>NC_137087.1:40740026-41313329 GCF_951640355.1 Cnephaeus nilssonii | reverse complement strand
GCCTTAAAAAAAAAATCCCACAGGATGCCTCCAACTCTAAAACCCTCCTACCGCCCCCCCCAAAAGGAATTGATTTTACAAATATTTCAGTATCTTGAAAGTACCAAGTACACACTGCAAATAGCTAAATGAGATTATAGGTGGCTCTTATCCTGAAGAGCAAATCTAATTTGCTTTCACCTGGGTTTATAAGAAATCATAACAAATTCTAAACTTGTATGCTAACCATAAATTCTTGAAAAGGAAAAATGTAAATACAGCGAGAACTAATATTGGGAAACAAAACAAAGCTTTAGAAGATAAAATTTTAAAAATTACAAAGGACAATGGAACCTGAAAGAATAAGAAAACAGAATAAAACTTCATCAATAACACAACAGACAGTAATAAAAACCAAATCACAGAGCAAAAAGCAGTGAAAGGGAAAGACGGAAATGAAACAATAAAAAAATCTGGTCATAAAGCTAGTATTTGATCAAAATACTAACTTAAAAAAGTCACTTTTCTTTTGCTCATATCTGCAACAATACATTAAACCTCACAAATATTATTGATTTGACATTGTAAAGCCATATTTTGCTACCCTGTTAACTGAAATTAATGCCACTCAGTTTTATTAATATTAAATATTGGATTTAGCAGTTGCATAGCAACAAGGACTGTCTCATGTGCCATGCTTGACATTAACAAAAGGCAAATAAGGGAAGAATAAATGTATTCAAAATTTATACCATGATCTCATAGAAAAGCCATCAAGATCAATAACAAAATGTCATGGAAAATTAAATAAATACTGAAAAAGATAACCATGTCATTATGTTCAATCACTAGGATTTAAAAAGCACTTTTATGTAATATACTAGCGTTCCCGTTGCAGGAAAAATCCTGCAATAGGGTTTCCTGCTGCACTCTACCCCACCCTGCCTGCTCTCCTCCCTTGTCCCCCGCCCCGTGATCTCCGCCAGCCCCCCTGCTTTTGTAACTTCTCTGCCAGCCTGCTCTCCTTCCTTCTTCCCTGGCCCCGCCTCCGCTCCTCCCTTCTCCCCCGGCCCACCTTCTCTGCCAGCCCGCCTGCTTTTCCCTTCTCCCCCGCCGCCGCCTCCGCTCCTCCCTTCTCCCCTGGCCCCGCCTCCGCTCTTCCCTTCTCCCCCGGCCCCGCCTCCGCTCCTCCCTTCTCCCCCGGCCCGCCTTCTCTGCCAGCCCGCCTGATTTTCCCTTCTCCCCTGGCCCCGCCTCCGCTTTTCCCTTCTCCCCGGCCCCGCCTCCACTCCTCCCTTCTCCCCCGGCCCGCCTTCTCTGCCAGCCCGCCTGTTTTTCCCTTCTCCCCTGGCCCCGCCTCCGCTTTTCCCTTCTCCCCTTGCCCGCCTTCTCCGCCAGCCCGCCTCCGCTCTTCCCTTCTCCCCTGGCCCCACCTCCGCTCTTCCCTTCTCCCCTGGCCCCGCCTCTGCTCCTCCCTTCTCCCCCGGCCCCGCCCCTTCTCCCCCGGCCCCGCCTGCTCAACTTCCTTCTCCCCCGGCCCCGCCTCCACTCCTCCCTTCTCCCCCTGGCCCCGCCTCCGCTCCTCCCTTCTCCCCCGGCCCCGCCCCTTCTCCCCCGGGCCCCGCCTGCTCAACTTCCTTCTCCCCCCGGCCCCGCCTCCGCTCCTCCCTTCTCCTCCCTCCATCCCCCTCCCCCCCCCCGCCGCTTGCTTGCTTCTCTGCAGCTTTGCTCCCTTCTGCAGCTCTTGGCTTCTTTCTACGCTGTCGCGATATGCAAATTAGCCACCATCTTTGTTTTGATGATTTGCATATTCATCCTGATTGGTTGGTGGGCGTGGCTTGGGCGTAGCGAAGGTGCGGTCAATTTGCATATTTGTCTATTATTAGATTAGATTACATATAAAGAAATATTAATAATTTTACTGAACATGATCACTATCCAAGAATTCCTATCCAACATTACAACTGGTCTCAAAGCTGGTCTCCAGACTCTTCCTCACTGTAGCCTGCACTGTGTCTTCAGGTTGCATTCCTGAAGCACTGCTTTAACAATGCTACCATCTATTCAGAAAAATTCTACATTATTTAAAAAACAAATCCCAAATTCCTAAATCCAGCAATCAAAGCAGCTTATAATTTGACCCCAACCTACTGTTAAAAAGCAAGCCAGTTTCACAGAACCTTCCTGCTCATTCTCACAGCTTCAGTCAGGTTGGTGTTCTAATATAGTCAGTTATCATTTCTACCTCCTAATATTTTCTCAAGCCTTTGCATCTCATCTCTGCCCAAATAAATTATATTCTTCAAGGCACTCTTCAACTTGCTTAAAAATACATATTCGCTTATTCAATATACATTAACTAAGACCCTGCCTTCCAACAAGGGTCAGTGGCTGGCACTGAGTAGCAGTGGTGAGCCGACATGATGCCTGCCCTCATGGAGCTTCAGTTTCTAATTTTTTCATCTTCAGAATTCACATATCATTTCCTCCTTTTAAGTAAATGTCAGTTGCCTTATGTTTTCTGTCATGTGCGAAGTACTGTCTATGTAAGTAATATTCTGTAAAGTAAAATTTGTTATAGGCTATCTAAACCCTGTTTTATTTTTCATACATTTGTATCTCATCTCCTCACAGAGATTTAATGCTCCAGAAAGGATGGAAAGGTCTTCCTGTTTCCCACAATGTTTCTCTTATACTAGGGCTCTATATGCCTGATTTTGAGCTTCTGGTTTAATCAGAAAACTCTGGGGGAAAAAAGATAAAAGATTAAAATTTCTCACATATTTCCCTCTTCAATCTAAATCAGAATCTCTTCTCCATTTCTAACTAGAGGGGGAAAAGCAGGTCATGAAAAGTAACAGGATAGGAACATATCATATGCAAGCTAACTAAGGTAAGCAACACAGCCTGTACTTTTGAAATAAAGAAAAAATTACTAAATGAAAAATGGTTCCTGGGTCTTAGGAACCTCTCCTCTGAGATACCAGGTTAGCAATTTGAGAAACAAAAGGGTGCTGAAGAAAAACTAGGAGCAGATCAGAAAAGTAGCAATTTTTACATCAAGGTCCCTTGGGTACCTTGTACAATTTGATGCTTGGTATAAAAGAGCTCAATTTACAACAGGGTATTGTTACTTTATAAAATATCAGTTCAAAGGTGCCTGCTAGTAACAATCACCTACTAATCTACTAGTATATAATAAAAGCCTAAGAGACCGTTACCGTGGAATGACCAGAACAACTGGTCGCTATGATGCGCACTGACCACCAGGGGGCAGGCGCTCAACGCAAGAGTGCCCCCTGGTGGTCAGCGTGGTCCCACAGGGGTAGTGCCTGGGCTCACGACTGGCAAGCTGGGCTCACGACTGGCAAGCGCAGCTGGCAACAGGCCTAAGCCAGCAGTCGGACATCCCCTGAGGGTTCCCGGACTGCGAGAGGACACAGGCCGGGCTGAGGGAGCCCCCCCTCAGTGCACGAATTTCGTGCACCGGGCCTCTAGTGTCCTAATAAGCAAAGATGGCACTGACATTATCTGGAGTTCTTTGCTTAAAACTCCAGGGTGTTATTACTTTCTGACATCACACTGAACTCCAAGTGAGCCCCAAAATGAAAGTAATTAAAAAGCACCAGATTTTATAATCTTTTCTGTTTTATCCAAGATAATATAAGACAATTAACTCTTCATTGATATTCCAGCTATCTCAGTATGTCATGTAACTAAAGAAATGTGGATGAACTTCTACAGGTAATGATAAAAAAACAGGCTCCTCTTCTCTTTAGGCCAGTGGTCGGCAAACTGCGGCTCGCGAGCCGCGGTTTGCCGCTCTGTTGACTAATGAGTTTGCCAACCACTGACCTAGACTCTCGATTCCAATAATTATAGGCTGTTGTTGTTCCTTGTGATTAAGCCCCTATCCAGTGGTCAGCAAACTCATTAGTCAACAGAGCCACAATTTGCCGACCACTGCTTTAGGCAATCCATCCCACCACTGGACAACTACATTCATTTAGAGTTCTTCCTCTCTCTCTGAGCATCTGTTCCTGGCCCAGGCACTTTGAGAAACCCATTTGCTGACCTGGCTCACTTATTACACTCAGAATAACCCAGCATGAGAAGTGATAAAAAAAACCTGACCAGATATATTGAAGAGAAACAATAATTTAATTATAACTAATGCACAAACTGAAACAGAATTAGCGAAGAAAAAGTATACTGGAACTTGAAGAAAAATTATAAATAGTATTTCTACTGAGACCAGGGAGGAATGGCATTTTTTTTTATTTAAAGAGCAAGCTGCTCTAAAAAGAGAGTGAGAAATATGTTTGAGGGAGGGGAGAAAGAAAGAAAAAACTGCCAAAAGAACCAAAAAGAAAGAAAAACAAAACTGCCAAAAGAACCAAAAAGAGCTACTGAGTAGGAAAATATACAACCAGTTAGTGACTTAGAAAACCAACTTAAGAAATGTCTTCATAATGTATACAGAATCTGAAGATACAGAAATCATGAGAAAAAGATGAGAGAAGTGGCCATAATATTCAGTATCTGTAAAATAGAATTTTCAGAACAAGGAAAGGCAATAAATATAAATAAGAAATTGAAAACTGAAAAAACTGGGTGGGAGGAGAAGGAAAAATAAATAAAACTTCCTAAAATTAAATAGTGTTTTGAGTCTTCATTATCTAATGGGCTCTGAGAAGTACTGGGGCAGAATCCCAGTGGGGGAAAGCAAGCACATACATATATAACTCTCCTGGTAAAATAACTCAATTTCAAGAATAAAAATTTAAAAGCTCCAAAGAAGGGGAATTTTTACTTAATTTTACTTGAACTAAGAGGAAAGAGACTTAGACTGCTAGTTATTTCATCAGTAAAAGTAAATGCCAAAAGCCAATGGAGCTATGTTCACAAAATTCTGGGAGTAAAAAAAAACAAACTTTTTGTACCCAATTTATTATTCATAGACATGGGTAAAAGAAAGAAATTACTAGATATGCTCTGATTTGGAAAGTAAGATAGCCATTCACTCTGAGGTAGGTTACATAAAGTAGTTCAGCTATAAAAAATGAGTCAGAACAAAGACATCAAAAAAGGAGAAAATACTACATATGCGCATATATATATATATATATATATATATATATATATATATATATATACATATATGTGTGTGTGTGTGTGTGTGTGTATACACATACATATACATACACATATACATACATACACTGAGGCCTGGTGCACAAAATTCGTGCATGGGAGAGGGGAGTCTCCTCAGCCCAGCCTGCACCCTCTCCAATCCGGGACCCCTCAGGGGATGTCCGACTGCTGGTTTAGGCCCGATCCCAGAGATAGGGCCTAAACTGGCAGTAGGACATCCCTCTCACAATCCTGGACTGCTGGCTCCTAATCACTCACCTGCCTACCTGCCTGCCAAGTCACCCTTAACTGCTCCCCGCTGCTGGCCTGGTCACCTCCAACTGCCCCTCCCACCAGCCTAGTTGACCCTCACTGGCCCCCTGCCAGCCTAATCGCCCCCAATTTCCCCCGCTGCCAGCCTGGTCACCCCCAACTGCACCCCACCCCCCGCTTGCCTGGTTGCCCCTAACTGCCGCCCCACCAGCCTGGTTGCCTCTTACTGCCTCCCCCTGCTGGCCTGGTTGCCCCTCACGCCGCCCCCCCTGACCTGGTCGCCCCACGCAGCCTGCTGTTCAGTCGTTTGGTCGTCCCTCACTAACCCCCCTGCCGGCCTGGTCACCCCGTGCAGCCTGCTTGTTCAGTCATTTGGTCGCCCCTCACTAACCCCCTGCCGACCTGGTCATAGGCAGCCATCTTGTGAGGGTGTGATGGTCAATTTGCATATTACCTCCTTCTTACATAGGACTAGAGACCCGGTGCACGAAATTCGTGCACAGGGGTAGGGGTGTCCCTCGGCCCAGCCTGCACCCTTTCCAATGTGGGACCACTTGGGGGATGTCCGACCAGCAATAGGACATCCCTCTCACAATCCAGGACTGCTGGCTCCTAACCACTCACCTGCCTGCCTGCCTGATTGCCCCCAACCACTTCTGCCTGCCAGCCTGATCACCCCCTAACTGCTCCCCTGACGGCCTGATGGCCCCCAACTGCCCTCCCCTGCCGGCCTGATCTCGCCCCCAATTGCCCTCCCCTGCCAGCGTGCTGGCCCCCAACTGCCCTTCTCTGCCAGCCTGGTCGCCCCCTACTGCCCTCCCCTGCCGACCATCTTGTGGCAGTCATCTCTGAGGCAGCCATCTTGTGACGACGTGAGGGCAGCCATCTTGTGGCGGCCATCTTGTGATGACATCTTGCATAAGGGTGTGATGCCACCTAGGCTTTTATTATATAGGATATATACATACAGCTGGTATGGCTCAGTGGTTGACTGTCCACCTATGAAGAACCAAGAGGTCGTGGTCTGATTCCAGATCAGGGCATATGCCCGGGCTGCAGGGTCAATCCCCATTGTGGGGTGTGCCAGAGGCAGCTGATCAATAATTCTCTCTCATCATTAGTGCCCCCCCTTCTCTCTCTGAAATCAATAACATGTATATAAGAAAGGTGGCAAGCAATATACCAGTATTACAGTGTAAATAGTTTACTAATATAGGGATTCAGTTTAACATAAAAAGGATTCTTTAAATAGATAAACATAATATAATTCTTAAAATTAAGAATTAAGAATAACATCCCAAATTATTACAACAAAATCTTAGGTCAAGTAGAGTAAAATATGCTTAAATAAATATGTTAAATTAAGATCAAGTGTGTTTGTGGAGTAAGGGAGCAATTTGTAATACTCATAAAATTTTTATTGTATCAACTAGTGGCCTGGTGCACGGATTCATGCACATTGAAAGGAAATTAGGCCCTAACTGGTTTGGCTCAGTGGATAGAGCATCGGCCTGCAGACTGAAAGGTCCCAGGTTCGATTCCGGTCAAGGGCATATACCTTGGTTGTGGGCACATCCCCAGTAGGAGGTGTGCAAGAGGCAGCTGATCGATGTTTCTCTCTCATCAATGTTTCTAGCTCTCTATCCCTCTCCCTTCCTCTCTGTAAAAAAAAATCAATAAAATATATTTTTTTAAAAAGAAAGGAAATTAATTAGAAGATTCATGCAGTAATTATGTTACTGCAAAAAATTACATCCTATATAATAAATATCCTATATAACAAAAGCCTAATATGCTAAGTGTCTGACCATTCATGCGACCGGTCGCTATGACGCACACTGACCACCAGGGGGCAGACGCTCTGATCAGTAGGTTAGCTTGCTGCTGGGGTCCAGCCTATCGGGACTGGGTGAGACGGACCAGACATGCCCTGGAGCCCTCCTGTGGTCCCCCCCCTAGCACAATTGGGACTGGGCAAGACAGGCCAGACTCTCCCTGGAGCCTTCCCGTGATCCCTCCCCAGCCCCGATTGTGCACCGGTGGGGTCACTCGGCCTGGCCTACGCCCTCTCGCAATCCGGGACCCCTCGGGGGATATCAGAGAGCCAGTTTCGGCCTGATCTCTGCAGGTCAGGCCAAGGAACCCCACTGGTGCACGAATCCATGCACCGGGCCTCTAGTAGTATATATAAAATCCTATATAATAAAAGCCCAGCAACTGAATGGTAGAACGACCAGAACAACCACTTGACCAGTCGCTATGATGTGTACTGACCACTAGGGGGCAGATGCTCAATGCAGGAGCTGCCCCCTGGTGGTCAGTGCACTCCCACAGTGGGAGCGCCACTCAGCTGACCGGGATGAGCAGTGCTCCCACAGTGGGCTGATCCCCGCAGGCCATGCCCCCCACCACTGCACAAATCCCGTGCACCAGGCCTCTAGAAGTATTATAAAATTAAAATACAAAATATTTTAATATCGCTATTCGCCCTTTCTCTACAATAGAAGTGTCAGAGATGAAAGAAAATTAGTAAAATGTATATAAAAATAATATGTAAATTGGTTAATAAACAATAACATGATATAAAAATAAAACATTGATAAAAACAATGATTGATAAATTGATTAATAAACATAAATTGATTAATATAACAAAGACATGATATAAAAACAAAACATGATATAAAAACATTGATAAAAACAATGACTGATAAATTGATTAAACTTATCTCCCTGTACACCACATTAAGAGTAAAAACACTTTCAGAGTGCTTGACTAATTTCCCTTGTGATGAAATATTTACAACTTTAACTTTAACATCACACACTCTTAGAACTCAAGAGAAAGCAACATATAACTGACCATGTCTGAAAACGGGTTCAGGTAGGAATATACCTACTCTGTCTAGAGTTTGTTCTTATTATTTACTAATAGTCATCGCAAATGCTGGCATCACAGGAAGCTGTCTTCAAGTTAATTTAAATGGGAGGCCAGTATCAGATGGGGACAAATCAATTCTTGGAATCAGAACCACCTCTCCTTCCGCAGATCCTGTTAATACTTCAGCTTCGATTATGTTAGGTCACAATCTTTTGATAATAAATCTAGTACCATTACAAAGACTCCATTTACATTCTGGCATCACATGAGATTGGCACCAGTGAAAGATATGTATTGCGCATGAGCAAGTCAACATTTATTTTTAAATTGCCAGTGCGCGTCAATTGCCAGTGCGCATCATATGTACTGGTCAGCCGGCCAGTCGGACAGACTGTCACTTAGCCTTCTATATAGTTTTTTTTACTGATAAGAAAATGTAGGCTTAAAATGCATTTGCTTAAAATGTATGGGTAAAGTAGAGAAAAAAAAAATTTTTTTTTGGGGGGGGGGGTAGGTAGAAGAATTTTTAAATCACCAGAGGACATAACAGTAAAAATGGTCAACTATAAAATAAAATTAAACAAAAATCAGGCATACTAAATAGAAAAAACAAAAAATAATTTCAGGAATAATATCAAACATGTATATTTTATATGTAAACTGACAGAATTAACTAAGTAGAAGAGAAAAAAAATTGTCAGATAGGGCTAAACAATATGTGGTTTATAAAAGTGACATGTTGAGTATAGGCAAAGATATAAAAAAATGTAGAAAAAGAAAAAAGAACAATACAATAGGTGGCAATGAGTATCAAAGAAAAATTCAAAGATAAAAGCATAAAACAAAATGAAAAAGAATTTTTCCATTACTAAAGGGGTAATCTATTTCATGAGTGGAATGGACCTATCATTTTTACCTTATATTTCTGTTTGGGTTTGTCATTTAGCCTCCTAGAAAGACTTGGTATGTGTTCCCTCTTTTTCTATTTTCTGGAAAAGATGACAGAAAATTGGGAAGCTCTCTCTTTCTTAAAAGATGGGTTGAACTCACATGCAAAACCATCTGGGGTTATTTTCTTCGAGAGAAGAGTTTTAACTATTAAATTTATTTAATACTTATAGAACAATTAAAACTTTTTATTCCTTGAGTTGATCTTTGGCAAGTGTTATTTTTCTTGAATTTCAAAATTATTGATATATGGTTGTTGATAGTAGTTTCCCTTATCTTTTTTAAAATTGTGGTAAAATATACATAAAATATACCACTTTAAGTGTACCATTAAATATACTATTTACATTGCACCATCACCAGAACTTTTTTCAACTTGCAAAATTGAAACTCTATACCCATCTTCTCTAATAAAATGGTAATATGCAAATTAACCATCACTCTGCTACACAAGCCACGCCCACCAGCCAATCAGGGCGAGTATGCAAATTAACCCAAACCAAGATGGCTACAGCCACAGAGAGCAAGGTTTCCCAGGTAACAGAGCAAGCCAAGCTTTCCATAGCCATTGCAGGCCTAAGCCTCCACTCAAGCTACAAAGTTTCAATTATAGAAGGTAAACAAATTCAAACAAATGACAACAGAATGGAGCTTGAGAGAGCAGGCCAGGGTTGCCGGCGGCAACAGGGGAAGCAAAGCTTTAAAGCACACCCTGGCCGGGCCCACCCGCTTAAGGCAACAAAGTTTCAACTGTAGAAGGTGAATTAACTGCCACAGAGATGGCTGCCGCCCCGGAGGGAACAGCAGGCTTGGCTCTGCTCCAGGCTACAAAGTTTCAATTGTAGAAGGTAAATAAATCCCAGATACCAGGGCCTCCGCTTAGGTTGCCAGGGGGCGTGGCCCGCCTGCAAACCAGCACAGGCCCCTCGCTCAGGCCACCCCACGCCCCAAGAGAACCCCACCCTGATCCGGGACACCCTTCAGGGCAAACGAGCTGGCCCCCACCCGTGCACCAGGCCTCTATCTTATCTAATAAAAGAGTAATATACAGATTGATCATCACTGCAACACACAATATAGCTGCCCCCATGTGGTCAAAGATCCTGCCCCCATGTGGACACAAGATGGCCACTACAAGATGGCCAGCAGGGGAGGGCAGTTGGGAGGCACCCGGCCTGCAAGGGAGGGCAGTTGAGAGGGACCAGGCTTGCAAGGGAGGGCAATTGGAGGTGATCAACCCTGCAGGAGAGGGCAGTTAGGGGTGACCAGGCCGGCAGAGGAGTGAAGATGGGGGCAAACAGGCTGGCAGGGGAGCAGTTAAGCATCAACCAGGCTGGCAGCGGAGTGGTTAGGGGGTGATCAGGCTGGCAGGCAGAAGCGATTAGGGGCCATCAGGAAGGCAGGCAGGCAAGCAGTTGGGAGCCAGCAGTCCTGGATTGTGAGAGGGATATCCGACTGCCCGTTTATCGGGCCTAAACGGGCAGTCGGACATCCCTCCAGGAGTCCCAGATTGGAGAGGGTACAGGCTGGGTTGAGGGACAACCCCCCGCCGTGCACGAATTTCGTGCACCGGGCTTCTAGTTAAACAATAATTCTCTATCTCCCCACGCCCCGCCTTGCCAACAACCATTCTACTTCCCATTTCTGTGAGTGTGACTGCTGTACCTCTTAAATAGAAATCATACAGTATTTGTCATTTAGTGACTGGCTTATTTCACTTAGCATAATGTCCTCAAGGTTTATCCATGCTGTACCATGCCACAGATACCCTTCCCTTTTTGTTTTTTGTTTGTTTGTTTGTTAATCCTCACCTGAGGATATTTTTTCCATTGATTCTTAGAGAGAGTGGAAGGGAGGGGGAGAGACAGAGAGAGAAACACTGATGTGAGAGACACACATTGACTGGTTGCCTCCTGCATTCACCCCAACTAGGGCCAGGGATCAAGCGTGAAATAGAGGTATGTGCCCTTGACCGGAATCAAACCCGGGACCCTTCAGTCCATGGGCCGATGCTCCATCCACTGAGCCAAACTGGCTAGGGCAGGATATCCTTTCTTTTTAAGGCTGAATAATATTCCATTGATGCATACATCAAATTTTGCTTATCCATTCATCCATGGATTGACATTTGGGTTGCCTGCCACCTCTGGCTATTGCAAATAATGCTGCTATAAATCCCTTATCTTTTGATACTCAAAGGAACCCATCCAAATCCAGAACTCTATCTAAATCCTATATTTTCTAAATCTCTTTTACCTATAGTTATAATCTTCATTTTGGTAATATTATTTGTGTGTTTTTTAATCAATCTTGATCAATCTTGCCAGGTTTGTTTTCTAAGGTTTTATCCCCCCCCCCCCCCCAAATCCACTTTTGACTGTTTTTTTAATCTTCTCTATCATATCTTTGTTTTCTGGTTCATTAATTTTCATTCTAAGTTTCATTATCTTTATATTTTCTTTGGATTTATTGTTATTCTTTTTAAAAATATATATTTTTATTTATTTCAAAGAGGAAGGGAGAAGAAGAGAGATATGAACATCAATGATGAGAGAGAATCTTTGATTGGCTGCCTCCTGCACGCCCCCTACTGGGAATCAAGCCTGCAACCAGAGCACGTATCCTGACCAGGAATTGAACCCTGACCTAGTTCATAGGTCAATGCTCAACCACTAAGCCACTCCAGGTGGGCCTATTATCCTTTTTCTAAGTTATGATAGCTTGGTTCACTTACTTTTTTTTTTTTTTTTTTTTTGCTTTAACAAAGAATAAAGTATAGGAGTGATTTCAGAGAACTAAATTTTTAATTATTTTGTATTAAGAAGCAATCTAGGATAAGTAAAATGTAATATATCCAAATAATGGAATACTGCCCTGCCAAAACCTTTTATGGCTTTCCACTGACAATATTGAAAACTTCACATTCCTGGATGACATGCAAGATCACCAAGTTCTCTCTTAGTCCCAAACTACTTTTACAGTCTCCCCTACCACTATTTTCTGTCACATAAACTATGCTCTGGCCAGACTGATTAATCTATCTATCTATCTATCTATCTATCTATCTATATATATATATATAAAAACCTAATATGCAAAGTGTCCCCTCGGGAGTTTGACCAACCATGCTCACTATGACATGCGCTGATCACCAGAGGGCAGCGCAGAATGAAGGGAGGCCCCAGCCGGCAGCCGCTAGGGACCATTCCCATGCACAAATTTCATGCACTCGGCCTCTAGTCATTACATTCGTATCAATACTTCCATGCTTTTTAAGCATAGCATGTCCTCTGACTAGAATGTTCTCCTGAAAGCCTCAATCTACTTAATTCTAAGGCATCCTTTATCTCATCCCACAAGACCCAGGCAAAGTTAGGAACATCTTCATCAGTGGTGAAGTTGCACTGTTTATAAACTATAATTTGGGGGGCATTTTATCCACTAGATATTGAACAAATAAATGAAGCCTATTCATCTTTTTTTAACATCAGCCTGTTCCTTAAACTGCAGTCAATACTGTTTGCTGGATGAATGCAAACACAACTTTCTTAATTCCTATATCCTTATATTTACACTAGAGGCCCAGTGCATGATTGAATCATGCACATGTAGGGTCCCCTACATGCTTTCGCTTTTCACGGTGGAGCTGGGTGCCTGTCCGCTGGTGCACCAGGCCTTTCAGAAGCCTCCATCTGCGGCTTCTGAAAGGCCTGGTGCCGGAGCAGACAGGCACCCAGCTCCCACGCTTTTGATGGTTTGCGGCCGCTGAGGGGGGGCTACCCTGCTGTTGAGAGGCGCAGCTGGGTGTCCGCGGCAGGCCCCCTCAGCGGCCGCAGGGTAGCCCCCCTCAGTGGCAGCGGATCCGTACCTCTCAATGGCCGGATAGGCCACCCTGAGTCCCGCCGCCCAATCGTGGGCGTAGCGGAGTGATGGTAATTTACATGTTACTCTATTATTAGATAGGATGAGTGGTTTGAAATTCCATAATGACTCCATTTTGTGTATCTGTCATGTTGAAAACCCACAGAAATAGAAATAAAACAGAAGGGTAATTGATATCTGATAGAAAAAGGATGGTTTTCTGCTCCAGCTCAACCAAGTTTCCTGTATCTATGAACTAAAACTAGAACATAATTAATGGCTTGCTTTGCTGGCCCATCAACAGAGATGACAGGATACTTTTGTGTGTGTGTGCAAAGCTGTAACCACAGCAAAGACAGAAATAAATTAGGAAAGATGAAGTCCTATACAACAGTGATATTAGTAGATTAAGGAGAAAAAGAAGTATGTATTGAATAGCTGGAACATTACCAAAATAATTTAATATAATTATGTCTACATACCTAATTCCATAAATGAGGTTCTAAGATGTTAAGTAACCAAAATCATACAAATAGTAAATAGCTAGGTCAGATGAATTTAGTTCTTTGGAAATCCAAGGGCAGTTTTGGTTCATTTTTCCAGTGATATCAAACTGTCTTCAGCAGAGTAATTATGCTAAAAAGAAGCCATTTAAATGCAAATCTAAAGTTGATTAGGAATGAGTCAATTACACCAGGAGTTCACAATCTATGGGCCAAAATTCCTTAGAGAAACTCAAGTCATTACAAGGTCAGTAAATCCATATGAGCACTGTTTGTAAATTAAGTAAAAATGTGCTTGCATATACAACCTCTACTCTACTGAACGCATTTTGCTGTGAACAAAATACATATTTCTTTTAAAAGCATTACTGAATTCATAATATCCTTTTATTATATTTTCTCAAAGATACTAAAAATGCAATGCAATATGGGAGGCCAGCATATTCTTTTGCCTTTTTGTTTTTTGTTTGATTTTTAGATTAATGAAGCAAAAAGAATTTCTATTGTTTCTAAGACTCTTTTCCTTGGTGGACTACAGATACTGTGTCTACTATGAGTCAGGCACTAGGAATGCAGCTATGAATAACACAGACAAAAGTCCCTATCTTGTAAACTTTATGGCAGGGGAGAGAAATGATACAAATAATAAGGATGATGATAAATGTGTGATAAGGAGAAGCAGAAGTAGTAGTCAAAGAAGAATATAGCAGAGTAGGGGTAACAACAAACCCTGATAAACACTGACTGATAACTCTGAGAACTGCTGGGTAGGGACAGAGTAAGGAGAATTTTAAAGGCCAAAAAAGGTTCTAGGAGGCAACATTTTCGGATATTGAATGAAGTGAGGAAGCAAACCATGTAGGTATCCAGGACAGGAACATTCTAGGCAGAGGGCACAACACTAAGAAACAGCAAGAAAGTTGGTATGACCTGAGCAAAATAACTAAGACTGAAAGTAGGAGATAAGATCAGAGATCTAGAAACAAGATCATGGTGAGGAGATTGGATTTTGAATGTAATAGAAATCCACTAGGTTTACATTTAGGTGGTAGTGGAGGCAATATGATTAGATTTATATTATTTAAGATTTCCAGGTGAATATATGGATAACTAATTATGAGGAAAGCATTATTAGGAGACTATTATATTACAACAGCTTTAGCAAGAGACACTGGTAACTTGAACTGGTGTGGCAGTAATGGAGGTAGAGAGTAGTGGCTGGATATAGAGTATATTTTGAAGATAAAACCAACTTGTTTGGTGATGCTTTAAATGTGGAATATGAGGGAAAGGAGCTGGAAGCAATACTTAGGCTTTTGGTCTGAGAAATGGGTATATGGTAATAATAGCTTTCTAAGATAGAGAAGACTGGAGGAGAAAGGTTTAACAGAGATCTATCTAGTTCAGTTTTGAACACGTTAAATCTGACTTATCTCAGAAATCAAAGTGGATTTATGTAGGAGGCAACTGAATAGGTGAATTTGAAGTTAAAAGGAGATACCGGGATCAGTGATATAAAACTAGAAATCATCAAAAGAGGTAAAATAAAGCCTTACAAAATAAAGGATACTGAATTAAGTGAGGAAGCAAACCATGTAGGTATCCAGGACAGGTTTAGATGAGATCGTATTCAGTTAATAAAAGGAGATAAAAAGGAAAGGAGGGTAGAGGACTGATTACTGGAGCATTGCAATGTTTACTGATTAGGAAGAAAAAGACAGAAAAATATGACTAGGTCTTATTTTGCATCTAGCAAAAAACTTGGTTGTAAGCACTCAAAAATTACTAGCTGATCTGTATTATTGTATACTAGAGGCCGGTGAGCAAAATTTGTGCACAGGTAGGGTTCCTAGGCCTGGCTGGCGATCAGAGCCTTCCAGCTGCCGGCTGGGGCCTCCTTTCCCAGGCTGCCCGCCAGGGTCTTCCTTTGTTCCGCACCACCCCCTGGTGGTCAGTGTACGTCATAGCGAGCAATCAAACTCCTGGTTTCCCAGTCGAACTCCCAAGGGGACAATTTGCATATTAGGTTTTATATAGATAGAGGGTAAGTAATTAAAATGTAAATCATACCCCCCAACCTCATACAAGAGATGATTTTGAAAGGAAGCACATCATTTTGGATATAATAAACACATTTCTTTAACTATATCTAATTTACATTATTAAAATCATTATTTTATAACATGCCGCCAATATACTTTAATACATGGCTGTACAAAAGAACAAACTTGAATCTGGCTTCCACTAGAATAAGCTTCAGCTTGTTGAGAAATATTTAAATTACACCAAAGTTTTAGTTAGCCTTCTGATTTATATACATACTTACATATAAAGTAAATTCTTAATAGTTTTCCCCTACTCAAAAACATTCAATGATTACCTACTCCATGCAGAATAAAATCCAAACTATGAGGTCTGGCATTTAAATCCTTCCAAAAGTGAACCTTTTCAACAGTCTCTCGTCCAATTGCCTTCAACTACATTCAACTCAAACTATTCTGTTTCTTGACTATAACATGCTTTTCCTTTTCTTGATTCTTCTCCTCACTCTGTTCCTTCTACTTAAAATGTCCTTCTCACAAATCTTGACTCTTGATCCTGCTTGGTCTTCAAGGCCATAGATCAAAAGTCCCTTCTGACTGTTATCTTTCTTCTCAATTGACTTCCAATATCCTTCACTTTATCTGTTCTGAATTTTAAACGTGAATGTGTATGTCTTACGTATCTAACTGAATTTTACACTCAATGTTGTAATGTAAAAAAGAAACACTAGTACTCTACAAAGTAAAGAGACTAGTGGTTAAGAGCATGGATTCTGGAGCCAGACTACTTGGGTTCAAATTTCTAACTTTGCCTTTTAATAGTCCTATAGCTTTGGGCAGGTTATTTGTCTTCTTTATGCCTCATCTTCCTTGGCTATACAATTATTTGATCTCAAAAGTTTAATTATTAAATATCTGCAAAGTGTTTAGAATAGTATCTGAAAGCATAACAGAAGCACTATATTATAAAGTGTTTGAGAAAGGAAAAAAAGGAAGGAGTTTGTATTTTGGTTTGTAATTCCTTTTATTCACATATAATTTGAAAGACAACTACATAAACAATTACAAATCTATGTTGGGCATCCTATATAATAAAAGCCTAATATGCAAATTGTCCCCTCAGGTGGTCGTTCAACCGGGAGTTTGACTGCTCGCTATGACGTGGGGCTGCGACCTCTTACCAACTACCTGGAGGTGAGGGTGACAGGGATGGAGGTGCGGTGAGAATGAGGGGTGTCCACCAAGCTCACTCTCACTCCCCTTGCTACCCTCCCCCAGGACGCCAGGGCTCACATACAGGGGAAGCCCTCATGCTCAGGTGCCAGGTGCCCACGAGGAGCCTGCCCTCACTCGTGTGCCCTCTTCCGGGTAAACCGGGCCACACAGCTGCCAGGACTGCAGGGACTGGTCGGGCTCCCCATGGGTTCGCATAGGAGCCGGTCCGCAAGGCCAGCTGGGAGAGAGCACGCTGCCCGACTGGCCTCTGTGTGGCGCCGTTAGGTGGCCCAGAGGCCCACGCTGCGCCCTGGTCCACGGCGTCCAGCCACGCTCACCGCATCTCCGCATGGGGACTCGGGCAGAGGAGGGTGCATAGGGGCCCTTCCATGCTAGATGCTCACACTCAGATCGCGGCCAGGCCTAGGGACTACACCCATGCATGCATTTCGTGAACCAGGCCTCTAGTATAATGTATAAAGATGCAATTTGTGATAATAACAACATAAAGTAGGGGGACAGACATAAGAGCAAAGTACTGTATATACTATTGAAACTAATTATTAATTTGAAATAGATTCTTAAAAGTTAAGAGGTTAATTATATATCCCCCAGGCAAATACTAAGAAAATAACTAAAAATTGTATAGTAATAGAAATAAAAAGAAAATACCAGAAAATATTTATGTAACACAAAAGTCAATATGGAGGACTTAAAGAACAAAGTTGACATAAGACATGTAAAAAAACAAATAGCAAAATGGCAAAGATCCTTTCTTATCAATAATTACATTAAATTTAAATGGATTAAACTTTCCAATTAAAAGGCAGAGATGGGAAGAATGGAAAAAAGGAACATAAGCCAACTATATCCAATAGACTCACTTTAGATCCAAGGACACAAAGAGGTTGAAAGTGAAGGAAAAGAAAGAGTCCATGAAAATAGAAACTGAAAGAGAAATTGAATGGATATACTACTATTAGACAAAATAGGTGTTAACATAAAACTTGTGACAATAGACAAAGAAGAACATTACATGATAAAAAGTCAATTTATTAAGAAGATTTAACAATTAAAAACATATACACACCTAAAACATTTACGCATCCCCAAAATATATGGGAAGCAAAAAATGACAGAATTGGAAAAAAAAAAATGACAGAATTGGAAAAAATGCTCAACAATAATAGTTGTAGACTTCAACATCCCACTTTCAATAATGGATGAAACAACCACATAAAAGACTTGAACAACACTATAAGTCAATTATATTTAACAAACATACATAGAACACTCCACTCAGGAAGTGCAGAATATACATTCTTATCAAGTACACATGGAACATTATCCAGGGTAGACCACATGTTATATCACAAAATAAGTCTCAAAAATTTAAAAAATTTGGAAATCATACCATGTACCTTTCCAAAAATAATGTAATGAAATTCAAATTAACAAGAAAACTGGAAAATTCATAAATATGTGGAAATTGAAAAGCACATTCTTAACCAATGAGCCAAAGAAGTAACCACAATGAAAATATAAAATACTTTGAGATGAAAAAAACCAAAAACCTAAAACATACATGTGGGATGAAGCAAAAGCAGTGCTCAGAGGAAAATTTATAGCTGTAAATACCTTCATTAAATAAGAATATCACAAATAAAAAACGTAACCATCTACCCTAAAAACTAGAAAAAGAAGAAACTAAATACAAAGCAATTTTTAAAAAGGATATAATAAAGAGGGCAAAGATTTTTAAAAGGGAGTAGAAAATAAAGAAAAATCAGTAAAAACAATATTTCTTTGAAAAGATTAACACTATCGACAAACCATTAGCTAGATTGACAAAAAAAAAAGAAGACTCAACTTACTAAAATCAAGAATCAAAGTGGAGACATCACTACTGACTTACAGAAATAAAATGGATTGCAAAAGAATACTACAGCCCTAGCCGTTTGGCTGAGTAGCTAGAGCAGTCAGTGGTCAGCAAACTGTGGCTCGCGAGCCGAGCCACAGTTTGCTGACCACTGTTTAGGGAAAAACACTTAAAAAACATTTTAATAATGTACTAATGTCTTTAACCTGAAGTCAAAACTTCTAGGTAAGGGTAATGCCTTAGCGGTGGTCGGCAAACTCATTAGGCAGCGGAGCTGCAGTTTGCCGACCACTGAGCTAGAGCATTGGCCTGCAGACTGATCGGCCTGCGGACTGAGGGTCCCAGGTTCAATTCTGATCAAGGGCACATGCCTGGGTTGCAGGCTCGGTCCCCAGTAGAAGGTGTGCAGGAGGCAGCCGATAGATGATTCTCATCACTGATGTTTCTGTTTCTCTGTTTTTCTGTTTCTTTCTTTCTTTCCCTCCCTCCCTCCTTCCCTCCCTTCCTTCCTCCCTCCCTCCCTGCCTGCCTGCCTCCCTCCCTCCCTCCCTCCCTCCCTCCCTCCCTCCCTTTCCCTTCCTCTCTGAAATCAATAAAAGTATATTTAATTTTAAAAATATTATAAACAAGTGTATGCCAACATATAGTCACACAGATGAAATGGAAATACCTAGAAACAAACTACCAAACTGACTCAACAAGAAGTAAAAATAACCTGATGAACCTGTAACAAGTAGAGATTAAAACAGTAATTTTTAAAAACTGACCAGGTCCTCCTGTATACTGAAAGGTTGCCTGTTGATTCTGGGTCAGGATACATGCCTGGGTTGCGGGCATCCATCTCCAGTAGAGGGTGTGCAAGAGGCAGCTGATGTTGTGTGCTCACATGATGTTTCTCTCTCTTTCCCCCTCCCTTCCAATCTATCTAGAAATCAATGGAAAAAATAGCCTCGGGTGAGTATTACAAACAAAAGAAAACAAAATCCTGACAAAGAAAAGCCAAGGGCCATATGGCTTCACTGATGAATTCTGACAAACATTTAAAGAATAACATCAATGTTTCTCAAACTCTTCCAAAAAGTAGAAGAGGAAAATATATTTCCTTAACTCAGGGTACCTTACCCTGATACCAAAGACAAAGATTTCACAAGAACAGAAAACTACATACCATTATCCCTCATTAATATAGATATAAGAATCCTCAACAAAATACATACTAGCGAACCAAATTCAACAGCATATTAGGAGAACTACAGGCCATGGATTTATTTATCTCAGTAATGCAAGGGTGGTCCAACATACAAAAATCAATCAACTGAAAAGAATTAATCATCATGTTAGTAGAATGAAGGGGAGAAAATAGCATGATTATCTCAATCGACAGAAAAGCATTTCACAAATTCCAAAACCCTTTCATGATAAAAACACTCAACAATTTAAAAATAGAAAGAAGCTTTCACAACTTAATAAAGAGCATCTATGAAAAACTCAACATACTCAATGGCAGAACACAAAGCTTCCTACTAAGATGAGGAACAAGACAAGGATATTTACTCTTGCCATTTCTATTCAACATTGTTTGGAAGTTCTAGACAGGGCAATTAGGTAAGAGGAAAAGAAATAACAGGCATCCAAATTGAAAAGCAAAAACTAAACCTAACTCTTTTTGCAAATGTCAGTATCTTATACACAGAAAATCCTAGCCCTGCCTGAGAGGCTCAGTTGGTTGGAGCATTGTCCCATACACCAAAAGGTTGCAGGTTTCATTCCTGGTCAGGGCACATAGGAAAAGCAACCAATCAATGTTTTCTTCTCTCTCCAAAATATTTCAAAAAAACATATCCCGCCCTAGCTGATTTGGCTCAGTGAATAGAGCGTTGGCCTGCGGACTGAAGGGTCCCAGGTTCGATTCCGGTCAAGGGCATGTACCTTGGTTGCAGACTCCTGGCGCTGATAGGGGGCATGACGGAGGCAACCAATCGATGTGTCTCTCTCACATCAGTGTTTCTGTCTCTTCCTCTTCCTTCCTCTCTCTCTAAAAATCAATGGAAAAAATATCCTTGGATGAGAATCCTATCTAATAATAGACAAATATGCAAATTGACCATACCTCCAACACGCCCACCATCCAATCAGAGCGAGTATGCAAATTAACCCAAACCAAAATGGCTACAGCCACAGAGAGCAAGGTTTCCTAGGTAACAGAGGAAGCCAAGCTTTCCGCCTGCCCTTGCCAGGCCTAAGCCTCCACTCAAGCTACAAAGTTTCAATTATAGAAGGTAAACAAATTCAAACAAATGGCGGCAGAATGGAGCTTGAGAGAGTAGGCCAGGGTTGCCGCCGGCAACAGGGGAAGCAAAGCTTTCCACACACCCTGGCCGTGCCCACCCGCTTAAGGCAACAAAGTTTCAATTATAACCCCAACACAAACGGCTGCCGGCCTCGGAGGGAGCCCCAGGCTTGGCTCCGCTCCAGGCTACAAAGTTTCAATTGTAGAAGGAAAATAAATTCCAGATACCAGGGCCTCCGATTGGGTTGCCAGGGGGCGTGGCCGGCCTGCAAACCACCATAGGCCCCTCGCTCAGGCCGCCCCACACCCCAAGGGAACCCCCACCTGATCCGGGACGCCCTTCAGGGCAAACCAGCTGGTCCCCACCCCTGTACCAGGCCTCTATCCTATCTAATAAAAGAGTAATATGCAGATTGATCATCACTGCAACACACAATATAGCTGCCCCCATGTGGTCAAAGATCCTGCCCCCATGTAAACACAAGATGGCCAACACAAGATGGCCAGCAGAAGAGGGCAGTTGGGAGGCACCCGGCCTGCAAGGGAGGCCAGTTGAGAGGGACCAGGCCTGCAAGGGAGGGCAGTTGGAGGTGATCAACCCTGCAGGAGAGGGCAGTTAGGGGTGACCAGGCCGGCAGAGGAGGGAAGTTGGGGGCAAACAGGCTGGCAGCAGAGTGGTTAGGGGGTGATAGGCTGGCAGGCAGAAGCGGTTAGGGGCAATCAGGAAGGCAGGCAGGCAAGCAGTGGGAGCCAGCAGTCCTGGATTGTGAGAGGGATGTCTGACTGCCCATTTAGGCCCGATCCCGGTGGGCCTATACGGGCAGTCGGACATCCCTTGAGGGGTCCCATATTGGAGAGGGTATAGGCTGGGCTGAGGGACAACCCCCCTCCGTGCACGAATTTCATGCACCGGGCCTCTAGTTTAAAAAATAAAAATTAAAAACAAAAAACAAAAACATCCCCAAATATCCTTGGGTGAAGATTAAAAAAAAAAAGTCCTAGACAGTCCACAGAAAAACTACTAAACGTAATAAAATAAGTTCAACAAGATTGCAGGATACAAGAACATACAAAAATCAGTTATATTTCTATACACTAACAATGAACATGTAAAATTAAGGAAATAATTCCACTTAGAGTAACAGCAAGAATAAAGTACTTAGAATAAATTTAACCAAGAAGGTAGAAGACTTGCACACTAATAACTACAGAACAATGAAAAAGCTCCCCTGCCCAACCACAGAGGAAAGGCCATGGGAAGACATAGTGAGAAGGTGGGATCTACAAGCCAGGAAAGGAGTACTCAACAGAAACCAACCATGCTGAGCCTCGATCTGGGGGTTACGGCCTCCAAAAGCATGAGAAAATAAATACCTGCTGTTTAAGTCATCCAACATTTTGTTATGGCAGCCTGAGTTGATTAACACAGTAATGAAATACAGGCAGTACTCAGGTTACGTCGGACTCAACGTATGTCGTTTCATGGTTACGTCGCCATCTCCCATTTATTTATTTAAAAAAAAAAAGTTTCGTCATTTCGACGTATGTACATATGTGCTTTATTTTTTTTATTATTTATTTACCACAAGTAAAGGTCAGGAATTGTTATATTTCTTTTAAATTTTTGTTGTTGTTTCACTTCATTACTGCTGTGTATGTGCTCCAAGTAAGGGACATAAGTGCTATGTAGGTGGGTTCCGACTTATAGCAAAAATACGTCGCACTGTAGGAACGGATCTCCAATGTAACCCGAGGACCTACTGTACTGATGTGTACAACAACATGGATGAATCTCAAAAATACTATGCTAAATGAAAGAAACCAGATACAAAAGACCATATATTGTATGACTGTTTATATGAAACTAGAGGCCTGGTACATGAAATTCATGCACTGGGGGGTGGGGGGGTCCCCCTGGGGGAATGTCTGCCTAAGCCAGCACACGAACATCCCTCTCGCAGTCCAGGACCCCTCGCTCCTTACCACCCGCCTGCCTGCCACAGAGACAGGAGAGGCTCCCGCCACCTCTGCTGCGCTCACCAGCCATGAGCCCGGCTTCTGGCTGAGCTGGGGGGAAGCACTGCTCAACCAGAAGCCGGGCTCCCTGCTCCTTAGCGTTGGTCCCACCCCCCCACTCCCACTGGTGTGTGTGTGTGGGGGGGGCCAATCGGGGGCCAGGCCAGCCAGGCGAGGGGCCATGGGAGGTTCAGGCGCCGCAGTTGTGCTCCATCCTGCCTCTGCGGAGGCACCAAGACCGCCATGGCTGGCCTGGCAGTGCAGGTTCACTGGCCCCGCCCGCCACCCCCCCCCCCCCCGCCACTGGTCTTCTAGAAGGTCATTCCGGAAGGTCGTTCTGCCGTCTGGTCTAATTAGCATATTAGCATATTAGCTCTTTATTATATAGGATGTTCAGAATAGGCAAATCCATAGAAACAGAAAGATTATTAGTTGACGGGTAAGGGAAAATAAGGAGTGACTATGTAGACATACCTCACTTTACTGTACTATGCTTTGCTGTGCTTCACAGATACTGCATTTTGCTGTCGTTTTTTTACATTTGCTGTTGTTTGTTGCAGCCCTGCATCGTGCAAGTCAATCAGCGTCATTTTTCCAACAGGCTCAGCTGATGATTATAATTTTTTAGCAATAAAGTATTTTTAAATTAAGATATGTGCATTGCTCTTTTCGACATAATGCTATTAGACAATAGACTATAGCAGTGGTCGGCAAACTCATTAGTCAACAGAGCGCAGTTTGCCGACCACTGTACTATAGTATAGAGTAAGCTTATAACTTTTATATGCACTGGGAAATAAAAAATTTGTGCAGCTCGGTTTCACTTTATTGCTGTGGTCTGGAAACAAAACTGCAATATCTCCAAGGTATGCCTGTAATGGGTACAGGATATCTCTTTGATGTGATGAAATGCCAGGAAATTGGATAGTGATGATTACTGTACAACATTTGAATGTTCTAAAAGCTACTGATTTACACAGTTTAAAATGGTTAAAATATCCTTTCTTGTCCTTTTGGCTATGATCAAATGTAAAATTATTAAAACAGTAAATTTTACTTTAATTTAAAAAATAATAATAAGGCAGAAAACCAAGATGGTGGCATAAGGTAAACACCTAACTGTTGCCTACCACAACAATTTTGAAACTACAACTGGAAAACAGAGCGCACACCGTCCAGAACCACCGGAAAGCTGGCAGAGTGGAAAACCTACAACTAGAGAAAAAAGAGAGGGGGACGCTGAGCCTCAGGAGCTGTGGAGGTGCGGAGATCCGTGAGCGCGGAAAGGGCGGGCGGCTGAATACGCGGCAGGCTTGCTCGCAGCGCGTGGAGAGGGAGGGCAGCAGACGCTGTGTGGCTAGCTTTCTCGTTTGGGAGAAAAACAAAACCCCCCGACTGCACTGAAATCCAGCTGCGGTCGGGGAGAAACTGGTCTGTTAGGCAGCGGGAGAGGCTAGAAAGCTGCCTTCTCTCAGAGGCGCGCAGCCATTAATTCGGGCACGGAGAACCCGCCCCTCTTAGGGCGGAGCAGACGGGAAACCAAAGCTTGTCTGCGCCACCCTGAGACTCCGCCCCATCCAAGCTGAGCACAGAAGCTCTCCCAGCGGAGACACTGCTGATCCTCACAGCCAACTAGCTTGGAGATCAACTCCCGCCAGTGATACCAACAATCCCAACCACTCTGAACTCCAGTTTCTGGGGACACGTGGGGGACCCAGACGCCTACGGGACTCTCGGCCATCGGTCGGAGAGTGAGAGTGACTTTTCTGTCGGTGTGGACGACACCAGATTTCAACCACTCTCATAAGGGACACATTCAAGAGGCAGACTCAGTGAGCACCAAAACCCTCTGTGTCTCCAGCACAGCAATTCTTCCATTATAGACACAGCAGGCTCTCACAACCAATTGGACCGGAGGTCAATTCCTCCCAGTGTACCAACAGCAATCAGGGCTTTTAACTACACCAAGACTTTCCACTCAGCCCACAAAGGGGAGTACCAAGAGCGACCACCTAGGGTGATTGGGGAAGCTGAGCTACCGGCCCCTATAGGTCACCGACCACACAAAGCCACTCCATCAACACAGGGAGGCAGCCAAAATGTGGAGACATCGAAGTATGTCACAAGTAGGAGAGATAGATGAAAGCAAACTAATGGACGACACAGTGTTCAGAACCATATTTATAAGGTTACTCAAGAATCTTCTAAAAACCGCTGAGAAACTTGAAGAGACCTTCAAGGACCTTAATGAGAATACCAAAAAAATGGAAAAGGACCAGTCAGAAATTATGCATACACTGTCTGAAATAAAGAATATACAGAGTAGACCACCGCACCCAAAGAGTCAAACCAAAGATCTGGAATATGAGGAAGAAAAAAACACCCAACCAGAGAGGCGGAAAGAAAGAAGAATACAAAAGTGTGAGGATAGCATAAGGAGCCTCCAGGATGGCTTTAAGCGTACCAATATCCGAATTTTTGGGGTGCCAGAAGAGAGAGAGCAAGATACTGAAAACCTATTTGAAGAAATAATGACAGAAAACTTCCCCCACCTGGTGAAAGAAATAGACTTAAAAGTTCAGGAAGCGCACAGAACCCCAAACAAGAGGAATCCAAAGAGGACCACACCAAGACACATCATAATTAAAATGCCAAGGGCAAAAGACAAAGAGAGAATCTTACAAGCAGCAAGAGAAAAACAGTTAGTTACCTACAAGGGAGCACCCATACGACTGTCAGCTGATTTCTCAACGGAAACTATGCAGGCCAGACGGGAATGACAAGAAATATTCAAAGTGATGAATAGCAAGAACCTACAACCAAGACTACTCTACCCAGCAAAGTTATCATTCAGAATTGAAGGGCAGATAAAGAGCTTCACAGATAAGAAAAAGCTAAAGGAGTTCATCACCACCAAACCAGTATTATATGAAATGCTGAAAGGATATTTTAACCATTTTAAACTGTGTAAATCAGTAGCTTTTAGAACATTCAAATGTTCTTTAAAAAGAGGAAAAAGAAGAAAAAAGTAAAGATAAAAATTATGAACAACAAATATCAACAAGTGATTCCAAAAATCAAGTGAATTCAAAATCTGAGGAACAGAATAAACTGGTGAACATAATAGAATCAGAGGCATAGAATGGGAGTGGACTGATAATTTTCAGGGGGAAAGGGGTGTCTGTGTGGGGGGTATGGGAAGAGACTGGACAAAAATCATACACCTATGGATAAGGACACCGGGGGGGAGGGAACCGGGTGATGGGGAGATATGGGGGGAAAAAAGGAGAAACAATTGTAATAATCTGAACAATAAAGATTTATTTAAAAAAAATAAAAAATAATAATAAATATTGAGCCTGGCCGGTGTGGCTCAAAGTAAATGCAAAATGAATTTAACCACGAGGTATCTCTTCATACTCACTGGGATGGCTATAAAGGAAAATAGCAAGTGTTGAGCATGGACCTATGAACCAGGTCACTGTTCCATTCCTGGTCAAGGCACTTCCCCAGGGTTGTGGGCTCAATCCCCAGTAGGGGTTATGCAGGAGGCAGTCGATCAGTGATTCTCATCAATGATGTTTCTATTTCTTTTTCCCTCCCTCTCCTTCTTCTATGAAATCAATAAAAATATATAAAAAAAATAAAATAAAGAACAAATATTGAAAGATAAAACTTCGATGACTCTCAAAGGCATTATGCTGAGAGAATGAAGGCAGTCTCAAATGGTTCCATTCTATGTGAGTCATTTAATATACATTCTTAAAAAGACAAAACCATAGTGATGATGACAAGATGAGAGGTTGCCAGAGGCTTGGAGAAGGATGATTACAAAGGAAAGCACAAGGGAGTTGTTGAAGGTGATGGAGCTATTCTGGATACACAAATTTATACATGTAATAAAATTCCTAGAATTAAACACAAAATAGTCAATTTTCTATGTTAATTTAAAAGTAAAATATTTGCTACAAAATAATCCATTGGTCTATATTGCCCTTGGAAAGGATCCCTGACCAATACTTGATTTGTATTGGCCATTTGGAAAGTTCACTGAGTTATGTGAATCCCACCAAAAAAAAAAAAAAAAAAAAAATCACTTATAACCAGTTTGTCAAACATTTTTTCCAAGTAAAATGGTATTCCATGAAAAAAAAAAACACCTAGTTGAGCTCACACTCAATCATATGAGTACTTTATGCATATTTTCCACTTCATCACATAGAATACTAACAAAACGTGTACTCAATGGTCAAGATTTAGTAAAAACAATACTTATTACTACCTCATCCAGGGCATTTTTAGGTA
The DNA here is from genome assembly GCF_951640355.1 of Cnephaeus nilssonii. Lineage (NCBI taxonomy): Eukaryota > Metazoa > Chordata > Mammalia > Chiroptera > Vespertilionidae > Cnephaeus > Cnephaeus nilssonii. Next base: position 41,286,005 of record NC_137087.1, on the reverse strand, counting down.
AAAATGGCATTTTTTATTGTGCATGGCAGTGGAAGACTATAATGAGTACTCCAGTGGTTTGGTGCCACTGCCTTGATTTGTGCACCAGCTGTCTGCATCAGCAGTTTGAGCCACCACTTTCTTGCAACATAAGTACAAATATCAACACAGTGCAAAGGATAAATAATATCTTAATATCATGAAAATAGTTCTGACCTTACAGATCCCTGAAAGGGTCTCAGTAACCACCAGTGGAATCCATGAACCACATTATGAACTGGAATGATTAAGTCAATCCATTTTTGTCACAATTTTCTTGCCCTGTCTATTATAGCTGGAATTAATAGTTATATTTTCAGAATACTGCTGCATTTCTTTGGTCCTCAATTTGCTGAGGAAAAGAATATAGGGTTACTTGGCTACAGATAGTAAACAAAGGGGTACTTTTTTTTTTTCAAACGGGTACTTTTGACAGGAGAAGTGTAAGCACTAGGATACTTCAGCAAAATTTAGTCTAATTATTACAAGTGCTCAGAGAGAGATGCAGAGGAGAATTTACAGATAGCATAAGACTACATAAACAGTTCAGGTAAAATCTCTTAAGACTGTGCAAAATAGATGTCAGTACATTCAAGTGAATAAGCACTTGTTAATACATTTAAGAAAAAAATATCTTTATATAATGACCTAAAGTAATCAGTAAGTACCAAATGTCATTGTATAATCTTCTGACTCTACAATTACTAAAAGTGTGTTTATTACAGCTAAAAGAACACCCAAACAGTTGGATATCTTTGGGAAGAGAATTGTACACTAAATGGTATCCCTACTATACAGTAATGAATTGATCCTTGAAATTCTGTGTCATTCAAGAACAGTAAGTATAAAGGACTAGAATGACACATGACAAAGTCTTTAAAATCACTAAGGGGATGCTCTAGCTGGTTTGACTCAAGTGGATAGTGTTTGCCATAGACTGAAGGAAAGCAAATTCGATTCTGGCCAAGGGCATGTACCTGGGTTGCAGGCTCGATCCCTGACCTTGGTTGGGGTGTGTGAGGGAGACAACCAATCGATGTCTCTCTAGCACATCAATGTTTCTCTCTCTCTCTGGCTCTCCCCCTCCCTTCCACACCCTCTAAAAATCAATGAAAAAATATCCTCGGGTGAAGATTACCAATAAATAAATAAATAAATAAATAAATAAATAAATAAATAAATATCATTAAGGGGAACATATTAGATCAAGAAATATTAGAATATTTGCATATTTGTAAAATGTAAAAACAATGTTCCTTTCTCACTTAATTTTTTTTTTTTTTTGGAAAACAATGATTCTTACTAAAACGTTGTTTAAAATGTAATAGATTAGAGAACAGGCTGATGATAACCAGATGGGAGTGGGGTTGGGAGGCAGGTGAACACAAGGTGAAGGGATTAAGAAGTACAAATTGGCAGTTACAAAATCATCATGAGATATAAAGTATAGCATAGGGAATATAGATAATAATATTATAATAACTATGTACAGTGCCAGGTGAGTATGAGATTTATTGGAGGGTCACTTCGTAAATTATATAAGTGTCTAACCACTAATATAATTTTCAATGTCATTGAAACTAATATAATATTCAATGTCAACTTAATTGTAAAATTAAAATAAAATAAATAAAAAATATGTAATAGGCTGACTGTTATTTTCAAAGAAATTTTTAATATAGTAACTCTTCAAAGCATTCTCAACGACCAGAAATTTGAGAACTGCTTCTCTAGGACATCAAAACTCAGTAAGAGAAAATTCTATAGGAATACAAAGTCAATACACAAAACAAAAATAATCAAATTAGTGCTATTCAAAGAGAAAGAGAAAGAGAAAAAGAGAGACTACCTTGAGAAATGATTTACCAAACATTAAAATGCGCTAACATTTAATGGGTAACAAATTAGTTTTTAAGAGGACCTTCCCACTCTAAGAGTCTATAAATTATGGTACTATGAATACTAGCTAGTATTCTCAGTTGAAATGCCACTGCATCACATCACAACAGAAGAACAGATTTGATATATGCTACATACCATATTCATAACAGCATATGTAAATACCATTATCATTTATTTTGCATAAATCTACTGTGATAACATTCATTAAGCTATATTGTAAAACTTGACATTATTATATGTAATGTTCACAATAATTCTGAGATAGGTACTATTACTATGTCCCATTTACAGTCAGATACTGAGTCAAACAGGTATAAAAAAAAGAATCTGGGTTTCAAATTTGGGTATTCTCCTTAGGAGAGTTGGACAAACCTTTTCTGTAAAAGTCCAGACAGTAAATATTTTAGGTGTTGCAGGCCATATACAGCCTCTGCCCCTGCCTTTTTTTAAAAACAAAACAAAACAACAACAACCTTTTACAAAAATATATATATATTTTTTAGCTCTTGGGACTTACAAAAACAGACTAGAGCCCAGCCTTTCTCAAGTAGGTTCTATGAGAGAATTAAGCATTCTTGTTTGTCATAAATTTACTTCTCTCTTATATATCTGGAATAGTATTTGTTATATATGATCTTTGGGATAGCTAACTTTCACCTGCATTCAGTAAAACAAATACCAACAGTTGCATCTTATCTGTCTCCAACAGAAAAAGCTGTGAGCTTTTTTAAAGAATTGTGTTGATGACTCACAAACACCAACAAAGAGAAGTAGAAATACAGTGTTGTTCTACACTGTGGTGGTCTTCACCAAGAATACTGATAACCTAAAAAAGTTATCTTTAAAACTTATTTTCTCAATGCTCAAAGACCAGCCACTATCATAGTCACCTTGTACAGTCTAATTATACCCTCAGGGAAAAACAAATGATTAAAACACTTTACAAGATATATCATTTCAAAACGACAGCTGTAAAGGTCACAGATTATTGAAGAGGACTCTGAACTAAAAAGCTACCCTGCCTTGTGGGGCAATGACAATCTAAGCCAAATGGAGCAAAACCAATACCTGAATGCAAAAAGGCCAGAGAACTCCTTAAGGATTTTCAACATTAACAGTCAAGCAGCTCAAGCAATATTAAACAGAATATATGGAGTACCCCAAATATCATCAGTTCATAAATCCCAAACCAATACTTTTTGCAACATAGCAGACATGTAAACAGATCATAAAGTTGTAGTATTGATATTTTCCAACTTAGATAACCATTACATTCCAGAAGGTTTCACATAAAACCCTGCCTAAGTTAAGAGCACCTCAAAATATAATTTCTAGGGCTTTTGTATCAGCACCTGCAGCCTCATAGGTTCATTTTATTTTATTTTACTTACTTTATTTTATAATATGAAAATAACCATAACTTTTAAAGCTACAGACAACCTCTATGTGTAAATGCCTTGAAATAAGCTTTTGGACCTTTGCTTGAATCCTCTCTCTCCATTTATGACTACAATAAATCAATGGGGGATAATAAAAAGGAAAGCACCATCGCATAGCAGTTTAGAACACAAATTTTGGAACCAAACTTTGTGGATATGAGTCCTAATTCTACCTTTACTAGCTATGTGACCTTGGACAAATTCCTTTTCAGTGCCTAATCTGTAAAACATGCATGATAATAATATACTTACAAGGTTTTCATGAGGATTAAATAAATTAGTATCTGAAAAATTAGATAAAACAGTTCCTGGCATAAAGCAGATATTATATACACATATTTTTTAAAAATATATTTAAAAAAATAAAATAAAATAAAAATAAAAATATATTTTATTGATTTTTTTACAGAGAGGAAGGGAGAGGGATAAAGAGAAACATCGATGAGAGAGAAACATCCATCAGCTGCCTCCTGCACACCCCCTACTGGGGATGTGCCCACAACCAAGGTACATGCCCTGAACCGGAATCGAACCTGGAGCCCTTCAGTCCACAGGCCGACGCTCTATCCACCGAGCCAAACTGGTTAGGGCTATATACACATCTTAAATAGAAAAACAGCCCTAGCCAGCTTGGCTCAGTGAATAGAGCATTGGCCTGCAGACTGAAGGGTCCCGGGTTCAATTCATGACAAGGTTGCGGGCTCCATCCCCAGTAGGAGGGATGTTTCTATTTCTCTCCCTCTTTCTTCCTCTCTGAAACCAATAAAAATATATTTTTTTAAAAAAGGAAGAAAAAGAAAACATACAAACAACATAGAAACATAAAGCTGATGAAGTGAGAACTCACACAATTAATAAACAATGTGAGCCTGACAAGGAAAGTTCTTCTCAGGGCAGCTGTCTCATATCCTTGGTTCGTAACATTCAGCAGTACTATAGTCACAATGAGTACTACTATGTGGAAAATATCCAAACTGAATTCTTTATATTCTCCAAAAAAGCTCCTCCCACAGTCTCTCCCATCTTGGGTAAAGGTAATTAACTCTGTACTTTGAATTGCTTAAACTAAAAACTATAGAGTTTTCATTTCCTTTCTCTAACTCCCCACATTAATCCCTCAGGAAATTATGTTGGATCTACCAATCCTACAGTCTTCTACCAATCTAAAATAGTCACAGTCCAAACCACTTTCCCCTTCCTCTACTTATTAGTACCCAGTTCAAGCAACCTTCATCTCTCACCTGGACTAATGCAACAGCTTCCAACTTGGTATTTGTACTAATACTCCTGCTCCTCTTACTCCCAGCCTATTCTAATCATAGCAGCCAGTTAGTTTGTTAAAACTAAGCCAGATCATCACATCACTCTCCTGCTCAAAAGCCTATTATGCTCCTGATTTTTTCACAGTAAAGTCGAAGTCCTACCTTCCCCTCAACTTTGCAGTGAACCTTAACATGCTTAAAAGAAAAAAAAAGTCTTATTTTTAAAAGAAGAAAGGTTTAACTGTCTAAAGTGCAGCTGAGTCCAGCAGGCGTGGCTCAGTGGTTGAGCATTGTTGACCTTTTTGTTGGTTGGGGCAACAATATGACCAAAATGGCTTTTGGAGAGACTGTTTCAGCCCAGTGACAGGGCTGACCCTAGTTTTTTGTTGTTGTTTTTTAAAATATTTTTATTGATTTCAGAGAGGAAGGGAGAGGGAGAGAGCAATGGAAAATCAATGATGAGAGAGAATCACTGATCGACTGCCTCCTGCACACCCCCTACTGGGGGATCGAGCCTGCAACCCGGGCATGTGCCCTTGACCGGAATCAAACCCGGGACCCTTCAGTCCACAGGCTGACGCTCAATCCACTGAGCTAAACCGGCCAGGGCTGTCTGTCGACTTTTAATGATGTGAAAATTGATCAGTGAATTCAGGATATTAAGTCAATCCCACCATGATAAAGTCACTTGTCACCTTTCTCCTAATAATTTTAGCCTGCAATAATAATCTGCCTGGATCCATAATCCACAGAGCTGTGAGTGCAAAATGGTGACTTTTCTAATATTTAATTACTTTTAAAAGAAAAAAAAAAGAATAAGCTTATGTCCAGAATAGACAAATCTATAGAGACAAAGTAAGATAGTAATTGTCTATGGCTGAAGGGGGGAAAAGAGAAGGAACAGAATAAGGAGGAGCTGCTAATGGGCATGGTTTCTCATCGGTAAACTGAATATGATACCCATTGGGGTGATAAAAATGTTCTAAAATCTGAATGGTAATGGTGGCATAACTCTGAATATAGTAAAAATTACGTAACTATTTGCTTTACCTGGGCTGTTTGCTATATGAATTATATCTCAATAAATCCACTTAAAAAAGGAATGAACCATTAATGTAACAGCACACATAAATACTATGTATAAGCAAAAGAAGCCAGACACAGAAGAGTACAAACTGTATGACTCCTTTCATATGAAATCCAGATGCAGGCAATACTAATGTATAGTGATAAAAATCAGTTATTGTGGTGGTGGGCAACTACCTGGAAAAGGACATGAATGAACTTTCTAGGAGGCTGGAAATGTTCCATATCTTGTTTTGGGTAGAGGTCACAGGGGTGCATACAGTTGTCAAAACTAAGAACAGTACACTTTAATTATATCACAACAAGAAAGGTGGTTAAAAAACACATTCCTATTTGAATTTAGGAAGAAAAGAGGGTAAGAACGAAAAGCACCTGTCAGCCTGGTTAGTGTGGGTCAGTGGTTGAGTGCCGACCTATGAACCAGGAGGTCACAGTTGGATTCCCAATCAGGGCACATGCCCGAGTTGCAGGCTCAATCCCCAGGGGTGGCTTGCAGGAGGCAGCCGATTGATGATTCTCTCTCATCACTCATGTTTCCATTTCTCTCTCCCTCTCTGAAAGCAATAAAAATTAAATAAATAAACAAATAAATAAATAAATAAGCCTGCCAAAGAATGCCTTCATGCTTCCCCAATGGAGTGATTACACAGCTGTTCATTTACAGAAATATCTGGTGCCTGAGTACACTCTGTCTTTTCTTCCCATACAACTTAATAAACTCATTCAGTGCTCCCCTTGCCTCAAATTTTCACACATATCAGTTTCCCTAATTTTAAAAAAAGTGCAAGAATATTTCAAACTGGGCCTAGTTACGCATGTTTAAGTATCACCAAGTATTGAAAAGGAAATATAAATATTTACATAAACCAGAGCTCTAAAAGGGAAACCAAAGTCTAATTTTTCTTCTTCTGTCTTCTGAAAACATATTCTGATACCCTACCTGGAAAAATCCTTTCCACCTACCACTCTTCTCCTCCACCTTCCCTTGGTTAACTCTCATTTATCCTGCACCTCTCAAATGAAAATTTCTTAGAAATTCTTCTGAATTTCTATTACTCCAATCTGCTCCCACCAAAAACACAATTACATACACAGAGAACAATGTCTCCTTTCAGAGTTCTTATTTTATTGTGTAGTTATAGGTCCCTCATGTGACTAATTTCTCTCATTAGAATCTAAATGCCATGCAAGCAGGAACAGTCTGCTATGCACATCACTGTATCCCTGCATCTAGCATAGTGCTGGGTAGCTAGCCTAAATACTCACAGAACATTTGGCTCAATTAATAAATTAAAATGCAAGTCAGCCAAACCATCTAAATAAAGATTGTCCCGAAAGCAAAGAGGTTGTTCTTGTTTGAAAAATCCATTATTATTTGACAGAGAACATTTTGGGTCTGTATTTATGAGTCACTGGGTATCTACTTCCTTGTCAACTTGGCTTTCAGAATATAGCATTGTCCTCTGAGTAATTAGTTTCTACTCTCATTCTGTCTGTTGTTCTTTTAACTAGGCACATTTACTTTTATCTTTATTCTCTGGTATTTTACTACTAGAGGCCTGGTGCAGGAATTCGTGCATGGGTGGGGTCCAGCCGGCCCGCCTCAATTGGAGCCGGTCAGTCCGGGCCAGCCAGGGGGAGGGGACACTGGAGGTTGGAAGGCTGGCCCCGCCCCGTGGTCAAACTCCCAGTCGAGGGGACATTTGCGTATTAGCCTTTTATTATATAGGATATGCTTCTCCTGTAGTTTCCAAGATATGAGATTTTTGAGAAATTAATAATGTTCACAAACTATTGCCAACACAATATTTAATGGCATTAATAGCTGTATAAACATAACTGCTTAAGGAGAGGCATTTTAGTTCAGAATGCAAACAAACTGTCATTACTACCAAAAAGCTCAAAACAGTTCTCCCAATCTTCAGTAAACAGAATGCTTATGACACAAAAAGAATGAAGTGCCAAAAAGAACAGACACAACAGGTAAGTTGGAGACAAAAAACAGCATCATGAAAGAAAGGGTCTAGCATTTTGTAGAACATGCTAAATGAAAGCAAAAACATTTATAGAAATCAACTTATACCAACTAAAGACTAGTTTAGCAAATACCTAGTAAATATAAGACCAAGCCTTTGGGCAAAATTTGAGCAATGTTCTACAATCCTTTGAAGTAGTTCAAAGAGAATGCATAATAACAATCTATGCTTTCTTGAAAAAGGTGGAAAAGGCATGAGGGTAGAAAAACCTGGATGCCTTGACTGTATCAATCACACACTGCAGGCCTCCAAAACAGTAACAAAACAAATGAACTTTCAGAATCAATTCTATAAGAATAAATTCTGAATATGTGAAAATTCATGAATCGGAAGAAAAGAATCCAGAAGTCCTTTTTCTAATAACAATTGTATCCTGCCTTTCCTCCCCCATTAAAACATTATTTTCAGCCCTAACCAGTTTGGCTCGGTGGATAGAGTGTCGGCCTGCAGACTCAAGGGTCCCAGGTTTGATTCTGGTCAAGGGCATGTACCTTGCTTGTGGGCACATACCCAGTATGGAGTGTGCAGGAGGCAGCTGATCGATGTTTCTCTCTCATCAATGTTTCTAACTCTCTATCCCTCTCCCTTCCTGTCTGTGAAAAATCAATAAAATATTTTTAAAAACATTATTTTCACCACTGGCAACCCTACCTAATAAAATAGTAATATGCAAATTGACTGCACCTTCGCTACGCCCAAGCCACGCCCACCAGCCAATCAGGGTGAGTATGCAAATTACCCAACAAAGATGGCGGTTGATTTGCATACGCTGAGGGAGGGAGGAGTGAAGACTGAAGACAACTTAGAAGGAAGACGGAGGAAAAGCGGAAAGCAAGATGGCTGCCAGAGGGAAAGCCCGGGTGGGGCGGAGCGGGGCGGAGCGAAGCGGGTGGCAGTGGTGCGGGTGCAGGCACGGCGGCCGCAACAGCGGCGGCAGCGGCAGCGCATGCGGCCGCAGCGGCCGCTTGCAGGATTTTTCCTGCAAATGGGCTATTAGTCTATATATATAAAAGGCTAATATGCAAAGTGTCCCTTTGGGAGTTCAACTGGGAGACCAGGAGTTTGATCGTGTGCTATGATGTGTGCTGACCACCAAGGGGCAGCGTGGAACAAAGGAAGGCCCCAGCTGGTGGCCGGCAGCCAGGTAAGGAAGGCCCCGGCCAGCAGCTGGAAGGCCCCAATAGGCCCTGATCGCCAGCCAAGCCTAGGGACCCTACCCGTGCACGAATTTCGTACACTGGGCCTCTAGTGTATCATGATCTTCACTGCAGGAAGTCAATTCAAGATCATATACAGGAATGACCTTAAAAATAAGAAGCTCGACCTCACTCATAGGAAATGCTAATAAAAACCATGTTGAGCCCAGCTAGTATAACAGCTCAGTTGGTTGAGTGTTGTCCCATATATCAAAAGGTCACTGGTTCGATTCTCAGTCAGGGCACATGCCCAAGTTGTGGGCTTGATCCCTAATAGGGGTGTGCAGGAGGCAGCAAATAGAGATGTTGATAAATCAATGTTTCCATCTCTCTCTCTTTAAAATCAATAAAGACATATTTTAAAAAATTAATTTATGTACAATATTATTCATGGCAACACAATTAGTGATAGTGGAAAGTGAAAACAACTCAGATATTCAATAACCACCTAGCTAAATATATTATTCCATCCACACAACGGAATGCAATGCAACTGTGAAAAACTGAGAATGTCCTCTACATACTGATATGGAAAGATAGCTAAGGTATATTAAGTGAAAAATGCAAGGTAAAGAACAAGGTTATTTCTATGTATTATTCTATGTATGAAATGAAGGAAAAAGTAAATATTAACATTTGCTTTTATTTTCATAAAGAAACACTGAAAGAATACTATCTAATATAAGAGTAATATGCAAATTAACCATCACTCTGCTACGCCCACAAGCCACGCCCACAAGCCAATCAGAAGCAAGTATGCAAATTAACCCAACCAAGATGGCTGCAGCCACGGAGCGAGCAGGAGGCTTGGGTTTCCCTGGCAATGAAGGAAGCCAAGCTTCGGCAGCCCTGGCCTGCCTTGGCCTCTGCTCGAGGATACAAAGTTTCAATTATAGGAGATAAATAAATCCCAACAAAAATGGCGGCAGCCACGGAGCTGGAGAGAGCAGGAGGCTTGAGTTGCCCCTGGTGATGTAGGAAGCCAAGCTTCGGCAGCCCTGGCCTGCCTTGGCCTCTGCTCGAGGCTACAAAGTTTCAATTATAGAAGATAAATAAATCCCAACAAAAATGGCTGCGGCCACTGAGCAAGTAGGAGGCTTGGCTCCGCTCAAGGCTACGAAGTTTCAATTATAGAAAATAAATAAATCCCAGATACCAGGGCCACTTGGGTCGCCAGGGGGAGCGTGGCCGGCCTGCAAACCACCACAGGCCGCCCCACGCCCCAAGGGAACCCCTACCCTGATCCGGGACACCCTTCAGGGCAAACCAGCTGGCCCCCACCCATGCACCATGCCTCTATCCTATCTAATCTAATAAAAGAGTAATATGCAAATTGACCATCACTCCAACACATAAGATGCTGCCCCAATGTGGTCAAAGATGGCTGCACCCATGTGGACACAAGATGGCCGCCACAAGATGGCCAGCAGGGGAGGGCAGTTGGGAGGGACCAGGCCTGCAAAGGAGGGCAGTTGTGGGCAATCAGGCCAGCAGGGGAGGGCAGTTGGGGGTGATCAAGCCTGCAGGGGAGGGCAGTTAGGGGTGACCAGGCCGGCAGAGGAGGGAAGTTGGGGGCGACTGGGCCTGCAGGGAAGGACAGTTGGGGGGGACCCAGGCCTGCAGGGGAGAGCAGTTGGGGGGGACCAGGCCTGCAGGGGAGAGCAGTTGGGGGGGACCAGGCCTGCAGGGGAGGGCAGTTAGGGGTGACCAGGCCTGCAGGAGAGGGCCGTTAGGGGTGACCAGGCCTGCAGGAGAGGATACTTAGGGACAAACAGGCTGTCAGGGGAGCAGTTAGGTATCAATCAGGCTGACAGGGGAGTAGTTAGGGGGTGATCAGGCTGGCAGGCAGAAGCGGTTAGGGGCAATCAGGAAGGCAGGCAGGTTAGCAGTTGGGAGCCAGCAGTCCTGGATTGTGAGAGGGATTCCGACTGCCCATTTATCGGGCCTAAACGGGCAGTCGGACATCCCTCGAGGGGTCCCAGATTGGAGAGGGTGCAGGGTGGGCTAAGAGACACCCCCCACCCCCCATGCATGAATTTCGTGCACCGGGCCTCTAGTCCATAATAAAAGTGGTTACAGGATGGAAAGTAAAACTAGAGCAGAAGGGGCAAGGGTGGAAGCAAGACTTCTCATTGTATACTTAAATATAATTTTGTTTTATTTTATTTTTTAGATTAATTTTGAGTTTTAAACTGAAAAACTACTACTAAATTTTTTTTAAAAGGCACTACTATCGCCCGGCTAGTGTGGCTTGGGGTTGAACATCAACCTATGAACCAGGAGGTCACAGTTTGATTCCTGATCAGTCCACATTCCCAGGTTGTGGGCTTGATCTCCAGTGTGGGGAGTGCAGGAGGCAACCAATCAATGATTCTCTCTCATCATTGATGTTTCTATCTCTCTTTCCCTCTCCCTTCCTCTCTGAATAATCTTTATTTTTTAAAAGTAATAAAAACAAAAAATAAAATACTATAAAAATATTTATAATGAGAACTGTATTGCTTTTATCATTACTAATTCAAGATATGACATTTTCTTTATTGTTCCTATTTCACTCTAGTGAAAATGGGAGGGTATATGTATTTTAAAGTGCTTGCATAGTTCCCCAAAACTATTTTCCAATAAATTCTTAAGCTCCTTAAAAACAAAATTTCCTCTACTACAAAGATTTTGAGTAAGAATTATAGTGCTTATAGAAAATATCCACTTCCTATAAATTAGAAACTAGAAGAATATTCGTAAGATCACATTTTTTCAAAGTTTAACCAAACCTTGTAGGTATATTAACTGACTCAGTTTGCAGAAAATGAGTAAGAACCCAGAAATACTGTTCAAGCTACTCTTATTTTTGGTTAGTCTCACCAAAATACTAATTTTTCCCATCTCAGTAACCAATTGCCCTAGACATATTTTTCTTTTATATTCAGGCTGCTGGAATACATTTACTCTGGGTGTTTCACTTTAATTATTTTTACCACTGATTCTCACATGGCACTGTGCTATTTGGCAGTCAAACACATCTATACTAATAAAAGGGTAACATGCTAATTAGACCAGGTCAACCAGCCATCTTCCGGCCATCTTCTATGCAGGGGAGGGCAGTTGGGGGGACCCAGGCCTGCAGGGGAGGGCAGTTAGAGGTGACTAGGCCTGCAGGGGAGGGCAGTTGGGAGAAATCAGGCCTGCAGGGGAGGGCAGATGGGGGTGACCAGGCCAGCAGGGGAGAGCAGTTAGGGGCGACCAGGCTGGCAGGGGAGGGCAGTTAGGGGCGACCAGGCCTGCATGGGAGGGCAGTTGGGGGGGACCAGGCCTGCAGGAGAGGGCAGTTGGGGGCAATCGGGCCAGCAGGGGAGCAGTTAGGTGTCGATCAGGCTGGCAGGGGAGTGGTTAGTGGGTGATCAGGCTGGCAGGCAGAAGCGGGTAGGGGTAATCAGGCAGGCAGGCAGGCAGGCAGGCGAGCGGTTGGGAGCCAGCAGTACTGGATTGTGAGAGGGATGTCCCAGATTGGAGAGGGTGCAGGCTGGGCTGAGGGACAAACACACCCCCTGTGCATAAATTTCGTGCACCGGACCTCTAGTCAATCATAAAATATCATGTCAAATTATTACGGCTAGGGGAAAATTTTAACCAAATAGTATATATAGGGTGGAGTAAAAGTAGATTTACAGTTGTTCATATGAAAAATAATACAATAATTAATAACTAATAATACAAGAGTAAATTGTGTTTCACATAGTCACAACTATAAGCCTAGTTTTGCCCCATACTGTATTTTTAAATGCCAAACCCATAAATTCCAAAGTCATTCCAAATCCCTACAAAATCTATTTAAAATGCAAAAGATATTTATTGGGAAATTTTATGGTCAGGACTTTATTTTAAGAGGATGGACGGATAAAAAAATAAATTTTATATGTACCGCATATGGTCTATATTAGTTTCCTAGAACTGTTGTAACGTATTACCACTAACTAGGTGGCTTAAAACAACAGAAATGTATTTGCTCGCAGTTCTGGATATTAGAAAGCAGAAATCAAGGCATTGGCAAGGCCATGCTCCCTCTAAAGCAGGGGTGGGGAACATGCAACCGCAGGCCACAAAAGGCCTGCAAAATCATTTGGTCGGCCCTGCCAAGGCATTAGGGGTGAGTAAATTAAATGTTTGACCAAATATAGCAGGCTAACTTTTTAAAATTATTTATTTATTTCAGAGAGGAAGAGAAAGGGAGAGAGAGAGATAGAAACATCAGTGATGAGAGAGAATCATTGATTGGCTGCCTCCTGCATGCCCCACACTGGAGATCGAGCCAGCAACCTGGGAATGTGTCCTAACCAGGAATCCAAACCGTGACCTCCTGGTTCACAGGTCAACACTCAACCACTGAGCCACGCCGGCCCGGCCAGGTTAATTTTTAAGTTGATAATTTTGTATGGCCCCCGAATGATGTTATAAATATCCAAAAGGCCCTTGGCAGAAAACAGGTTCCCCACCTCTGCTCTAAAGGCTCTAAGGAAGTATCCTTCCTTGCTTCTTTGTAGCTTCTGGTGATTGTTAGCAATTCTTGGCATTCCTTGGCTTGTGGCAGTGTATCTCCAATCCCTGCCTCTCTCTTCACATAGCTGTCTTCCCTGTCTGTATTCAAATTTCCCTCTTCCTATAAGGACACCAGTTATTGGGTTAGGACCCCATATCTAGTATGGAGCTCATTTTAACTTCATTACAACTGCAAAGACCCTATTTCCAAATAAAGCTACCACAGATACCTGGGGTTAGGACTTCAGCATATCTTTTGGAGGGATATAATACAACTGATAACCTGGTCCAAATCAGTCAATTTCTTCATATGTGGAATATTTATAAATTTTGCCTAACCAGCATCCATCTCCCTTTCTTAGATAACAGCATCCAATTTTCTTTTCAAGAATTAATCTGCCCTTCCTTAAAGTCTCTCTCCAAAACCAAGTACCTGCCCCCAGGTTGGGTCAGAGAATCACCCTCCACAGGCCTTAGGGACTGGTTCAGGGATAGGCCACATGACCCAAGCCTGGCCAATGAGTCCTTCCATACACCCAATTTGGCTGGTTCTACTACAAGAAAGAGAGACATGTGGATTTTAAGAATCACATAAATCTAGATAGAGCTGCCACTGATCATCTTACCATCATATCTGCCGAAGAAGGAAACCAAAAGGTGAAAGGAATGTTTAAAGGTGAAGATAAGACATTCCTGATGACACAAGTCAAACTTCTAAATACAGTCATGTCAGAACCTAGCGTTAGCTTTTTCCTCTGTGAACTTCCCAGTTCATAAACCTACAAAATGATCTTTTTGAATTAACTTAATTTGAATTGCGTTTCTGAAGAGTCCTGATAAATAAAGGCAGAATATTGCAATGTGCCATGATTAAAAACAGGGCCTCATTTTCTTTCCCAGTTATTTTCCTCAAACTTGGCAGAGACATGAAGCTATAGTAGAAAAAGAATAGTTTGTATTCATATACATTCTCTTACCATCAGGCCATCTGCCATGAAAGGTTTTAGAATCTAAACTTTCAAATTCATTTATGCTTGTTCAAGTATGACTCTGTGAGCTCCTGATAGCAAAATATGAACAATACCAGGAACTCTCAGAGTTATAAAAACCTAAGTACCAATACCTAAAAACAAAGCATTCATAAAATATTTTTCTCCTCAGTTACATGCCATATCACCACCATCCCTAAAGCAATGACAGTACTAGGTCAACATCACTACACAGTGTCTGGAATGGTGACAAAGTCACACTGAAATTTCCATATCAAGAACATTCACAACAATCTTGCCCTTTAATATGGCTATCATTGTTCACGGTTCATTTGTTTCTACTTCAAGCAAACTTTGTCACACACATAGTATGCCAATAAATGTCCCTGAGTTTCTGAAAAGAACACAAATTTTATACTCACATACAATGGAAGCACTCTTCCTTCACCTACTGCCCACCTTCAACTTTTAACCATTTGTCTCTGGAAAATTCCTAGTCCATTCCTATTGCTTTTAATGGTACGTCAGAAACCTCAAGTTAATACACATATTCTGAATTAAAAGAAAAGATTACATTTTGAGGTGAAACAAGACAAAATAATGTTTTACCTGTTGAAGGTTAGGTTTCACTTGTGTCTCCATAAAATTCATGTGCATAGAAAATGAGTTCTCAGTACTTCTAATATAGTGATTCTCAAAGAGGTAACTTGCCCCACCAACCTCCCTTAAAAAAAAAATCACTATGTTAAAACCATTAAGGATACCACAAATTGTGACCAAAATGCCTACATTCCCTCTTTCTTACACTAATTTCGATTTTATTTTTATTTTGCTTAAGCAACTTGAGTCACACTATAAATAGAACACTGTCTCTTAATTTCAGTCACTTGTTTAGTCTGTAATATTTCAAAGTACTGTTTTCTACCTTTCCACAAATACTGAGCATCCATTGTGTGCCAGTACTAAAAAATAAAAAAAATAAAAACATGAAATACTTAAAAATAAAAAAACATGACATGAGCATTGACTTCAAGTGTCTTGCAAACTAGGAGGGGTAGAACTGGAGAAACAAAGGGAAGAAGGTAAATAAAGTAGTATAATAATACTTGCACACTAGAAAAAGAGAGTCCTATATTTTGTGGTTAGAGGACTTGAAGGATTCAAGAGTGAGAAATGGGCAGGATATAGAGAGCTGAGACTGAAGAAGTTGACTGGGCTCAAATATCTTGGAGGGTTTTGCATGTTGATTAAAGTAACTTTGTTCTACATGAGAGTGTTTTTCAAACTTCAGTGTATACAAGAATCACCTGAGATCTCTGTTTAAAATACAGATTCCCATGCCCCACCTAAGAAGATTCTAATTCAGCAGATCTGGGGTAGGACCCACATTTTCAATTTTTACAAACATCTCAGTGGTTTTGTTCAACCAGTCAATATTTGAAAAAATGTTTTAGAGGAAAATATTTTCCTCAAGTTTTCCAAGTAGTCCTAGAGATGAAAAGGAGAATGTTGGAAAAATATTTCCTTTCAATTGCCTCAATTTCCACTGTTCTATAGGTGACAAGATCATCAGCTGAGAGAGAAGTAGGAGTACACAGGGGCTAAAAGAGAGCCATTGTGATAAACTGCAGGAACTGAGCAAGAATACACAAAAGAACTCCCAGTGCTGAGACTCCAGTTTAGGCTGAACACCATAAATTGATAGTAGCATCAATCCACACAGTTATTTTTCTATCTATACATTAAAATAATACCCACTTAGACCCCAACTGAGTGGCTCAGTTGGTTGGAGTGTCATCCCGTACATGAAAAAAGATTGCAGGTTTGATTCCCAGTCAGAGCACATACCTAGATGCTCAGTAAATATTTGTGGGTTCGATTCCCAGTCTGGGCATATATGGGAGGCAACCAATTGATGTTTCTCTCTTACACTGCTATCTCTCTCTCTCTCTCGTCAATATCATCCTCAGGTGAGGATTAACAAAACAATAAAATAAAATAATGCCCACCTAGTACAATTATTATGAAGATTTAATTACACGTTTAATGCAAGAAGTGCATTGAAAAGTATAAGAGAAGGGTTCAACAACAGACTAGATGAAACAGAAGAAAGGATAAGTCAGTAAAATATGATTTGTCTAACCACCTGAAACTAATTCTATATAATGAAAGGCTAATATGCAAATCGACCAAACAGCAGAACCACCAGTCACTATGATATGCACTAACAACCAAGGGGCGGATGCTCAACACAGGAGCTGTGCCCTGGTAATCAGTATGCTCCCACAAGGGAGCGCTGCTCAGCCAGAAGCTGGGCTCACGACTGGCAAGCGCCGAGGTAGTGGCGTCCAGAGCCTCTCCCGCTTCCACAGCAGCACTAAGGATGTCCAACTGCTGGCTTAGGGGGGAATGGGCCTAAACCGGCAGTCAGACATCCCTCTCACAATCCGGGATGCGGCATGCACCAGTGACCATACTTTTCATATAGGTGAAAGGCATCTTGCTGTTGTATGGGCAGCTACATTTTTTTGCCAATTATAAAAAGTAGTACATAACATGATCCTTCTGAGGCAGTAGTGCCATTTTCCCCATCTTATGGGTGGAAAAACTGAAGCAGAGATAAGTTAAGTAATTGGCTTTGTCGCACAGTTGTAAGTGTCAGAATCAGGGCTGACCACAAAATGTACAAGCCAGAGTCCATGCATATCATCGCTGCATCATCCTGTTTTTTCAGTCAGAGTAGGTTTTAATTTTTAAATCTAAGAGACTGTTCTCAATATATAGGGGAGAGCCCCTAGGCCTGGCGGGCGATCAGGGCCATCTTTGGGCAGGGCGATCGGCTACCCCCACCCGCCCTGGCTGGTGGCTTGGCACTGCCCCAGCACAGCCTGCTCGCCCCCCCCCCCCCCCGCCCCATTGCCACCACTGGTCGCCTCCTGGGGGCGGGAGCTGCCCCCAACTCATTTTTCATGACAGGAATGCCTTTTCCATATTCATCAAAATGAAGCAAAAATCTGCCACATTCTTCATGAAGTCTTCCTTCATCATCTTGAGAGACTTCTTTCATTTCTAAATACCCCAACCACTCGCCTGCACCATGGGAAGGCACATTTTGCCTTGTACTGTAAGTGAACACACTATATTTTCTCTAAGGACTAAAAGGTTCCTGAAGGTTGGGGCAGCTTCCCCAATATCTTTGCTTGCCCATAGTGCCTGGTACAAAGCAGATGCTTAATAAATATTTAACTGAAGTACTTACCTAATTGCCTTTCATTCCTAAAAATAGCACTACTAAACAACTAAGTGATTAGGCAAGTACTCAGAAATGGCAAGTCCCCATAGACACTGAACACCTAATCCTCACTCTGTAAAAAAATTTCAGGTCATACTATGTAGTCCATAAGACTTAAAAAAAAATTTTTTTAAATAGTATTATTCAGATGCTGCCTAGAATTGCTCCAGCTACAAGCATATCTGAGGAAATTAGGCCAATCTGAAATAATAATGCTGTGTAAGTCAAAGAGATTTATCTTGCTATCCTTCAGCCAAGCTAGAACCAAGCTGAAATCACAACTTTTCCCTATATTGGGAAGAGCTTCTTAAGAATACAGCAAGGATGAGGAGCAGCCAAGCAATAGGTCACATCACACCAGGCAGCGTAGAGAACCTCAATCTTCCTGGAATCTGAACTGACTTTCCAGAGGATGCCTCAATAAACACCAGGTGACCAAATATTCATCTTGATCATAATCACTACATGAACCTGCTAACTCCAATGCAACTAAAACCTCATAATTAATGGAGACACCAACACTTCCACCTCCACAATACAGACGTGCCCACCTCCCCCTAACCCCCACAAAAAAAAATTAGATTTTGGAAAAAGAATTCATTTTTAATCCTAAGACTGCTATAATTTAAATATAGAAACCAAATGACCCCAAAGTATTAAGATAATCATTCAGTCAACAGAATCAAATAGAATGTTAACTGCTCAGAACCAACCCCACTAAAATAAAAGAGAAATTATTACATCTGCTAGTGACAAACAACATACATAATTATCTTTTGGACTGTACAAAAGGCTCACTGCCAGACCTCTTAAATACAGAAAGTTAACACTACAATTGATTTCCTTATAACTTTCCCCTTAAATTACATACAGGGTGGGACAAAAGTAGGTTTATAGTTGTTCGTATGGAAAATAATACAATAATTAATAAATAAAAGTACAAGAATAAACTCTGCATTTTACATACTCACAATTGGAAATCTACTTTTGCCACACCCTGCATAATAAAAGAGAAAATATGAGGCCCAAATGATTTTAATTGGGATACTATCAACTACATATTACTGTTCAGATTAAAATACTGCTCTGCACTCTGGACTCTAAATATCGCCTGAACTTTACTACCTCGAAAGTGGAAATTTGGGAGTCAAAAGTATGTTTTAAGAAAATTGATCACCAGATTAATATCCTCCTTCAAAAAATGAATCTAAAATTTGATAATCAATTCAGATATTTACAGAAGGATTTATTAGTCAAGTTTTTAAAGAGCCTTGTAAAGCAGCAGTAACTAATCACTAACACTAGCAATGACTGACAAAAAGGGGGCCTGAGGCAGAAGGTTAGGATTCAAAGCAAACAATTAAAATAAGATAACTCACTGAAACCATCTAAAGTTAACAGTAACTTAAGAAATCCTTAGAATTATAGTCATCAGTTTCAAAATCTTTTAAAAACAAAAAAGCCCTACTTTAAAAAAATCACTAAAAAAGTGAAGCAAATACAAAAACTAAAAATTTTTCACAATAATTTCAGGATTTTGTATTAACTCACAATTCAGAAAACTCATTAATACGTCTCAAAACCTTCTAAATGCCTTTTGTAAGCTAAGCTATATGATGGTTACAACAAATATATAATTCAAAAAGTGTTTAAAGCAGACATAACATTTTAGCAAGTGTTAAGATAGGTTTGAAAGAATAAAACAAGCAGAGACAGAGCAGAGTAAATGAAAACTGATAAACCAAAGGCTGATTCCTGGAGGGCAGAGCTGGACTTGGAATGACAGGAGGGAAATTTTTAAAATACATTCATACGACAAATTATACCAAAACCCTGATTCATGCCTTTGTTATTGACACAGGCATATGTTTTAAAAGGTACTTTTAACCTTTGGACAACCAAAGTGATATCAGATACCTTAAAGCACTGCTTCTATTAACAATGTTTCATGTTCCAGTCCAAACCTTTTAACAAAATTCACATCCATTTTCATAATGAAACACTACAGAAATGGAAAGGCTTACATCCTCTAAGTCAAGGTTGCCTTATTTTTTTTTTTTTACTTGTTTAAAGTTTCAGTTTTGCTTTATAATCTATTCTAGAACCCATCCCTTGTGGGACATTGTCAAAGGGCAGACCCTCCTGTCAAGCCAGAAAGCTCACACACAAAGACCCCGAGCGGACCCAGTGCAGTAATTCTTCCAAACTGAGCCTCTCCGACACCCCCTCCCCCCCCCCCCACAGATATGTCTATTAAATCAGTGTCTGTTCTCCCCCGCACACAACAAAGAGAACTTCTCACCGCATGAAATTGCCGCTGAATGGACACCAGAAAGCAGGATTTGCATAATTCCTCCAACGAAACCCAGTCGGGAAGGAGGGGATGAGGGGGCCCCAGCGAACGCACAGAGAATCTCCCGGATTCTGTCGGGGGAGACCTGGCTCCTAAGAGTGCTCCCCACGGGTGGGGTGGGGGCTGGAATCGGGGGCCTCCCCGAGGACTGGGCGTGGGGGACGGCGGAGGACGACGAGAGCGCATTTCCCCCCGCGCAGCAGCGGCACCGCCGAGGCCCAGATGGGGAAACCACAATACTGGGGGACGGGAGAGCCCGACCCAGGGATGGACCGGGGCGCGGGGGCGGCGGGCGGAGCGGAGACACCACGCGGGCCACTTACTTTTTGGAGGGGGGTTAAATATATGAGTTAAGCCCTTATGGTCCCGCCGGCCGCCGCACAGAGGGAAACGGGACCTTGGGAGAGAAAAACAGACAAAAAACACAGAGTGTGAGAGGCGCAGCTCGGCCGTGCGGCCCCTCCCGGGGCGGCCCCGTCCACGCTCCCTCCGACCCCGCGGGGAGAATGCCACCCCGGGCGGCCCGAGGTCCGGGAGGCGGGGGGGGGGGGGGGGAGGGGTGGAGGACGAGGCTCTCGGCGAGGCGGCGGCTCCGGCAAATCCCCCGGGGAGGGGACAAGAGCGACTAGTCTTCTCGGTCGGACCCGGTCCCACCCCCCACCCCCCCCGCAAACCCCCGTCCTCCCCGCCGTGCACACACCGAACACAAATACACACACACACCGACCCGAGCGTCGAGGATGAACGCCCCGGCCGCCGCCGCCGCCCGCTGAGGAAGTGCAGCCGCTGCCCCCCGCGGCCATGACACCCCACTTGGCTCGGTCAGGCGGACCCCGGGCCTGTGACAGCTCCGGCTCCCTCCGCCCCCATCTCCACCTCACGCCTCGCACACGCCCGAGCGCCCGCCAGCCCGCCGCGCGTGCCCGTGGGGCCGGGGGCGCGCGCCGCTGGTGCGCGTGGGGGAGGGGCGGCGCGGGACGGGGAAGGCGCCCACGAGAACGGAGGAGGGGGCCGAGCTGGGGCCCAGCATGTCTTCCCCCCCACCCCACCCCACCCCCCGGCCCGGCCCGGTCCGGCCCCGCGCTGGGCTCGGCGGGACGCGCGGCGGCGACCCCCGTCAAGTGTCAGCACTGCGGGGCGAGTCTCCACAATAAGGGGCCGGCGGCGCCGGGCCGCCCCGCGAGGAAGGGAGCGCGGCGAGCTCTGCCGCCCGAGAACCCGCCCCGCGGAGGGTGCGCGCTCCGGCCCGAGCCCGGGGAGCCCGCCCGGAGGTCGCGCGCCCGCACTCCGGGGGGTGGGGGAGGGGGGACGCCCGAGCCAAAGAGGGCGGGCGGGCCGGAGCAGCAAATGCCTGCCCCGGCTCCCTCCCACGTCCGGGGCGGCCGGCGGCCGGGCGGCCCGAGGGCCCGGGGCGGCCGGAGGAGGCGCTCACCTACACAGTGGATGAGCTTGTGGCGCCAGGAGTCCAGTTCTTGCCGAAAGCCGCGTTTCTCAACGGAGCATTGCTGCCGCCTACACACCCTCGCCATCTTCTGCCGCCCGCCCGGCCCAGCCTCCGCCGCGGCCCCGCGCACGCCCAGCCGCGTAGCCCGGGGCCGCGCACGCACCCGCGGCCCGGGCGTCGCGCCTCCCGCCGGGGGCGGCGCGGGGGCAGGGCCGGCCTCACCTCGCCGTGGCCCCGGCGTGGCCCGGGAGACGACCTGGGTGCACACCCGCCCGCCCGGCGCGCGCGCGCGGCCGCCCGGGCTGCCGTTCCCGCGGTCCTTGGCCGTGGCCGCCGCCGCCGCCTCCGGCAGTCCAGCCAGGCACCGTCCTGCAGCCCCCGCGACCCCGCGCCGCCGCCGCACGGTCCTCCGCGGCCACCGCTGCCCCTTCCCGCCCCGCCCCGAGGCTTTGGGGGTCTCAGACCGGCCCCATCGATCGCTCCCAGCCTGCCCACGGCCAGGCACCAACTGTTGCAAGTTCCGTGTAACCGGTTCTCTGAACTTCTCGGTGGAAAACTGCTCCTCCCATGAGCCTGTGTAAGAAGCAAAATTCAGAGTATATACCCGATGCCCGTGGAGGCCCTGAGCCCTGACGTTTTAAAAGATAAAAGGATACATTTTATTAAGTCTTTGGGAGGCTTACACAACATTCGTAAGTCCGGTAAAAAAAAATTGAAATCAAGCGTTTTAATTTAAATTAAAAAATCAAGAGGTTTCTACTAGCAAGCCTGATCATAGGTAAAATTCTCAGGTTGACAGATTAAGAACCCCTTCTGTGTTGGGTGGAAAGCGATTTAAGAAAATTGTGCTGAAAGTGAGAATGGCACGTGAAAAGAAGGCTTAATTAGCAATACTGAAAGCCGAGTACTGGAAAACACTCAATTCCGTCTTTCAGGAAAGACTGGAAAAGAGGTATTTTCGAAGGGGGGTTTTCAGGTGGAAACCTGGAAATAGTTAAATAATCCTGGGTAGGGCACTAGCTATTCCCTGCAAACATAATGCTGGCCTTAATTACTTGACTGTTAACTTGAAAGTGAAAAGAGAAGAATGAAAGGGGGAAAGGAAGAAAGGGGGGTAGGGAGGAGGAACAACGCAAAATAGATCCCTCTTTAACAATAGGCCCAGGACCCTGGAATGCCGGCTCTTCCTCGCCTTTGGGGTTTAAGATTAAAGACGGGGCATTCCTGCCTTTAGATATGTAAATTTAAATTCGAAGACTTAATTTTAATTATTGTAGTAGGTAAAACAAATTAAGTACTTGGCATCAGGGATCCCATTGGTGTATTGATTTATGTCTCTTCAAGGGTTTTGGTCTTGATTCTCCGAACCAGGAACTTGTGGAATGGGATGTCTGTCCATAAAGAGAGTGGGCCTCTTGGGTTGGAGTGGTTTGAGATGTATGAATAGAAAAGCACTTTCTGGTCCCCAAATATCAAAAACCAATTACTTTTCCCCAGTTCATAGAATTCCACAATACTTCACTAACTTATGAGTACTGTCAAATGAACAAGCTATTATTAAGTCGTGAAGTATTGAATTTCTGTGTACATACAACTGTCCTAAGTGGTGAGGGGAGAGCACAAATAGGAGATAAAAGATTGAAACTTCCTTTCTTCACCGCTAGGTGGTAGGTTTGCGTCTTTTGTAGCTTTTAACCAAGTTTCTATGGTTTTTGGAGGAAGTTCTGTTTCACAAAGTTTGAAATAAATGAACAACATGTAACTATCAAATAAATTAATAATGAATGTATTTTCCAATGACCCCATATATTTTGTTTAAAAGTAATCAAATCAATGGTAATACTTCCAACATAATCTCTTAGTCTCACAGAGATTAAGAGGATTTTAGTGCCCTAGCCGGTTTGGCTCAGTAGATAGAGCCACGGCCTGTGGACCAGAGTCCCAGGAGGGCATGTACCTCGGTTACAGGCTCCTCCCCCACTGGGGCCGGGTGGGGGCTCCTGCAGGAGGCAACCAATGGATGTGTTTCTCTCACATCAATATTTCTCTCTGTCTTTCCCTCTCTCTTCCACTCTCTCTAAAAATCAATGGGAAAATATCCTTGGGTGAGCATGGACCTATGAACCAGGAGGTTCACGGTTCGATTCCTGGCCAGGGCACATGCCCAGGTTTCAGGCTCGATCCTCAGTGTGGGGCATGCAGGAGGCAGCCAATCAATGATTCTCTGTCATCATTGATGTTTCTATCTCTCTCCCTCTGTCTGAAATCAATAAAAATACAATAAAATGAAATTTAAAAAAAGAAAGAAAGAAAGCTTAAAGTTGAAATGTATTAATTAGAAAAATATTAAATATATATGTTAACAGTTTCAAGAGGATGTAGGGATATTTTTTATTTTTAAAAAGTATTTTTTCCATAGCCCTTGATATCATATTCTGTGCTAATCTATATTTACCTGAACAAATGGTATTTTGTTCATCTGATTTTCAGGAAAAAACAAACAGGCAGTTCACTTTTATCTTTGTTAGGAGACTATAAGGGGGGTGGGGGTGAGGGAGAGAATCACTAGAAAGGAGTTATTTATAAGTAGGCAGCAAACGAAGGATGTTTCCATGGAAAATGTATTTTCATTTTGAAACCTGAAAAGGTATAAAATGCATCTGAGTTAGGGAAAATGAAAGTGTTTAAAACCAAAGGAAGTCCTTAAGAAAAATTTTAATAAGTAAAAGAAAGTTTGGTAAAATCACAGAAAGTACTTATACTATATCTTTGCTGAGCTTTAGCAAAATGGGCATTGCACAGTTTTATCTGATTTGCCCATCTAACAAAACCGACTGAGCAACCACCCAAACTTGTTTTCATTTAATCTTTTAAAAGATTGGTTATTCAGAGTCTACTATGTGCCAGCTACACAAACAAATGGGTGACTGGTTCTGGTCAATGAACTAATTGTGAGCAGAAGTGATACCTAAGATTCCAAGACTAAGTAATTTTCAAGGGTCTGAAGATGCAGGTGCAGAGTCATTGGAGATTTAGATCAAGGTTGGAAGCAGAGCAGATAGAGCTGGGCACAGAATTCACATTTGCTCATTCTTTGTGCAATGGTCTTCCAACGCTGGCCTTTAGGAGTATTAAATATTATATGATACTAGGTTATCATAAAGAGTGGTTTCATCATTGTGAGTGAATCTTTTTTTAAAAATATATTTTATTAATTTTTTACAGAGAGGAAGGGAGAGGAAGAGAGAGTTAGAAACATCGATGAGAGAGAAACATCAATAAGCTGCCTCCTGCACACCCCCTACTGGGGATGTGCCCGCAACCAAGGTACATGCCCTTGACCAGAATCGAACCTGGGACCCTTGAGTCCACAGGCCGACGCTCTATCCACTGAGCCAAACCGGTTAGGGCGATTGTGAGTGAATCTTAATTATGTTCCTTGTAGATAACATAGTAACTATTACTGTAAAAAATAATACAGACATCTTAAGTACCTATCAGTTTGGGGGGGGGGGGAATCAGAGTAACATATGAATTTGTAGAATAATGATAGGAGTTACTCTTTATTGAGTGGGGACTCCAAGCTACGTCCTGAGCTAAGCACTTTACTTTCCTTATATTACTATTTTTTAAATATATTTTATTGATTTCAGAGAGGAAGGGAGAGGAGAGAGAGATAGGAACATCAATAATGAGAGAGAATCATTGATTGGCTACCTCCTGCACACTCCCTACTGGGGATTGAGCCCACAACCCAGGCAGGTGCCATGACCGGGAGTGAAACCTCAACCTCCTGGTTCATAGGTTGATGCTCAACCACTGAGCCTCGCCAGCCAGGTCCTTTCATATATTATTTAATACTTAAAACAATTCTGTAAGATAGGTACTATTTTTAATCTCATTTTAGAGATGGGGAAAAGAAAGCACATAGAGTTTAAATAACTTACTCAAATTCACACAACAGATAGTTGGAAGAATTTGAACTCAAGAGATTCCAATAATTTGGTTTTTCTCTTTTTTATGTAGTGCATCAAAGATCAATGTACTAGTAAATGCCTTTTCAAACATTTAAGCACTGTTATTTGTCACTAAAACTGTGCTATACTGAATGTCTTGTATAATTACGTATACTTACGACTCATTATTTTGCCTGTAGCACAGTTCTATAATTTCTTCTCAAGCATTATCTTATTGATCCAATAACAGTTCTTCCCAAATCAATTGAAATGCAGAAATAACAAGGCACACACTGTGGAGTACTTGAAATACTGTAGCTACAGTACAACATAAAACAAAGAACAGTTCATCTATTTGTGGAATGGGTGACATCTCATATTCAGAAGAGGAAAAATAAGTACACTAAAGTGATGAATGACATCTCAATCTTTTTCTCACATTCAGTTTAAAAAAAGAAAACATAATCTTCACATGTTACTTGTAGTGAATGTCACCTTGGCATAAAAAAATTTCCCTGTAGAACTTTTCTTGAAAATTACTCTGTAGATCTATCTGAAAGCTTTTATTCTCTCAGTCAGATTCTTCTTGACAGACAATCTCCTAGATGCAGTGTTAATGATGCCAATAAACTCTAGGTGTTCCAAACAGATAATGATGTTGCTGTGCAAATGCTCTTTCATACTGTCTGACACTGTTAATTCTGAAAAAGTCTATCGGTCAGTTCTTAGATCTATCACCCTTTCAGAAAGTTGAGGATACCAGACATCATTAAACCTTTGAAATCAATTCTTCATCTTTCTTCGTAATCAATTTGTTTTATGACCTTCAACAAATCACTCAATTATCTGACCCTCATTTTTTTTTTTTAATTCTCAGCCAAGGATATCTTTTCCATCATTATTTTTTCTTTTCTTTTCTTTTCTTTTTTTTTTTTTTTAGAGCAAGTAGAAGGGAGAGAAAGAGAGGAAGGGGGAGAGAGAGAAAAAAGCATTCATGTGAGAGAGACACACTGATTGGTTGCCTCCTGCACAGGCCCCCATTCGGGGCCTGGATCGAACCTGCAACAGAGGTACGTGCCCTTGACTGGGAATGGAACCCAAGACCCTTCAGTGTGTGGGCTGGCACTTAAACCACTAAGCCACATCAGCCAGGGTCTCTGACCCTCATTTTATTTATTTTTTAAAAATATGTTTTTATTGATTTCAGAGAGGAAGGGAGAGGGAGAGAGAGAGAGAGAAACATCCATGATGAGAGAGAATCATTGATCAGCTGCCTCCTGCATGCCCACACTGGGGATCGAGCCCACAACCTGGGCATATGCCCGGAAGGGGAATCAAACCATGACTTCCTGGTTGATAGGTCTACGCTCAACCACTGAGCCACACCAGCTGGTCTGACCCTCGTTTTAAATAATAATGGGTTAAAAAAGAAATTGAAAGGGAAATTAGAAAACTTTGAACTTAATCAAGCTAAAAATACAACATATCAAAATTTGTGGGAAGCCTCCAGGACTTTGAGAAATTAAATTTCTGTAGTTTAAGCCACCAGGTCTGTGGTATTTTGTTATGGCAGCCCTAGCAAATGAATACACTAGTAATCCCCACACTGGAAATAACTTACATGTCTATCAACAGATACATGAATAAACAAATTTGGCAAACGTCATCTTAATGAAGTGATCAAAGTTACCATCCTCTTATGATACGTCATATTGATATCATTTACCCCCTGACAGGGAGAAAAGGAGGTGAAGTCTAAGCAGAGCTGAGGATATTGCTGAGCTGAAGAGGCCGTGATCAGAGTTCCAGACTTCTGTAGTGGCTGTAATTTGTGAGGCAGGATAGAAGAGAAGAGAGATATGCACACAAAAAGTAGCCAAAAAATATACAAAGGGATTCCATTCATGGAAATTCAGTCTTTGGCTAAATGCTAGGCTTCATGTGCACAGGAAAACATCCAACAAGGCCTGGGAGAAAACAGCTACTTGTGTGTTGTAAGAACAGAGATCCCTGGAGTCACAGGGTACTGGGAGGCATTAAAGTTCTGACCAGAAAAAGTAGAGAGACCTTGATGTTTACTCTGGGGCTTGATCCCAAAAGTTCCATGCCTTAGGAACAGAACAATTTTAGTTTGAATAAAGGAACCCTAGACCACCCTATAAATAAATAAATAAATAAATAAATAAATAAATAAATAAATAAATAAATCTATCTCTGACAAGATCAGGCGAATCCAAATTAATAGAACTGACTTTCAGGAAAAGAACACAGTAAGCCTTAACATTTTTAAAAAAATTTATGTTAGAGAGAGAGGAAGGAAGAGAGAGAGAGAAAAAAGAAACATCTATTTGTTGTTCACTTATTTATTATGCATTCTTTGGTTGTTTCTTATATGTGCCCAGACTGAGGATCAAACCCACAACCTTACTTGGCTGGTGTGGCTCAGTAGTTGAGCTTCAACCTATGAAGCAGGAGGTCACAGTTCAATTCCCGGTCAGGGCACATGCCTGGGTTGTGGGCTCGATCCTCAGTGTGGGGCGTGCAGGAGGCAACCGATCAATAATTCTCTCTCATTATTGATGTTTCTCTCTCTCTTTCTCCCTCTCCCTTCCTCTCTGAAATCAATACAAATATATTTTTTTAAAAGAAAGAAAAGAAAACAGTTGGGGTGGGATTAGTGAGCATTATGTCATCTAATCCACTCAAAGCATTAAGCAACTGTCCATATGGAGGAGAGTGGTACCTGTGGTGTAGCCTTTTGGGATGAGAAGACTGCCAAGAGCATAAGTTGAACCAAGAACTCATGTTTCAGAGGCCATTTGGGAGAGAACTGAGAGCCGAGCAGTACCTGGCCCAGCTGGAAGCACCTTGTCTATCTGTTGCTCTCTATTACTCATTAACAGCAGGCACCCCTCTTGCCACACCCTTTTGTTCAAATATAATTAAATTTTAAAATAACATGACTTTAGGAAGAACTGTACAAAGTGCAGATACCTGGTTCGTGGGTAGGAGTTGGAGTGTAGGCAGCAATGATAGCTGGGAATCAGAAAACACTTGTACCTGTTTACTTTAACAAAGAATCAAATCCAAGTTCTCCCCCTGGAGTGGAAGAAGGCAGAGAGCCATCAGAACTAGGTGTGAGAAGTAAAAGGAGGAGGAGAAGGAGGAGGGGGAGGAGGAGGGCGAGGGAGGGGGAGGAGATGATGAAGAAAAAGCACATTAGCTCCTAAATGCAATGTGGTATACTGGATTGGACCCTGGAATAGAAAAAGGACATTAGTTAGAAAAAACTAGTGAAATCTAATCTGGAGTTTAGTTAATACTAGTTAAAACTAATGACATATAGTCTGGAGTTTAGTTAATAATAATAATAATATACCAAGGTGGGTTTCTTAGTTCTGGCATTGCATCATGGTGAGGTAAGATGTTAACGATAGGTGCTGGGGTCAGGAGCTGTGTCAGCAGGCAGTGTATGGAGCTATGCCGCCCAGTGGCATATCCACCAAGCCTGGTAATATTTCCTACCCACTCTTTTGCCTGCGGTCAGCATGAAAGGACAAAGGCTTAGCTGAACTCAAGAGAAAGAGGAGTCACATTCCCTCACCAAGCCCTTGCTTAGGCCCTTCGATATACCTTTGTTGGTATGAATTTGGCCCAATGAAAGGAGGGGCATTTTTGCCCCCACCTCCCACATTCTGTTCTGGCTACTCAGATCTCTCAATCACAGCTTAGCCCCTATGATATTCCTCGACTTCAAATTAAATTTAGGGCCAAAGTCCCCTTGGGGCCAGAAAGGGCACAGTTTTCTATTCCAAGGAGCTGAGCGTGCTCACCTGAGTGCAGAGAGCTGCAGGCAGCCCAGGTTATGGCCATAAAATCCTCAGCAGGTGCTGGTGGACAAGGCAGATAGATTGGGGGAGAGGAATGTTTCAGCTGAGAGGATGTGGTGCCTCCCCAGAGCCTGTGTCTGGGTGATAAATGGGTGGAGAAGAGAGAGAAGTAATTACTTACTTCCATGTGCAGACAGACTGGCATTTATTGCAAGCTTATCACAAAAGTCCACAAGTTATTATATTTCACAACAAACAGTTATTGGAGGGATGGAAGGAGTGAGACCTAAAAGAAACTGAAAGGGAGATAAGCATCAACAAAAGCAACCAAAACCCCAAACAAGCCATTTTATAAAGGGGTTCTCTTAAGCATACTTCTCAGAATTCTGGTGCACCCAAATTGTTAACACAGAATCTTTAAAATAAAATTTATTCTCATTAGTACTAATGAACATGAATATATATAATTCATGACATTATCCTCAGGGTAGTGTCAGTGTGGGTTAAAGGGGATATCCCAGTGGTGGGAAGGAAGGAGAACAATGGGGAGACCTGGTTTGGACAATGAACTTGTCTGGAAGGTCAAGGCTATGTGTATTTAGAATCACATGTAGGCAAAATTTCACTCCTTTTCAACTGGGTAGAGAAAAGCTATTGCTTCTTTATATGTTAATATGCTTCTAGCTATTTTACTAAATCCACTTCTTACTAATTTCAATAATTTTGACTAGTTCTTTTTCATTTTCTAGTACAAAAGGACATCATCTACAAATAATAAATTTTGTTTATTCCTTTTGATGTTCATTCCTTTTATTTATATTTCATATCTTACTGCATTAGGAAGAATTTTCAAAACAGTAGATAATTATAATAATGGTGACATCATTATTTTGAAAGGAATGCCTCATGTTTCTCCTTTAATTGTATTTAGTTTAGATTAATTGCTCTTTACCATATCATACCATTTTTCCCACATACTGACTCATATATTCTCTTCTTTGCCAATTTAACTCCTACTCATTCTACAAAAAAAATGAGTATATACAAAAGCACATGTAAATAAACACCCAGCTATCCTTAATGTAGTTTTATTACAGTTTACAAAGGACTTTCATATGCAGATTCTCATTTGGTGCTCTTGACACTATGAAATAGGTATTATTAGGACTTTCATTTTAGATATAAAAAAATTCAGTATTTGTGTGGATGAGCAATTAGCCCTAGGACATACAGTTAAATGGACTACAGGTTTGCATTTTAGGGAAAATATTTTAAATCCCAAGGAATTGAAAGAGTTAAGACAGTCCAAAGTGTCTCATCCATGGGTATTGCATCTGTGCTTAAAGCAGGAAGAAAGCATAAAGACAGTGCTTGATCTTTTCGTTAGGAAAGAAAAGTTTCTCACAAGTTCTTTGGGAGACTTTCCCTTATGTTTCTTTAGCCAGAATTGGATAGCAACAATAGCTAATGTTTAGTTAGTATTTACTATCGTGTCAGATATTGTCATATATATATATATATATATATATATATATATATATATATATATATATACTCATTTAATTATCACATTAACTCTATGAAGTAAGCACTATAATCATCCTCACTTTATAGACAAACTAAGGCCCAAAGATTAGGAATTTAGCAAATAAGTGGTAGACCCTTTATTTGAACCTAAGTAATCAGGCCTCAGTCTATACTCTTTTTTTTCTTTTCTTTTCTTTTCTTTTCTTTTAGTCTCAGTCTATACTCTTAATAATTGCCTTACTGTATTCTTGTTAGGAAAGACCTAAAGATACTTATGTCAAGAATTTCCCACAAAACAGCCCATCCAGATCACTCTACAATGAAACCTCCAGCTGAAAAGCCCTCCTCACACAGAACTTACAATCTCTTATTGCTCCTTTCTTAGATATGAGCAGACAGTGAAGACCCCCAGACATTTGAGGAAGGGTTGGTTTTTATTTGGGCCTCTTTTTCTTTTAATCAATTTTGATATATGATACGAATAAAATATGTACCTAAATAATACTGTATTGTATTCTTGAATACAATTTGAGACTAATCTTAAATGTTTTCACCAGAAAAAAAAAAAGGTGACTATGTGAGGTTATGGATGTGTTAACTAACTTTGTTGTAGTAATCATTTCACAATATATGTGTACAAATCCATCACATTGTTCACCTTAAACTTATACAATGTTATTTGTCAATTATCTCAATATATCTGGGGAAAATAAACCTATGTTAAGTGTACAGTTTGATGAGTTTTGACAAATGTGTATATCAGTGTAACACCACTACAATCCATATATAAAGCAATTAACACCCATCACCACACATACTTACAAAAAGTTTTCTTCTTGTTGCATCTCCTCTTAAACCATTACATTATTTAATATGAAGTTTTTAAGAATTCTGGGTATAGGATCCTTTAAAATTTTTTATTAATAGTTTTGTTTTATTGCATTGTGACCAGAGAGTGTTGTTTGTGAAATGTGCACCTCATAGAACTTACTAAAGTTTTTCTTATGCCCTACTATGTGATCAATTTTTAAGAATTTTTTTAATACACGAGAAGGTGTATTCAGGGTGGAAAATTTATATATATACATATATCCATAAGATCATCAGGTTCTATGTCATCCTCTAACTCCTACCTGTTGCCAATGCAACAATCAGCTTTTTCTACTTTCCTCTTTCCCGTTTCTTCCCCCATTTTTCAGGTGCATTATTTCTACTTTGCCACAATATATTACATTTGTACATTGGTCTTCTACCTCATTCTCACCTTTTTTAGTCTCTGATTTAAAGTTATCTATATTGAAATACTCACCATCAGTCCTTTTGTTAAAATTTTCCAAGTCATTTCTTGGTTGGATAAAGCTTAAGCTCTAAAAAGATTCTTTAAGAAAGGCCCTTAGTTCCCGTATGCTGAAAATGTGGGGTTTTTGTTTTGTTTTATTTTGTTTTGACACTTGAATAATAGTTAGGCTGCCCTGGATTACACTTTTTAAATTCAGTTTCTAGAAAATGCTGCTTCATTTTTGCCTTGCTTTTGAGAAGTGTGATACTATCCTCATTCTTTTGCACTTGCAAGTTATTAAGTCCTTTTTTGCCTGCAGGCTTTCAGAATTTTTTTCTTTAACTTTAAAATCTGATAGTTTTGCCCAGATATATCTCAGATTTAATCATTTCTGGTTAATTTTTTCAGATACTTCATAGGCCTTTTCAATATGTTGGTTCAGGTATTCAGTTGTTTCTGAAAATGTTTCTTAATTAGAGTTTTAAATGTTAGTTCCTCCTTTTAAAAAATTGATAAGAGATAGAGAGAGAAAGAGAGAGAGATAAATATTTGTTGTTCCACTTATTTATACATTCATTGGTTGATTCCTATATGTGCCCTGACCAGGGATCAAACCAGCAACCTTGACATATCAGGATGACACTCTAACCAATTGAGCTACCCAGCCAGGGCTTTATTTTTATACTAGAGGCCCGGGGAATGAAATTCATGCACTTAGGGGAGGAGGGTCCCTCAGCCTGGCCTGCGCCCTCTCGCAGTCCAGGAGCCCTTGGGGGATGTCCCACTGATGGCTTAGGCCCGCTTCCCATGGGCCTAAACCATCAGTTGGACATCCTAGCGCTGCTGTGGAGGCGGGAGAGGCTCCACAGCTGCTACGCCCACCAGCAATAAGCCCAGCTCAGGGCGTTTGGCTGAGCAGTGCTCCCCCTGTGGGAGCACACTGACCACCAGGAGGCAGCTCCTGCATTGAGCATCTGCCCCCTAGTGGTCAGTGAGCATCATAGCGACCAGTCATTCCGCCATTCCATTGATTTGCATATTAGCCTTTTATTATATAGGATACACACACACACACACACACACACACACTCACACACACATTGAGTGATTTATGAATTTGTGTGTCATCCTTGTGCAGGGGCCATGTTAATCTCTATATTGTTCCAACTTTTAGTATATGTGCTGCCAAAGGGAGCACTTAAATGTTGGTTGTGTTTCATTGTTTTGTTTTCTTCTTGGGAACCCAACTATATAAATGACTGTCGTTTGCATTTATTCTATTTCTACCCCTCCCCTTTCTTTCTTCTTTCTTTATCTTATTTTCATTTTTTATAGTTGTATTTCTACCTTCATTTCCAGCTAAGCTCTCATCTGCAATGTTTACTTTTCTCTCTTTTTTAAAAAAAATAGGTTTTTATAAATAATATATTCAAAGGTTTTGATCTACTACATAAAGAACGCCACATTAAGAAAAATATATAAATTTTGGTAAGAGTTTAAATTTTGAGAGATTCAAGCCTGATGCCAAATCCTTTAAATTTCTGCTGCTTCAGTTCCAAAGGACCAGTGGATAACCATTTAGGGCACAAAACTCCACTATTCTGTATAGTTCCTTTCTTCCTGGGTCAGACAGCTGCTTCATTAACCCCTTCTTTGCTCCTTGATGGATCTTGGAATCAGTTTCTAGATTTTTGGATTCCCTTTCATAGGAAACTTCACAACCATTTGTTGGGGATTTGTGCAGACTTAGAACAAATGGCAGATCAGCTCCTTGACTCATGACTAAATACCTTTTTTCCCAAGTTTCTTGAACCCTCCCACCCTACCTCCAGCCAAGCTGAGTTGGGTGCTAGGTCCCCTCCTCGGTTCATTCCTATGTTTATAGGATCCCTATTATGGTTTGTTTTTCTTGTCTCAGTCTCTTCCAGTAGACTTAAAGACATATCCATTTTTGTTTGCTGCTTGTTCCTCTTCATCCATACTCTACTCTCAACACACTAGTTTGTCATTACTCTCTGTACAGGCCCATGGCTTCCCACCTCACCTTACTCCCTCTCCTCGGAATATGTTTTCAATCATTTAAGAAGGAAGACTTCCTTTTTCTTTTTTTCTTAAGTGTAGCACCTAATGACTTTTGAAAATGCCCATGCACCCATGCAACCTATTCCAGCATCCCAGACACCCCTTTATCCCTCTGTCAGTCAACACTTCCTCCCCTCAGTCAATAACACCCAATCAAAGGTAACTTCTTTTCTGACTTCTATCATGGTTAGTTTTGCCCTTTCTTGGTATTCCCATATATGAAGTCACAGAATATGTAATCTTTTGTATCTGGCTTTTTTTCATTCAATGTTGTGTATATGAGATTCAATGTGTATAGCACTGTATAGATATAACATCTTATTTTATTGCAACTACTGTGTGCTGGGCTTTACAACAACAATCTTGAACAAC
This sequence comes from Cnephaeus nilssonii, assembly GCF_951640355.1. Taxonomy (NCBI): domain Eukaryota; kingdom Metazoa; phylum Chordata; class Mammalia; order Chiroptera; family Vespertilionidae; genus Cnephaeus; species Cnephaeus nilssonii. The sequence goes on along the minus strand of NC_137087.1, from coordinate 41,251,409 downwards.
AAGGGCTGTGGTTAATTGTGTGTTCTTTCTGATGCCCAGCACAGGCAGCATTCTGTACACAGGAAAATATGCTAGCAAAGCCAGACAATGAGAATGCTTTTAATCATCACCCCCAGAGGCTTGCTGAAGCTATACATGTAGCCACTGAGATGGTGCCTGGGATGGAGGCAGGACTGCCTTCAATTATGTATCGTGTTAGGCAGTGTTTCAAAACGTTTGCATCAGAATCACCTGAAAGACTTAACAAAATACAGTTTGTGTATGTGGGAGGCCCAATCGCAAGAGTTTCTCATTCAGGAGGTCTTAGGTCTTACATTGCTAACAAGTTCCCAGGGGATGTTGATGCTGAAGGTCTAGGGACCACAACTGGAAAAGCACTGCTTCAAAGTGCCAGGTTTATAGGATTCTCATAGACCCCTCACCACCACCTTCACCAGTGGCAGCCCATAGCTCCTGCATCTCCTCTGTGAAAGCCCGAGCCCAAATCAGGTCACTTCTGCCTGGGCCGGCACCTGCACTCAAGATCTCTCCTTAGATGTCTCTGGGAGCTGAACTGACAGGGAGAAAGCTAGGCTGCGGAGAGCAGTGGCATCACCTGGTCTGCTTTTCCATGTTGTCCACCATCTAGTCACCTTCAAAATTAAGGATGGACATTTGGTCCAGATCAACATCTAGCTCCATAAGTCCTTGGTGACCACATGTAGCTGGAGGTCCAGGATGCCCTGAGTTGAGGCTAGGCTTCAGCTGTTAGCGGGGAGGGCAGCAGAACCTTCCAGTGGCTTTACATTCTCTACATTAGACAGATTGGACAACAGGCTGCTGAAGGACATACCAGCGCATTCAGTGACTTCAGAGACCTGGGAGTATGTGCCAAGTGATAGGATGCTCTCTGCGGCATCACAGTCTAGCTCACCTTTTTCCTCTAGGTCCTCCATCTACGTTTCCTGCTCCTGCCCAAAGAACCTCCTCTCCAAGAGTTGATTCTCTTGATGAAAAGACAATGTCCTCAGGGTGGTTTCAAGGTCTTGGGACCCAGGTGTGCCTGGGATTCTGTGCTTCTTATTTTGGTCTTCATTGATCAAATGGGAAGACCTATCTTCAGGATGCTACTGTTGTCAATGGCAGACAACATTGTCAATACCACTCCCATGCTGTTCTTAGTTACCTCATGCTGTTGGAGAGTTCATCTGGTGGAAGAATAAGTTACATATGGACTGCATAAAACAATGGAAGGTGATGATACGGATCTACTGGACATGATGCGATTCTCAGCTGAGGGCCATTGGAGCCTGGAAGGTTCTGGATGAAGGGGACAGGGCCTGCCACTTGATAACTTAGTTGATGTTTCTTAAAAGCTCAAAGACGTGCCTGTGGTGGGTTATGTCTGGATTCTACTTCTTCCAAGTGCAGCTCCTTATTCTGCCGCTAAGTTGCTCATGAGCAACAGGTTCAGCAAGGGCTGAGGTGTTTGGGAGGTTTTCATTTTTTCTGGGGTCACATGAAGAATCTCCATGTACTCTACACTGCACACGCTTGTCTGCCAGCTGCATAGTTCATAGCTCACCTGCCACTGGGCACCTTGAGAAGCCCTTAGAGGCTGGACAAACTTTACAGTAATAAATTAGGAAGGGACTAATTCCAGAAAATATTTAAAGTGGAGAACCCTCCCAATCCACAACCCCAAATTCTTTCCTTTATGATAAAGATGAGATGGCTCTCAAAACTGGCTGAGTTTCTGGGTTTTGGAGAATTATGATTTTGCAGGCCTGTAAAGGATCTGTCCATAGAAACGAAAGCCCTTCAGCTGGGCAATTGTACTAGGAGAACTAGCCCAGCAGTGCACAGTGCCACCTAGTGGTTAGCCTGCATCAGGAAGGTCTTCCTTCTCAGAGGCCTGTGATAGCAGAGAGGGGGGCTGGACCACAAGAAGATAAAAACGCTTGCAGAATGATCTATAACAGTGATTTTCAACCTTTTCATCTCATGGCACATATAAACTAATTATTAGAATTCTGTAGCACACCAAAAATATATATTTTTGGCCAATCCAACAAAAAAATAGGTATAATTTTGATTGGTTTACAAAATAATAATAACAATAATAACAGTAATTACCCTTTTTGCTCCAAAGTGACTTTTTAAAAAATCATGTGCCTGTATTGGTATATAAGGATTTCTGGTACCAAGAGTTAACCAACCAGACACAACCTCATTAAGCGACGTGACCAATAAGAAGCAACTCTGTTATATGACCTACATATGGTTTAAGACAGAGCACTCACACCAGACACTACTGTGTTAACTGCTGTCTTTGTTTTACTTGACAGCCTAAGGGAAAAGAGGTCAGTGCCCCTGACTAAATAGTCAGGTGTTGCATATTTTAAAAATTCTTGAGGCACACCAGTGTGCCATGGCACACTGGTTGGAAATTGCTGATCTATATATACAAAAGCCAAGCGACCAGAATGCCAGAACGACCGATTGCTATGACATGCACTGCGGCAGCCAACCAGCCCGATCAGGTCCCCTATTGGCACCCCCCCAACCTCCCGCGGCCCCTCGCCCAGGCCATCCCTGCCCCCAATTGGCCCCCCCACCCTGATTGGGGGCGGGGTTGGCCAACCTACTGCGTCCCCTCCCTCCCGCTGGCCTGGCCTGATTGGCTCTCATTGGGGCAGGCCGGCCGGACCCCACCCGTGCATGAATTTGTGCACTGGGCCTCTAGTCCGATAAAATAAAAGGGTAATATGCAAATTGACTGAACGGTGAAATAACCAGTTGCTATGATGCGCACTGACCACCAGGGGCAGATGCTCAATGCAGGAGCTGCCCCCTGGTGGTCAGTGCACCCCCACAGGGAGAGCGCTGCTCAGCCAGAAGCCAGGCTCATGGCTCATGGCTCACGGCTGGCAAGTGCAGCAGCAGTAGCAGGAGCCTCTCCTGCCTCCGTCTTTGCAGCAGCACTAAGGATGTCCAACTGACGGCTTAGGCAGGGAGTGGGCCTAAGCTGTCAGTTGGACATCCCCCAAGGGCTCCCAGACTGCGAGAGGGCGCAGGCCAGGCTGAGGGATCCCCCTCCCCTGAGTGCACAATTCTCGTGCACCGGGCCACTAGTTTATAATAAAGGCCAGTGGCAACCGCTACACATTTACATCTTTTCTGTTTCTTGAGATCTTGCCTCTCCTAGCTTACAGTTTCCTCTTCTGAACAATAAGAGCAACCAGGTGAACCAGAGGTTCCCTTTCTGGAGTGTGTTTCTTTACGTGGATCAAAATCCCCTCCTACAGCTTCTTCCGATACTTCCTCTTTCTCTACCTGCAAGTAAAGAAGAAAATAAAACAAAAGGCTTTATTTGGAAATGAGAATTTTGTTCTTAGTTACCTCATGCTGTTGGAGAGTTCATTTGGTGGAAGAGTAAGTTACATATAGACTGCATAAAACAAGCAGTATGCTTAGGAAACAATAGAACGTTAATTTTTTTCCTGCTAATATTCCTCCCGGAATTGTGAAAACCACATCACAGAATATTGGGAAAGTGGAAGGCAGAGCATCACTTCCGTCACCCGGCACGGTGAGCAGACTCCCACATGCTACAGTTTCTGATTTGTGTTGTTTCACGCCTCATTCAGGTGTTATCCTCAGCAGCTGGTGATAAAATGTCATTTGCTTGGAAATACAGTCAATCAAGCAAAAGAAAAAAGGTATGAAATATTTATTAACTTATTACTTTGTTAGAGTGACCAAGAATGCCCATTACTCAACAGCATTAGATTGTAGCAACATTTTACATTTTTGCCCATATCATGGGTAGTAATGATAACTAGTTGTTTAAGTGTGCATCTCGTTTTTTAAAATATATTTTTAAAATTTATTTCAGAGAGGAAAGGAGCAGGAGAGAGATATAGAAACATCAACGATGAGAGAGAATCATTGATTGGCTGCCTCCTGCATGCCCACATTGGGGATCAAGCCTGCAACCCAGGCATGTGCCCTGATGGGGAGTCGAACTGTGACCTCCTGGTTCATGGGTCAACACTCAACCACTGAGCCACACTGGCTGAGCAAAACCTCTCTCTCTTTAATTGACAGTTTCCCCCAGGGACAATATCATCTATACTTTTTTTATTAGAACAGTGTTATAGAAATTTGTAGTATCTTGTATGTCTTGTCTCTACCCCCAAATTTTTTCATGAATTTCTTAACCATCCTCTCCCTCACTTCTCAGACTTTGATTCTTCCTTACAGATAGAAAAAGGGTAATGTATGCTGAGCTGGTTTCCTTGTTTGTTCCCCAGGTCTGTTCTCGGCCATCTGCCTGCATCTGTGCCCTGGGAGCTTAGCCTGTGGATTGCATCACCTAGGATTCTTGCTAGTGGGCTTGCCCATCGACTTTGGCAAAAGGGAAGAACCAACAGGAAACTGGAGGGCTGACGGAAAGAAAGGTTGAGATGTTTCCATCTCAACAGCTCCCACAGGACAGGTTTTTCTCCAGGGTTTAGTACTCACCAGGGACCACTAGTTCCCTATCTTGTCCCTTCAGCCCTGGGAGGCAGAAACAGCTTCCTGCTGTTTTGTCTCTGGCTGCCTCACCAGCTTCCCATATTCTATTTACTCCCTCAGTCCTGCCCCAGCTCTGGAAGTAGTGCCTTTATTACAGTCCCTTTATTTGAACCATCTGGGATGAATTCTGTTTCCTGCTGGGATCCTTATGGATACAGATATGAACCAGCAATACAAGAAGAGGAAAGCCAAATCTTCAATAAAGATACCAATAACCTCAACCTCGCTTGTACCCAGAGAAATCCAAACTTAAGTAACAATGAAGTAGAATTTCTCACCCATTCACATGGGCAAAAAATAAGAGCATTAATGATAATATGAGGAAATGCTGGTGAATGTATAACATTAATGTAGCCTTTTGGGAGAGTAATTTGGCAATATATATAAAAATTAAAAATGCATATATTCTTTGACTCATTTGGGCAATTCATCTTACAGAAACCAAAGCTCTAGGAAGCAAGAATCTATGAACAAGCATGTTTATTGAAGAAACTTTATGGGTATAGAAAGATGGACTTAACCAGAATATTTACCAATATAAGAATAGTTGAATAAATTATAACTGTACAGTGAGATATTAGACACATATTAAACCATATTGGATCTATATTTATTGACTCAGATGAACATTATAAATAAGCAAATGACAAAGCACTGTGTATAGTCTGTGTGGCAGAGACTGCTAAATGTCCCTCAAGATTCATTCTCCCACTTTTTCCTCCCCAAGAACCTCCACATTTTAACCAGGCACATGACTGGCTAGCTAAAGACTATTTCCAAGCCTCCTCTGCAATTAGTTGTGTGTATGGTTCTAAATTATGACCAAGAGGGAAATGATTAGAAGTGATCTGTGTACCTTTGAGATCCCCTTCTTAAAGCAAAGAAAGGCCTCCATGCCCTCATTCTTTCCCCTTCCTGTTGACTGGAGTATAGACATGGTGTGAACCACTGTGGAAAATGTGGTTGAGGCAACCCCAAGGATGGTGGAGCTCCAAGGTGACCTCAGAGAATAGATCCACCTTGCCCTGGATCACCTGCCTCAGGACTATTCTGCAATAGAGAAGTAAATTTCCAGCTTGTTTAAGCCTATTACAGGAGTAGAATCTTAATCCTAACTTAGAACAATTTAAGTTTTGCAAAAGAAATAGTAAAACCATTGCATATATGTATATGTGGAGCTTAGACAAAGATATGGAAAGATAAAGACCTATCTGTTGCCCTAACTGGTTTGGCTCAGTGGATAGAGCATCGGCCTGCAGACTCAAGGGTCCCAGGTTCGATTCCGGTCAAGGGCATGTACCTTGGTTGCGGGCACATCCCCAGTAGTGAGTGTGCAAGAGGCAGCTGAATCGATGTTTCTCTCTCGTCTATGTTTCTAACTCTATATCCCTCTCCTTTCCTCTCTGTAAAAAATCAATAAAATATATTAAAAAAAAAAAAAAAAGACCTATCTGTTAACCGTGGTTACCCAGTGGGTGGGTTGGAATGGAGTTGGGACTAATGAGCTTTGTGTCCATTGGAGGGCATAATATTCTTTCAACTGTGTTCTAGGCAGGCCTTTTACCAGGTACATTGCAAGGAGACTCACTCAAGTAAAATCAAGGGGAATTGAGAATAAGAGTACAGGAAGGTCACAGAGAATCTAAAATCAGGAACCCAAACACAGCTGGGTTCGAGGGATCTGGAAAGCAGTCAGGAATCACATCAGGTTTCTCCTTCCCGCTGTGGTCTTCTCCATCCTTCTCTCTTCTGCACATCTGCTGTTTGCCCAGGATCCAGAAATAGTTATACCTTGACAATGTCCTGATTGGTGATTCTCAAAGTGTGGTCCCTGAGCCAGTAGCATCAAAATGGTCCGGTTTGGCTCAGTGGATAGAGCATTGGCCTGTGGACTAAAGGGTCCCTGGTTTGATTCCAGTCAAGGGCACATGCCTGGGTTCCGGGCTCAATCCCCAGTAGGGGGCAGCCGATCAATGATTCTCATCATTGATGTTTCTATCTCTCTCCCTCTCCCTTCTTCTCTGAAATCAATAAAAATATTTTTTAAAATAAAACATGGTTCTTCAAAAAAAAAAAAAAAAAAAGTCTGGGAACTTGTTAGAAATGCAAATTCTTGGGTCCCATCCCAGACCTACCAAACCAGAAACTCTGGTGGGGCCCAGCAATATATGTATATGCTGGCTGCCTCCTGCATACCTCTTCTGGGGATCAAGCCACAACCTGGGCATGTGCCCTGACCCAGAATCAACCCAGCAACCTTTCAGTGCATGGGATGATGCTCAACTAACTGAGTCACACCAGCCAGGGCACAATCTATATTTTAACAATCTGTATTTTAGGTGATTCGCATGCATATTAAAGTTAAAGTTAAAGAACTACTGGTCTAGATGCTAGATGTTATTCCAGCTCTAATAGCTACACTCGATTGCCAATAGGAATTGCTTCGTTTAAGAGAGATTCTAAGAGGCCCAGTTTATCTTTTTTATTATTTTTTATTTTTTATTTTTTAGCCAGGTCACACAAATGATATAGGTCCCTGGGAGGCTGATGGATTGGGTGAGGTGTCCATCCTTATTCTAGTCCAGTGGTTCTTAACCTTTCTAATGCCACGACCCTTTAATACAGTTCCTTATGTTGTGGTGACCCCCAACCATAAAATTATTTTTGTTGCTACTTCATAACTGTAATTTTGTTACTGTTATGAATTGTAATGTAATTATCTGTGTTTTCCGATGGTCTTAGGCGACCCTGCTAGCGGTTCTCAAGCTAAACAATGACTGAAGGAATCCATGAGACACCTGGTAGCTCCTAGATTAAAAAGTCCATTCAAGTATGCTTTATAGATCTATAACTTGTTTACTTAACAAAAGAAGAAGAAGACTTGGAGGCAGTGTGTTTTGATACATGTTTGCTAACATTCCCCCCCCCCCCCCCCAGAAAAGATATGGGGCATGAAGGTAGGGGGAAAGGAGAATAAGTGGAAGATAATTTTAACCTTGTGTAGCTCATGAGCATATTGATTTGAGCACTAATTTAGCTCTGCACAAGAGGGAGAAGGGGAAATAAGGTCTATTTGCTGAAGCAAGTTAAGGTCCAGAATCCAAGGCAACCATGTAGATTAACATAGTAGTGCCAGCATTCAGAATGCAGTTGCTTTAATTTGCATAACTTTGATTACTAGCAATTATGAGACTTTTTATATCTCTGTTTACTATTCATTCCCCAATGCAAATTGTCTGGTCATTTTCTTTACCTATTCACCAACTGGATTCTCTTTTTCTTTTCTTTTCATAGCTAGAATGAGATCTTCGTATTAATCCTTTGTCTTTTTAAAATAAATATTTTAATCTGATGGCATTTTATTTTAATTTTGTTTAATTGTCAAGGTGTACAAATGAAAAAAAAAAGATTTTTGACTGTCTGGTTTGAGTGATACTTTTCTATTGTATTTAGAATTGAGAAAGTTACCAGTCCTCTGCAGATCTGATACTCTATTCTCATTTCCTTTTTATTATATTTAATGTGATTTTTATATTGAACACTTCAATCAATCTGAAGTATCTTTTTGCAATGTGTTGTAAGATATGGATCTGATTTAATTTCCTCCCCAAATTACTGTCTAATTATTCCAACACCATTCATCAAAGAAAGTGTCCTCACCCCAGAGTTTTAAAAAGCTTACAATATCATATAATGAGTTTATATTTAGCTGATTCTATTTCTGGATTCTCCATTTTGTTCACTGCTCACTATACATTGCTTTTCTTTTTCTTTTTTCTTTTTTGTATTCCTTCCCGTTTTTGTTAGATCACCTACCCATGTATAGTAATTATCCAGGGGACCCAAGGCAAAATCTTATTACAATTATTTTGGAATTTCAGTGGCAAATCTCTAATATATAATAAATATGTATGGTAATGTATACATCTAACATACAAAATCACTAACTTTTATTAGCATAAAAGTAATACATGCTCTCTGTAAAGTTTATATTAACAATTTATTGAGATACAATTCACACAGTGTACAGTTGACCCATTTAAAACGTACAGTTCACTGGCTTTTACTGGCCTTTATCACCACCATCAATTCTCATTACTCCAAACAAACCTTGTATCCTTAGCTTTCACCCCCCTCATTCGCCTTATTCTCCCAACTCTGGGTAGCCACTAATCTACTTCCTGTCATAAATTTGTCTCTTCTGGACTTTTCATATAAATGGAATCATATAATATATGACTGGCTTCTTTCACTTAGCATAACATCTTCAAAGGTCATCTATGTTGTAGCACACGCCAGTATCTCATTTCCTTTTATTGCCAAAAAAATCCACCATGTGGGTATACCCCATTTTATTTATTCAGTTATCAGTTAATATAATAACTGTTCTTAGTTACCTCATGCTAACTAAGGTAACTGGGTTATTTCTACTTTTGGGCTGTTATGAATAGTGCTGCTATGAACATTTGTGTACAGTTTTTGTGTGGACACGTCATTTATTTCTCTTGGGTATATATCTAAGAGTAGAGTTGCTGGATCATATTGTAAAGTTTTTAAAATATAGAATCATGTAAAGGAAAAGTCACTTATAATGCCCCCCAACCTTCTCCACACCCCAAGTGAGCCAAGTACCTTAATATTTGGTAGCATGTCCTTTTTTTTCTTTTTCTGAGCATGCCTATATGTAATTTTCTTCTTTGTTTACTATTATTCTTTCTTTTCCTTTAAAATTGTTTTTTTTTTTTCCTCTGTGTCTTTAAGCACTTGGATGTCGAGTATGACTCAACACGGTTAGCATTAGAATAAAGGAATCGAGAAAAAAGCAAGCGAGTGAAAAGGGTTAACAAAATGGGAAAAATCTCAGAACAGTCATGGCCCAGGGGCAAAGCCTTCCCTGCTGACCATCATTATTGTGGTCTAGTCTCCTTTGCTGAGAGCTTTGACCTGGGGAACAGATGAGAGGGAGTAAGAGAGAGAATGTAAATCTTGTTCTCCTCTACTCACCAGCCCCTCTCTGTACCTGTGTAAGAAATGACCACCACAAGGAGTGAAATTATTACATAGAGCCGAAGAGACATTCATGGCAATACTTGGTCCTCATCACCACCCTGCATCCCATCCCTGCTAGTGGGGTTAGGTTGGGGAGTGAGGCTTACAAAACAAAGTGGATATTTATCAAGAAAAATAAAACCATTGCATGCTTCATAACCATCAGTCAGACCTTTTACAGTTATCCTATAAATGCTACCATAGTAATCTGTTACCAATTCTAATGCATTTTAGTTGACTTTCTTGAGTTCTAAGAATAGAATTATACCTCTAACAATCAGCTTCTATTTTTTCTTTCCTCTATTTTCTTTCAATTACTTTGTTGCACTAGAGCAATGGTTCTCAATTCCATCTGATTTATTAGTATAACAAAAATTATGTAACAGCACCTTTAATAATCTGAAATGAAATTCATAGGTAAGATAAACTACTTAATATCATGATTTCTAACCATTAGTATGATGCCATAATGTAATGTAGGAAGAACTAAAGGAAAAGTATCTACACTAATAAAAGAGAAAGATGCAAATTGACCATACATTCGCAACGCCCACCAGCCAATCAGGAGTGGGTATGCAAATTAACCCAACAAAGATGGCGGGTTAATTTGCATACTCAGGCACTGAGCGGCCGGGGGCGGGATGTTTGCCTCGTCGGCATTCTGCATCCCCCTAGCAGCTCTGGGCCTCTGGGCAGCGTGGGAAGGCAGAAAGGCGGCTCTAGGCTGGAGTGAAAGCAGTGCCAGCAGCCAGGAGAAGGAAGGCCCGTTCTTGCACGAATCTTTGTGCATCAGGCCTCTAGTTTTATTATAAGATAGTATTATTTCAATATGTAAATGTTTGGGACATAAATATACTAACAGCCATAATGAAGTTGTCAGATACTTCTATTTATGACTATTATCACGGGGAATGTGACAACTACAAATGTAGACTAATACAGGTGTGTTGTACAGGCTATTCAAGTATCTGCAGTGTTGCTACAGCTAAGAAGATTTTTCTAAATAGTCAACAACTCCTGGTAAAGTTTGGGAGGAAAAACAAGTACATACAAATATTTCTTAAAATTATTTCATTGTTTGATTTCTGAAAAATTTTCCACATGTATTACATTTTTGCAAAAAAAAATGCTTTGTGTTTATATATAAAATGGAGTAGGACTTTAGAAAGTTGTGTGGGAAGTGGGGTCTTGGATTGCAAATATCTAGTATCTTTAGACCCTAATCAATGTTTGCTATTATTATACTCCTGATCATTATGATAACCAAATACACTCACACTCCCATATCCTTCCAGCACATTTTCTAGGATGTATGTATATATGTATCTCCTAGGATGCATGTATTTGTTGAGTCCCAGTGATGACTCTAGAATGGGCCGCCAGAACAATGGCACTTGTAATTGAAACACTTGTTTTACCATTACATATTATGTTCACTGTTGGTTTCCTTCTTTATTTCTTTATTTAATTTTTATTACTGAATTCAGAGAGGAAGAGAGAGGGACAGAGAGATAGAAACATCAATGATGAAAGAGAATCATTGATCAGCTGCCTTCTGCACTCCCCCTACTGGGGATCAAGTCTGCAACCCCGGCATGTACCCTGACCAGGAATTGAACCCTGACCTCCTGGTTCATAGGTCAACACTCAACCACTGAGTCATGCTGGCTGGGCTGTCACATAGTTTTAATGTAAATTATAATAAGTTAAAATAGGTGAAAAGTTTAAACTTTGGTTTCACTTCCTTTTCACATTTTTCTTGAATATTCTTGCCTACATGTTTTATTTTTTATTCAACTTTTTTGAGAAATATATTGCATATAATGAAATCCATTTATTTAAAGTATGTATTTCAATGAATTTTGATTAATTTATATACCCATGAAATCGCCACCATAATTTAGAAACATAATATTTCCATCAGTCCTCTTATGCCCTTTATAGTCAATTCCCTCCTATCTCTTAGTCCAGGGAACTGTGGATCTGCTTTCTGTCACTATCGGCTAAAATGAATTTTCTAGAGCTTTATATAAATGGAATCAGACAGTATGCACTTTCAGTTTTATGTAAATGGAATCATACAGTATGTACTTTCATTCAGCATATTTCTGAGATTCATATTTCATGTGTATCAATAGTTCATTCCTTCTTACTTCTCATTAGTGTTCCATGATAAGAATATATCACACTTTTTAATTGATGAACATTTGGGTTGTCTCCAGCTGCTATTATGAATAAGCTGCTATGAACAAGCATGTAGAAGTCATTGCATGAATAGGGGGTTTTCATTGATCTAGTTATGGAATGGCTGGCTCATAGGGTATTTATTTAACTTTATAGGAGATTGACAAACTGTTTTTCAAAATGGTTGGAAATGGTACATTCCCACTGATAATACTAATTAAAACCCAATTCTTGTTTTTAAGTAGCTCTCCATCCCCAGGGTGGGGCCTGGCCTACCTCTTCCCAATCTACCTCTTGCCTTCCTTTGGGTGCGTGGATGCCTAAGTTTGAGGGAGAAGGAAGAAAGGGAGGGCAAGGAAGGTGTGAGGCTCCCATGTGAGAATGCCAAGTTACATAGCAGCCCCCTGTGGAGACATCTTCTGCACAGGCAGTGGCATCTGTCTTTTTAGACTATGGGGCAATGCTCCCAAACTCTCACCTTGGGGTTTGATTCAGCAAGTGCTGAACATAGAAAAATACTAAAAGACCATGGGAAGGGGAAGTGATAGAAAGGGCCCATTGTCATGGTGTGAATGACCTTTGTGCTTATGTTTCATAGGAAGGGAATCCTCAGCCACTTTCTGTTTTCACTATTTGTCAGAGAAATGTGCTTTGGGGCTTATTGTGTCCTCTCCCTCAGCCCTTCACCATACAGCCCTGCCAAAGAGGAACCAGAAGTTCTGCAGTCAAAAGGGGAAGACAAGGTTATGGTGACTGTCCCCAGACAGTAAAAATTCACGTGAAACTAATTTAAAGTTAACACAGTCCCACACAGCCAGACTCACTCGGGCTAATGGATTTGGGTCTTCCTTCTATTAGACAAGCAGGCTACGACAGTTGGATACCATTATTTCATTGGAGTTCTCATGTGGCATCTGTGGGCAGCTCTAGGCTCTGTCTTGCTGTCATCCCAATGTCACTGAGGTGGACCCCAGCATGTTCAGCTGCAGGGAGTGGTGTCTGGGAGTGCAGACAGTCTTCAGCTGTCATCTCCGTCAGCGATAGCCTCAGCAGCAGACAGCTTCCTTGTCCAGGGGCATGCCGTTCCCCGGCTGGCCACTTAGAGCAGTGAGGGTGTAAAGGTCCAGGCCTTTGGGACCAACACGGTGAGAGGCAATTGGGAGGGTCCACAAAACTGGAGTTCTGATGGCGTTGGCCACGGCTATGCGAGCATCTTGACTTCTCCCTTGGCCCACTCCTGCTCCTGCCCTCCATTCCACAGAAGTTGCCCCCAAGAACACTTCCTAGTAAGCATTCTGCATACGAAAGTCCATTTCCGAGCCTGCTTTTGGGGGAACACCGCTAGGACAATGATTTAGTGAGAAAAGCAGGCTGTGAGCTCGTATGAGACTGTGGAATGAATGAATATGTACTTCCAAATGCATAGAACTTTTTGTGGAACCGTACAGAAGATACTGTTAACCATAGCTACCTCCAGGGACCAGGGCTGGGACTTTTGGAGAGCCAGGAGGTGTTACTTTATACTCTTTACCATAAGTGTGAATTACTATTTCTTTTATAATTAAAAACAATCTATAATTTTAAGGAGAGATCAGATCACAATATAAATGGTTGTCATAGTTACCATTTGTTGACCAAGTCACACCAGTGCTTTAGGGTGCATTCTCTGGGCCTTCTGAACTGTGAAAAAATGAATTTCTATTGTTTTAAGCCACCACGTTTGTGACCATTTGTCACAGCAGCCACAGGAAACTAATACAAGTGTCATGAAACAATTTTAGTGGCAACATTGAGAAAAGAATGAAAATAAATAACATCAAAAAAAGACCCATTTGATAAAATATTTGGCATCAGGCACTAGAAATACAGATCTCATGTAGATGACGTGCTAACCTTCTGAAACAAAGTCACACAAAAGGGGAAGCAGGTTAGTAGAACCGATAGGAGTTACGGGTAGGAAACAAAAGAAGACGTGTTGCATGAAGTGAGAGACGATTGCCATTTCAGATCCTGCACCAATAATGGCAAAATGGATTTCTCCAATGCCGGAAAATTGAAACATGGAGAGGATGAACATGTTTCTGTTAGAGTAACAACAAAATAAAAAATATAAAGGAGATGGTCAAGAGGTAGAAAGTAAATTCCTTTTTTATTTTTTTATTATTATTTTTTAAAATATATATATTTTATTGATTTTTTACAGAGAGGAAGGGAGAGGGATAGAGAGCTAGAAACATCGATGAGAGAGATCAGCTGCCTCCTGCATACCTCCTATTGGGGATGTGCCCGCAACCAAGGTACATGCCCTTGACCAGAATCGAACCTGGGACCTTTCAGTCCACAGGCCGATGCTCTATCCACTGAGCCAAACTGGTTAGGGCGTAAATTCCTTTTTTAAATTGAATATACTGGTTAACCAAAGTATACAGGGTTTAGATGCACAATTTACAACATTTAATCTGTACACTCTATTGTGTATTCACCACCCCAAGTCAAGTCTTGTCCATCACCATTTATGCCCCCTACACCTTCCTCCACCTCCCACCTCCCCATCTTCCTACTCCCTCTCCCACTGGCCATCACACATTGTTGTCTGTGTCCATGAGTTTTCTTCTTTTTTACTCTATCCATCCATGTGTTTCCCCTCCCACCCCCCGAAAGGACTTCCTTTCAAGGAGCCAAAGAATATTGATATGTGCCATCCTCCCAGAGTCAAAGGCATGAGAGGGACAACTGACAGACCTCCACTGAATACCATGGAGGGATGAAATGCATCCAAAGGAGACGGTGTGAAAACAACCCAGAGGTCCAACACCCGAAGCCTGTCTGAGTGACAGCACAGTCACATAATAGGATGTAAGGCAGGTCCTAACGCTGTAGGTTAATATTCACTGAAATATTCACTTGAAAGATACTCAAGACACATTAGTAGGTCCAGAAGCAAGCGATAAAACAGTAGGTACAATATAATCCCTTTCCTCATGTCTAAAATGGAGGTGAAGAGAAAAGTACCTACCTTGTGGGGTGTTAGGGAAATTAATTAATATATGCGAGGTGCTTAGCAATACCTATAGCATGGAGCTGCCACACAGCATCATCATTATTATCATCTTCACTCCTTTTAAGGATTCAGGCCCACAGTTTTGACCCCTAGAGGTCGGACGTGCTTTGGCATTCAGAACTTTTCAGACTTCACAAAGGTGTATAATTATGGAAATCCCTTAGGGTCTGAGGCAGCAATTCACAATCAAACCCATTAAAATGTATGCAGTGAAACATAACCAGAGACTTTATCGGTTTGGCTTAGGTTGTGCAGCCAAAGAAATTTGCTGCAAACTTAGAAAAACAAAAGCAAAAACACAACAACCTTGTGCTTCCGGGGCGTTTACTTTCTGGACTTGTGGATGGGGGCCTGTGGCCCTGCGTTCCGCACAGGCCCGGGGGAAGCCGAGAGCCTTGCACTGCGGCCGCGTGAGCGTGTTCTGTGGGGGCAGGCGATGAGACTGCAGCTCATCTTTACTTCTGCCTTTTGAATTGGTTATGTTTTAATTTTTCTGCAATGAGTATTCATTAATTTTTGTATCTAGGATTTCCTGAATTTTAATCAATTGGGATAAATTTAACATAGGGGGAATATTGCATTGCTCCTTGGACCTCAAACGGGTCTTCTTACCAGGTCACACTTCTTATTTTTGCCCTAAAAAATATCTTTTTCGGGGGAAGATGGGAACCATTAAAACCTTTACTTTGTTTTTCTTAAGCCAGTTCCAGCCAACAGTCAATATGCAGGGAGATCAAGCGAGGGCTTACCCTACCTGCTCTTTCCTGATAAGTGTAAGTTTTATATTAAAAAGTAAAGCAACAATAACAACAAAAAGCTGGAAAAAAATAGTGAGAATGTAGGGGAAAGTGAGGGAAGCCTGTGTGGATGGCATCAATGGGATAAAGGAGAAAGGAACAGGTGAGGCAGAGTTTGCTTGACCCCGAGTGCCTGTCTGGTGAGGAAGGGAGAGGGAGGGGGCTCAGGGGCGAACAGGAGCAGCTAGAGGGACAGCAAGCCGAGAAGCAGAGCTGAGAAGCAGAGGAGAGCCAGGAAGGAGCCGTCCTTGAGCAAAGCTGTGGTCAACTGAAGCTGTGAGAGGCGGCTGCTGAGCGTGACTTTGCAGGTCAGGTCTGGGCTCCAGGGCCCCAAAGGGGAAGTGTCCATGTCGAAAGGTCTGCCGGCGCCTGCTGAGTTCTACAGGCAGTGAAACCAGGGGCCCTTTTCTGCTCAGCTCCTTGGGTGCTACAGGAAGAAATTTCAACATATGTATGTGTAATTTTCTAGGTGCTGAGAATTTCTTAAAATGAAAAACTAGTCATATTAAAAAGGATATATATTATATAATACTAGAGGCCTGGTGCACAAAATTCATGCATGGTGGAGGGAGGTCCCCTCAGCCCAGCCTGTACCCTCTCCAATCTGGGACCCCTCAGGGGATGTCCGACTGCTGGTTTAGGCCCGATCCCTGGGATGCAGGGCCTAAACCAGCAGTCGGACATCCCTCTCACAATCCTGGACCACTGGCTCCTAATCACTCACCTGCCTGCCTGCTTGGTTGCCCCTAACTGCCCCCCCCCCCCCCCCCACTGCCAGCCTGATTGCCGCTTGCTGCCTCTGCCTCGGCCCCTGCCACCGTGTCTTTGTCCAGAAGGATGTCCAAAAGATGTCCGGTCTAATTAGTATATTACCCTTTTATTAGTATAGATTATAATATTGGATTGGCTGGTTGTTGATGGAATTCTGCCAGAAGGTTGGCCAGACGTGGAAAAGACAGTGGGCCTACTACACCAATAGACATCACAGAAGAGGGGTGCAAGGACTTGCAGAAAATCTAAGTAGAAATGAAGCTTTTAGTTGGCAAATTGTGGTGTGGACTTGAAGGAAATTTAAAGGTAGAGTACCAGATGAGGAGGACATTGTGTACCCACAAAACTAATGACCCCAAGCTAGTTGACCTAAGCCCTAGTCTCAGGAGCCCCTATTCAACTGCTAGTGAGGGGAGGCGAAGAAGCGAGCGTCCCAGAGGAGGAACCCGCTCCCTCCAGAGAAAGCTCCAGGAGGCAACAGCCCCTTCATAGCTCAGAGGACACCCATCTTCCACCGCCCGAGCGGTCTGCAGACTGCCCAGGAGAGGAAGCTCAGATTTCTTACCCAGTTAGTGAGAACAGCATGGCTCACAGATGGCCAGCCCCTGGAGGCCTAGCACTGCTGGGGGACAAGCCTGAGTAGAGAAGACCAGAGCAGCCCCAGTGAAAGGGCTGCTGAGCATGTTTGTGAGATGCAAGACAGGGCAGTGGTTCTTAAATTAGGCCGTGAGGAACCCTGGATTTAGGTGCTCTACAGCAAAAAAAGAAGTCTTCTTTTGCATTTGCAGATAGAATGAGCTGTCTTTTAAATAATGTTATTGCTCATGATAAAATTCATACGTTTTTGTTGTTAATATGGGAAGATAGTTTTCTCTCCCATTGACTTTTAGAGAGAGTGGAAGGGAGGGGGAGAGACAGAGAACAGCATCAATGTGAGAGGGACACATCGATCAGATGCCTCCCACACGCACCCTGACTGGGGCCAGGGATAGATCCTATAACTGAGGTACGTGCCCTTGACCAGAATCAAACCTGTGACCCTTCAGTTTGCAGGCTGACGCTCTAACCACTGAGCAGCCGGCTAGGGCCAATTCACACATTTTTTTATCAGAAAAATTAAAAGAAGGAAAGTCATCTATAACCTCACTTCAACTCCATATATTTAGATATATTTTCTTCCAGACTCTTTTTCAGTGAATAGATTGATTGATAATGTATTTACAAACATAAATAGAAAAATAAATATAATTAGAAACATTTCTGAATAATAATATTCAATTATTAATAATAATTTAATAATATTATATTAAGAATAATAGTTAACTATAGGTTTACTTACTATGTCTGTATATTTATTTAGTATATCAATATTTCAGAGTGTTAAAAACACACACACCCTTTTACCCTGAAGCTTCCCCATGACTAAAAGCAAACAAACACTCACTTTCTCAAATTCTGTCTCTTCTGTCCCCCTCTGTTCCTGACCTTCAGGCATCTATTCATTTATTTGGCCAACATTTCCTGAGCATCTATGATGTACCAGGGAGTGGGGGTCCAATGGTGTACAAGGCACACAGTCTGGGCCCTGGAGCTCTCTGTCTCATGGGGGAGACAGGCAATAGAATCCACCACAGAGTCTGCAAGCTGGAGTGGCAAGGAGTGGGGGAGGGGAAATGAGAGGGAGAGAAGATAAGCTGGGAAAGCTAACCAGAGGGAGGCTCTCTGACCTGAGGCCTGAGGAAAGGGAGGGAGGGGGGACAGTCCCAACATAGAGGTATGAGGTGTGAAAGTGAAACAGCAAGGCACATTAACGGGAACTATAAATAAGTTTCAAGCAGAGAGTGGTTGTTGATGGGGAGGGAGGAGCAGAGGGAGAAGATGGTGAGGAAGAATAGGAAACAGCACAGGTACTGTAGTTAGGGATTAAAACCTACTATGAAGATTCATTGAGAGGGTTTAAACAGGCAAAGGACATGCTGATTTGTGCTTTGGAAAGATTATTCTTGCGGAAAATAGATGGGAGGAACAAAGACTCTAGGCAGGAAGACCAGTGAGGGGGTTGATCCAGAGAAGAAATGATGGAGCTTGAATTAGGACATGGGGCAGTGGGAGTGGAGAGAAGAGAATGCAATCAAAGCAGCAAATATATATATATATTTGGACTTGGGAACTGGACCTGGGTGGTGAGGGAGAGGGAGAAAGAGAGGATGACCCCGGCCTTTGGCTGAGGTAGGTGGGTGGTGGTGCGCTACAAGACGGAGACAATCAGCACTGGTTTATAGGTTCTAGTTTTGGAAATGTTGAGGTTTAAAGGTCTAGTTACTAGTTAGAGATACATCTCTGGAACTTATGAGAGAAAAATTGAACTGTATAGCACATACAACTATATATAATGCATAATACTTGATAATGATGACACACTACTATGTTACTGGTTTATGCATTTACTATACTTTTTATTGTTATTCTTCTACTCATAGAAGACGAAAAATGTTTTCTATAAAACAGTATGCCGCATCTCTTGATTGCATTGTTTACTCTTATGCCTTAACCTCATGTTGTTTGGTACAGTAACATGCTGTACAGATTTGTAGCCTAGGAGTGATAGGCTATACCATATAGCCTAGGTATGTAGTGGGCTATACCATCTCGGTCTGTGTAAGTGCACTCTATAAAATTGCTTACCTAAGAACATAGTATACTTGCCGTTAAGCAGTGAATGACTCTAACATAAGAAGAACCTAATAAAGAGTCCAGAAGCAAATTTAAATGAGGACTTAATAGAAATAAAAATAACATTTCATTTAGAGGGGAAAGATAAATTACTTCATATATAATGCTGGCAGAACTGACTATCCATCTGGAAGAAAACATGTTTACACTTCTATCCCACATTGTATGCAAAAATAAATGCCAGATGGATTAAAAATCTAAATATGAGATATAAAAATATTAGATACAAATGTATCTACTATTTTATAAAATTGTAAAGTAAAGAAGACCTTCTGAAGCAAAAGATTAAACCTAGATACCCTAATGGTCACCACCAAAACATAATAGTCATATGTCACCTCTTAAAAATGAACATATTTTTGTACAGCCAAAGATACTATAAGCAAAGTCAAAAGACAAATGATAGACTAACTACTTAAAATGTAGATGACAAAGGACAAATGTTGCTAATGTACCATAGCTCCTACAAACCAATTTTATAAAAGACTATCCAATTTGAATTTGACCAAGCACATCAATAGACACTTCCAGAAAAAAGTGTAAATCATCAATACGAAAAGATTCTCAACCTCAATGGTATTCAAGAAAATACAAATTAAAACAATAAAGAATATAGCATTTTGATCTATTAGATTGGCAAAAATAACAAAGGCTGGTGAGACTACCAAAATGGGTGTGGAATATGAATTTATACAGCCTCTCTGGAAAATATTCTAACATTATGTATTAAAAAATGCATATATCCTTCAATCCAGCAATATTGCTTTTTGTATTCCATCTACAGAAAGAATAACAACAGTACATAAATAAATACATTTAAGGAAATGTATTGTACCATAGCTTTGCAGGGGCAAAAAGATACATCTAACCTGAAGAAAAATAATAACTTTTAATGTAAACTTCCGTCAGTAGAGGAGACTTCATATATTATAGTACTGTGTAGTATTACACAACTTTTTAAAAGAATGAGTTAGATATATATGTGTTGACCTATAGGCATGTCTGGATCAATGGACTTTTTAGTTCTTAAATGTCCACTTGAGAGATGGGTTTACTTAGGGAACAGAGGAAACAATTTGCATTTCATCTATTATATAAGGAGTAATCCATGAAAGCTTGAGTTAATTGGTGCCATATTTCTTTTCTTTTATCTTTATTTTTTATTGATATGAGAGAGAGAGGGAGAAACATCAATGTGAGAGAGAAACATCAACCCGTTGCCTCCTGTTATGTGCCCTGACTGGGGATTGAACCTGCAACTTGGGTATGTGCCCTGACCAGGAATTGAACCCACCACCTTTAGGTGTACAGGATGACAATCCAACCAACTGAACCACACTGGCCAAGGCAATTGGCGCCATTTTTCTGATTTATTCCTGTGATGTGTTAGCATTCCTTACAGAGTGGCACCTCAGGCAACTGTCCAGCTGATCTATCTCTTCATTGGACTCGAGATGCTAGTGATTTTAGATTCCAACAATAGAGGAGTAGCAGCCCTAACCGGTTTGGCTCAGTGGATAGAGCGTCAGCCTGCGGACTCAAGGGTCCCAGGTTCGATTCCGGTCAAGGGCATGTACCTTGGTTGCGGGCACATCCCCAGTAGGGAGTGTGCAAGAGGCAGCTGAATCGATGTTTCTCTCTCGTCTATGTTTCTAACTCTATATCCCTCTCCTTTCCTCTCTGTAAAAAAATCAATAAAATATATTTTTAAAAAAATAGAGTAGTAGCTATTATTGGACCAACGCTTTCACAGGTAGCACCATAAACTCTGGACAAAACAAACGGAAACAGCAAGTACCTAAAGCACTAGAGCAGGGGTCCTCAAACTTTTTAAACAGGGGGCCAGTTCCCTGTCCCTCAGACCGTTGGAGGGCCGGACTATAGTTTAAAAAAAACTATGAACAAATTCCTATGCACATTGCACATATCTTATTTTGAAGTAAAAATACAAAACGGCAAAAACACCCGCATGTGGCCCGCGGGCCGTAGTTTGAGGGCGCCTGCTCTAGAAGGTAACAAAAAGCAGGCAGGCACTGGGGGGGGAGTGAACAGCACTGGGTTTCTCAGTTTTATAGCTTTGTGCCAGGCAGCAGGCCCCAGCTCACGCCCTCGGAGGCAGCTAAAAGTCAGGTAGATCAAACATTGTCCAACTGTCTTGAAGGATCAGAGGATACAGTGCCTGGAAAGTGAGGAGGGTCACCTCAGAAAGGAGAGAGCAAGAGAGTAAACTCTGCTCAAACATCTGCTGACTCTTTTTTTTTAATGTAGCCAGTGGTCTTAATTACTATGTAAGGACACCTCTGATTCCATGTTATAGCTACTAAAATGATATTAGTTGGCTTAAGAGATGATTTTAGACAGTACATGGATATGTACCAGAAGTGGAATAAATATGAACATGCAAATGATTATTTTCCCTTTTATTTCACTTAAAATAACATGTATTAAGACAACATTTGATGTAAAAATGATAACATTGTCTTGTGAATGTTAATATCATGAACATATAAGTACTAGAAGCCCGGTGCATGAAAATTTATGCACTCGGGGGGTCCCTCAGCCCAGTCTGTGCCCTCTAGCAGTCCGGGATGTCCACCTTCTGGCTTAGGCCCACTCCCTAGGGGATTGGGCCTAAGCTGGCAGTCAGACACCCCTCTGGCATCCCGGGAGCCCTCGGGGGATGTTTGACTGACGGGGAGCAGGCCTAAGCTGTCAGTCGGACATCCTTAGCGCTGCTGAGGAGGCGAGAGAGGCTCCCGCCACTGCTGCTGCGCTCGCAGTCGTCAGCCTGGCTTGTGGCTGAGCGGAGCACCCCCTGTGGGAGCGCACTGACCACCAGGGTGCAGCTCCTGCGTTGAGCGTCTGCCCCCTGGTGGTCATTGCGCATCATAGCAACAGGTCGTTCCCAGTCGTTCCAGCCTTAGGGTCAATTTGCATATTAACCTTTTATTATATAGGATTATACGTACAACTGTAACACAAAGTAAGGGGTTGGGGAACTTGAACACCCTGCTGACTTCACTGGATAGATCTTCCAGACAAAAAAATTAACAAGGGAACAGTGACTCTAAAAGACACGTTGGATCAGATGGATTTAATTGATATTTATAGAACATTTCACCCCAAAGCTGCAAAATATACATTCTACTCAAGTGCACGTTGGTCATTCACAAAGATAGACCACATGTGAGGACACAAAACAAGTCTCTACAAGTCCAAGAAGATTGAAATCATATCAAGCATCTTCTCAGATCACAGTGGAATGAATTAAAAGTCAACAACAGTAAAAACACCCAAAAGCATTCAAACACATGGAGGCTGCCCTAGCCGGTTTAGCTCACTGAATAGAGCATTGGCTTTCGGACCAAAGGGTTCCAGGTTTGATTCCGGTCAAGGGCATGTACCTTGGTTCCAGGTCAGGGCTCGTGCAGGAGGCAACCAATTGACGTGTTTCTCTCACATAGATATTTCTCTCTGTCTTTCCCTCTCTCTTCCACTCTCTCTAAAAATCAATGGAAAAATATCCTTGGGTGAGGATTAAAAAAACACAAAACAAACACATGGATGCTAAATAGCATGTTATTAAAAAACGAATGGGTTACCAATGAGATCAAGAAAGGAATAAAAACTTCCTGGAAACAAATGAAAATGAACACACAACAACTCAAAATCTCTGGGACACCACAAAAACAGTCCTGAGAGGGAAGTTCGTAGCACGACAGGCCTACCTCAAAAACACAAGAAAAATCAGCAATAAACTACTTATCCCTACAATGTAAAGAAATAGAAAGAGGACAAGAAAAGCCCAGAGTAAGCAGAAGGGAGGAAATAATAAAGATTAGAGCAGAAATAAAGGGCATAGAGACTAAAAAAACAATACAAAAAAATCAATAAAACCAAGGGCTGATTCTTTGAAAAGATAAACAAGATTGATGAACCGTTAATCACACTCATCACGAAACAAAGAGAAAAGACTCAAATAAATAAGATCAGAAACGAAAGTGGTGAAGTAACCACTGACACCACCGAAATACCAAGAATTGCCAAGAAAATACTATGAACAACTATATGCCAACAAGCTGGATGATGTGGATGAAATGGACAAATTCCTAGAAAAATACAATGTCCAAAAACTGAATCAGAAAACCTGAATAGGTCAATAACAACTGATAAAATAGAAGCAGCAATAAAAATATTCACAGCAAACAAAAGCCCGACTCCGGATGGCTTCACAGGGGAGTTTTACCAAACATTCAGAGAAGAACACCTATATCCTCAAACTACTCCAAAAAATCCAAGAGGAAGGAACACCTCCAAGCTCTCTCTATGAGGCCAGCATTATCTTAATTCCAAAACCAGATAAAGACACTACAAAGAAAGAGAATTACAATCCAATATCCCTGATGAACATAGATGTTAAAAGCCTCAATAAAATATTAGCAAATTGGATCTAGAAATACATGAAAAAGATCATACACCATGACCAAGTGGGATTTATTCTAGGGATGCAAGGCTGCTACAATATTTGCAAATCAATAAATGTGATACATCACATAAACAAATTGAGAGACAAAATCACACGATCATATCAATAGACACAGAAAAGGCATTCGACAAAATCCAACACCAGCCGAAACCGGTTTGGCTCAGTGGATAGAGCGTCGGCCTGTGGACTGAAGGGTCCCAGGTTTGATTCCGGTCAAGGGCATGTACCTTGGTTGCGGGCACATCCCCAGTAGGAAGTGTGCAAGAGGCAGCTGATTGATGTTTCTAACTCTCTATCCCTCTCTCTTCCTCTCTGTAAAAAATCAATAAAATATATTTTTAAAAAAATCCAACACCATTTTTGATAAAAAATCTCAGCAAAGTGGGAATAGAGGGAGCATATCTCAACATGGTAAAGGCCATATATGACAAACCTACAGCCAACATCATACTCAATGGGCAAAACCTAAAACCATTTCCCCTAAGAACAGGAACAAGACAGGGATGTCCACTTTCACCACCTTATTCAACATAGTACTGTAAGTCCTAGCCAGAGCAATCAGACAAGAAGAAGAAATAAAAGGCATACAAATTGGAAAGGAGGAAATAAAACTCTCATTCTTCGCAGATTACATGATATTGTACTAGAAAACGCTAAAGACTCCACCATGAAATTACTAGATTTAATAAATAAATTTGACAATGTAGCAAGGTACAAAATCAACACCCAGAAATCAATGGCTTTTTTATACACCAATAATGAATTCTTAGAAAGAAAAACTAAACAAGCAATTCCATTTACCATTGCAACAAAAAAATTAAGATACGTAGGAATAAACTTAACAAAGGAGGCAAAAGACTTATACTGTTGTGGGGTCAAACCCTGGAGCCAAAATAAGACCACCGGAGGCTGCTGATTGATTAAAAAAAACAGGCAAGGATTTATTGAACTGGCCAGGACGGCCGCGAGGGCACCACACGCAGGTGGCCACCCTCACGACCGTGCTGTCCCAGGTGTAGGCAGTCCTTTTAAAGGTCCAAACCACAAAAATTTTCCTTTGTTCTAAATTCTAAATTCTGGGAACAGCCTGCAGGGGGGTTCCCAGCCCCTGCTGGACATTATTGGAATGTGGCCCTATCTTGGGAAAGCAGGTTTTTACAGAAGCAGATCCAAGCGGAGTCAGTAATCTCTAAAGGTTATCTACAGTTTCTACTCCTGGAGCTACTGAGTCAGTGGGAATCAATCTCCTGTAGTCCTGGTCCACAGGCACAGGAAAATTACCTCTGTGAGTCTCTAGGTCTCAGTCTGGAAGCTGAGGTAACCACCCTATTGTACACGCAAGCAAGTGTGTACAGAAGCCAGAATAGCAGGGTTAAAATTCAAACAGCAGTTTTTACCTAAGTATGGTTGCTACCATACTTCAATACTTGGAAAACTACAGGATGTTGAAAAAAGAGACAGAGGAAGATATAAACGAGTGAAAGAATCTACCGTGTTCATGGACTGATAGAATTAACATCATTAAAATGTCCATACTACCCAAGGCAATCTACAGATTCAATGCAATCCCTATTAAAATACCAACAGCATATTTCACAGATCTAGAACAAA
The DNA here is from genome assembly GCF_951640355.1 of Cnephaeus nilssonii. NCBI lineage: Eukaryota > Metazoa > Chordata > Mammalia > Chiroptera > Vespertilionidae > Cnephaeus > Cnephaeus nilssonii. The sequence goes on along the minus strand of NC_137087.1, from coordinate 41,226,157 downwards.
TACTCCAAAAATTTATATGGAACCAAAAAAGACCCCAAATAGCTGCAGCAATCTTGAGAAAGAAGAACAAAGTTGGAGGAATCACAATACTAGATTGCAAGTTTTACTACAAAGCCACTGTAATCAAAATAGCCTGGTACTGGCACAAGAACAGGCATATACTAGTAGATCAATGGAACAGAACAGAGACCCCAGAAAATGATCATCATGCTCAATTAATATTTGACAAAGGAGGCAAGAACATACAATGGAGTCAAGAGAGTCTCTTCAATAAATGGTGTTGGGAAAATTGGACAGATACATGCCAAAAAATGAAACTAGACCACCAACTTACACCATGCACAAGAATAAACTAAAAATGGATAAAAGACTTAAATGTAAGCCGGAAACCATAAAAATCCTAGAAGAAACCATAGACAGCAAAATCTCACACATCTCTGGTAGCAATATGTTTATGGATACATCTCCTAGGGCAAAGGAAACTAAGGAGAAAGTAAACAAATGGGACTATATCAAAATGAAAAGCTTCTGCACAGCAAAAGAAACCATCAACAAAACAAAAAAGGAGCCCACTGTATGGGAGAACGTATTTGGCAATGACACATCTGATAAAGGGATAATATTCAAAATATATAAGGAACTCATACAACTTAACAAAAGGAAGACAAACAATCCAATAAAAAAATGGGCAAAGGACCTAAATAGACACTTCTCCAAAGTGGACATATAGATGGCTAAGAGATATGAAAAAATGCTCAAAGTCACTGGTCATAAGAGAGATGCAAATTAAAATGACAATGAGGTATCACCTCACATCTGCCAGGATGGCTACTATCATCAACAAATAAGCAAATGACAAGTGCTGGCAATGATGTGGAGAAAAGGGAACCCTAGTACACTGCTAGTGGGAATGCAGACTGGTGCAGCCATTATGGAAAACAGTATGGAGTTTCCTCAAAAAATTAAATATGGAACTGCCATTTGACCCAGTTATCCCACTTCTAGGAATATATCCTAACCCCCCCGAAATACCAATCAGAAAGAATGTATGCAGTCCAGCCAGCATGGCTCAGTGGTTGAGCATCGATCTATGAACCAGAAGGTCACAGTTCGATTCCTGGTCAGGGCATATGCCCTGATTGCGGGCTCAATCCCAGTGTGGGGCATGCAGGAGGCAGCTGATCAATGATTCTCTCTCATCATTGATGTTTCTCTCTCTCTCTCCCTCTCCCTTCCTTTCTCTGAAATCAATTAACAATATATTACAAAAAAAGAGAAAGTATGTATGCACCCCATGTTCATAGCAGCACAATTTACAATAGCTAAGATCTGGAAACAGCCCAGGTGCCCATCAGTAGATGAGTGGATAAAAAAGCTGTGGCACATTTATACCATGTAATACTAGTATGTAGCAGTAAAAAAGAAGAATCTCTTACCCTTTGAGACAGCATGAAGGGACCTGGAGAGTACTAGGCTAAGCGAAATAAGCCAGTCAGAGAAAGACAAGTATCACATGATCTCACTCATATGTGGAATCTAATTAACAACAACAAAAAAAAAATGATGAACGGACTGGATCCAGAGACATGGAAGCATGGACCAGAATGCGGAATCTCCGAGGGAAGGCGGGGGAGGGTAGGTGGGTGGGAGGTAATCAACCAAAGACCTTGTTATGCACATATGCATAACCCAAGGACACAGACAATAGGGAGGTGAAGGCCTGGGGCGGGAGGTGGGGGGTTGGGGCAAGCTGGATGGGGACCAGGGTGGGGGGAAGGGGACATATGTAATCCTTCAACAATAAAAAAACAAAGTAAACAGAAGGAAGGCAATAATAAAGAGCCCAAACCAACAAAGTAGAAAACAAACAATAGAGAAAAATTAACAAAACCAAAAGCAGTTTCTTTGGAGAGTTCAATAAAATTGGCGAACATTTAGAGAGAAAGAGAGAAACAGACAGAGAGAGAAACTACCAATAACAGAAATAAAAGAGGGGCTATCATTACAGATCCTACACACTACAAGCATAATAAGAAATAGTATGAATGACTTCATATTAATAGAATTTTAAAACGGATGAAATGGACGGATTCTGCGAAGAATACAATTTGCCAATACTGGCACAAGATGAAATGCAAAATCTGAACAGCCTGAATATTGAGAAAATTAAAATTGTTTAATTTTAATAACAAAATTTTTATGCAAAGAAAAGTTTAGGTCTAGATCAGTCTCATGGCAAATTCAATCACTCTTTTAAGACAGGGATGACTCCAATGAATCATGATTCCTATTACATGGTTCTGTAATAGGATATGGAGAAGGAAATACTTTCAAACTTTTTAAAGGCCAGATTAAACCTCATACCAAAAACTAACAAACGACTTTTTTTGAATTTTTATAAGGTTTTATTTGAACCAAACTGAACTCATCAAAGACATTTTTTAAAAAAAGAAAATTACAGACCAATATTCCCCATGAACACAGATAAAAAGATTCTTAACAAACTATTAGTAATTGACAGTATGTAAAAGAATGATAAATCATGCTAAATTGGGCTTATCCTACACATTTTTAAAGTTTGGTTTAACCTTCTGGGAAGAATAAGTTGGTCTGTACTCTTCTTTTTTGTAATGTGGCAGATCTTTGGGAAAGAACTACAAAGTAAAGCATCAGATCAAGGAAAGGATTTTCTACATTTGCTGTTTTTTACTGGTAGGGAAAACAGTAGGTGGCCAAATATAGCTAAAAAAAACACCAGAGTACATGAACACGCGTGAGAAGTCACGTGAGGAGGGAGGAGGGGCCACGTGAAGATTGAAGGGATGCGGCCAGGAGCCCCCAGAAGCTGACCGGCAGGAAGGACCCTGCGCTGGAGCCCTCGGAGGGAGCACAGCCCCAGACGCCCTGATTTCAGATTCTGGCACCCAGATGGGGAGAGCACTTGTTCCTATGGGTTTAGGCCGGTCTGTAGCCATCGGAGCAGCAGCTTCAGGAAATAGTCCCCTGCTTTTGGGGCTTTGACCCTGTTCTGGGAACAGCTGAGCCCTGAGCTCCGAGGCAGGAGAGACCCCCCCGGCCCCCCGCCCCCTAGACCGCTCACTGCGGGGCTCACAGGGAGATCCGTCCTTGTGTCTGTGCCTGGGCCCTGTCCCCTGCTCCCTGGGGCTCCTCCGCAGTGACAGTGCAGTGGGCACAGCAGGCAGGGAGGCTGCTGGGTGGGAAGCGCAGGCCACAGGGCTCAGGGACTCCCCACCGCCTTGCCGAGCCCCCAGCTGCAGGATGAGGCAGGGCACAGCCCCGCCCTTACCTCCGCCTCGGCCTGGGTTTCCTGGAGCACCTGGCTTGACCGGAGCCCACAACTGGGTTGCCGTGTCCATATTCTAGATGCCAAGACTGAGGCCCAGAGAGGGGGAGCAGAGGTCCCTACCCCTCAACTCAGCCCAGCTCATAGGTGGCTTCCTCAGCTGCCTCCTGGTTGCCCTGGTGTCAGAGGAGGAAGAGGGGGAGGGGGTGGGGGGAGGAGGCGGGGAAGGGAGGAGGAGGGAGGGACGCGGGGAAGGAGCAGGGGCAGATTTCCGAGAAGCAATCCCAAAACACGCACCAGCTGGCCCCTGCTTCCTCAGTCCTTCTCTCCAATGTCAAAGCATCCATTTGTGCAGCTGGGCCGGGGCCTCTCCCTAGGCGGGAGCAAAGGAGGCCAAGAAGGCAGAGGGTCCAGGGAGTGGGTTCCGGGACCCCCAAGCTCACCCAGCAGATTTCCTGGGCCTGGGCTGCATCACCCTCCCACAGTTCCCAGACCAGGCGGGCTCTTTCCTGCCTCCCTGCCTTCGCGCATGCAGTTCCCTCTATCTGGAATGCCCTTCCTCAGCCTTCAGGTCCCGGCGGGCTTGACCTCCACTGGAGAATCTTCCCCGAGTCCCTCGGGGCTCGCCCTGCATCCTGCACCCACCCCAGTCACAGCCCTTTTCTGGATAATGCTCTCACGGGGCGGTGAGGTCTTGGGGATGCTGGCTTTGCCTTTGCACCCCAGCGCCTGGCTCAGTACAGACAGGTGCTCAGTAAAGCCAGAAGGAAGGGAAGGAGGGAGGGAAGGAAGGAAGCAAAGAAACACCTCTCGTAAGATTGGAGAGGATCTGGACCGTGAGCACCTGACACAGGCCTGGGCACGGAGCAAAGCCCGCTCCCTTCCTGCCGCCTCCACCTGAGCCTGTGCTCCAGCACCTTCTGCCTCATCCCACTGGCAGCCGGCTCAGGGGTCCTCTCTGTACCCGCAGGCCTGTGTCTGCTGTCCCTTTGGAGGCAAGGTAATCACCCCGGGATGCAGGCAGGGCCCTTGACTTCCTAAGGAGCTCGGTGGGTTTGGGAGCATTGGGAGAAAGGCCTCCATCCTCCGAAATCCAGGACCAGGCATGCTTGCGAGGGCCTGAGGGCTGACCTTGAGCAGGGGACTTCAAAGGGTTTCCACACCGAGTCCTTTCTACAAACAATGCCTTACCTGATTTTACTTGAATTTCACAAAAGAAAGAGAAGTTGATGGAATTGCTGAATTCAAATAAATATTTCCTCTAGACAAGAGATACTTCCCCTAAAATATTCCTTCAAGATAAAAAAAAATGGCCATGACATAAAACAGATGGAAACTAAGCTGCTTGGGGCAAAGTGGGGCAAAGTGGTGCCGTGTTGAGGGCGCCTGGGAGAGGGCACCAGAGGCCCCTTTCCCCTGTAGCTCCGGGTCCCAGGGAGATGGGAGATGGCACAGCCAAGCCCACTCCCTTCCTGCCGCCTCCACTTGAGTCTGGGCTCCAGCACCAGCTGCCTCATCCCATTGGGAGCCGGCTCAGAGGCAGTCTCCATACCCGCGGGCCTGTGTCTTTGCCCATTTGGATGCAAGGTGATTTTACCTTGCATCCAATCACACCAGGATGAAGACTTGCACTTGACTTCATAAGGAGCTAGTGTTTTGGGGAGAAAGGCCTCCATTCTCGGAAATCCAGGACTGTGCAAACCTGCCAGGGTCTGAGGGCTGACCTTGAGCAGGGGTTTTCAATCGGTTTCCACACTGAATACTTTCTGCAAACAAAGCCTTACCTGAGGCCATTATGTAAAACAGATGGACGCTAAGCTGCTTGGGGCCGAAGTGGTGCATGCTGAAGGCACCTGGGAGACAGGACCAGAGTCCCCTTTCCCCTGTAGCTCTGGGTCCTGGGGAGATGGGGTTGCGGTTGGGGTTGGCCCTGGCGGTGGGATGGGGCAGCCAGGAGAGAGGGAGAGCCCTGGGGAGAGCCCAGTGGCTGGTATCTACTAACTGGTTCAGAAGGCTTCAATATTTTCAGAACAGTGTGTTCATGCCGGTGTGGCTGGGCCAACAAACTCATCTTTCACAGCAAGAAGTCAGTCTATACAAACAAAAATGAAAATATGTCCTTGGAAAAAATCATAATGACTTCAACCTTTAATGTTCTCACAGTTTCTTTTCTTTCTTTTTTAAATCTTGATTGGATATTTTAGGGGAAGTATCTCTTGTCTAGAGGAAATATTTATTTGAATTCAGCAATTCCATCAACTTCTCTTTTTCTTTTGTGAAATTCAAGTAAAATTAAATTTAAAATTGTGTCCGAAATATGATTAAGGTTTTATAAAAGTATCTCTATCCCACCAAACAAACAAGCAAGCAAGCAAACAAGCAAGCAAACATACAAACAGAAGACCAGAGTAGGAATCAGGATCAGGATTCTAATCCTAGTTCTGCCCCCAACTCTTGCCCTGCAGGGAGGGTTTGCTATAGCGCCCTCTTGTGGACTTTCTGAGAACAGCACCATAGTAAAGGATTAGTTGCAATGGTGCCCTCTTGTGCCAGCCAGGTGCAGTGAGGTCTCGATAACCAGGCAAAAGGCTCTGGTCCCCAGGCATGAGAGATGCTATAACATTTGGAAGACACAAGAAGCAGGTATTTCTTCCCTCTTCCTCACCCCTATGCTCCTTAGATGACAGGTGTTCATCTCTTTGGCCCTACATGTTTGCCAAGCCAACAAGACTGTTGGGCAGCAGCCAAGTCCAGGTTCTCCATACCGCCTAGAACCCATCTGTGGGCCACTCGGTACTGAAGGGACTGAGTGCAGAGCCTGCCCCAAGAGCCAGTGCACAGGGGCAGAGCAGGGCCCTTCAGGGGCAGCCTCACTCCCCTCCATGTTCTACAGGAACCATCAAATGGAGATGCAGAAACCGACACCACTTCCCCACACCGAACCCCAATTGCCCTACAAGGAAACCGGGTGGAATTGCCAGTGTCAGGGATTACTTATGTCATCTCCCCAAGGAGATGTTGGCCCCTGAGTCCCTTTCGTGGCCAAATTCCGGAGGTCAGTGCTGTGCAGCAGTGGGAGTGTTCAGAGTTTGGACAGGTGATTTAGCACTCACGACCTCATCCACAGCCATCACACACCCTCCAACAGTTGTAACAAGTATGTGCATACAACACATGGAAGTATGCATTTGTTTCAAAGATTCTCTTGGTTAGGAAGCAGAAAAGGGCCCTCACTCCCTAACATCTGGAGCTGAAAGGAAGACCATGCATTTGGATAGCGGGGTGGGTATGTGTGATCAGAGGAGATGACCTCAAATAGATGGATGGCTATACGTTCAGTAGGAAAGACCCTGACAAGGAATATAGACCAGCCAGGTCCTCGGGCTTGAGAAGAGAGTGAGGGAGGGTGCAGGAGAGGATAGAATCTAGAAGACCAGTGTTCAAGCAAGGTTCTCCAAATAGGGTATTGTACAGGGTAGAGCCCTATTATTCCTGAACTGGAATGACCTCTGTACACATGAGGAAACAGAGGATTTTTGGAGTTTACAGCTTGCCCAACATCCCAAAGTGGGCTTGGAGAGAATTTAAGGACTGAGGTAAGAATTTGGGACCCCTATCTTTCTGTTCAGATCTCTGATCCCGTCCCAGCTGCCTTCCTCATCGCCTACTCGCTCTCTTCATCGTTCAGCAGTCCAGGTTCTGCAGTTCCAGATGTTCTCCCAGATGTTACTGGTGACCACAGCGACCTGTTATTTTTATGTCAAATCTTATTCTTCCCGACCCCCCACAGTGATCAACCTTGCTTACAAGCTTCTCCTCAAAACCCTCCTTCTTTGGCTTCCTGGTTTTCCTGACCTGCCTCTTCTCCCACCTCCCTCTTCTCCCACCTCTTTGGTTACTCTGCAATCCTTTGCAAACTTTTCTTTCTGCGGCCCCTCAGCATGGCCCTTCCCTATGGCTCTGCCCTTGAGGCCAGGTTCTTGCTTTCTATTCCTTATCCCCCACTCACTCACACAGTTTTAATTCCAAGGGTGACATCCCATCCAGGTTCTGAGCCCTAGCTCTCTCTTCTACAATGACATAGCTCCCAGGATATCCCAAACTCAACATTTCCAAACTTTAGTTCATCATTTTCCTTACTCTTATATTCCCCTCCTCCAAGCCTAAGGTTTCAAGATTTTCAGTACCTGACAAGTCCCTTCTATCCTTCTGTACAAATTTAAGGATTTCCTGGTCATATTCATTCATTCATTCATTCATTCATTCATTCATTCAAATACTTTCTGAGCATATTCTCTGTGTCAGGTTTGGCTCCAAGTGCTGGAAGTTCCATAGTGAAAAAGGCAGGCTTGGATCCTGCCTCTGATGGGCTTAGGGCTGAATGGAGGAGACACAAATTTAAATAAGTAATTGCACAAGAATATCTATTAATTTTTACTAAAGAAGAGTACAGGTCTGTGACAGTGCATGATTGTGTGTGTGTGTGTGTGTGTGTGTGTGTGTGTGTGTGTGTCTGACCTGGTCTAGAGGGCGGAGAAGTCCTGAACATATGGAGTAGGTGTAAGGTATAGCAGGTAGCAAGCTCATCTCCTCTTTTGGAATTCCAGGCCTGTGGAAGGCAGAGTAATGCCCTTCTCCCACCCCGGAGATGTCTATGTCCTAACCCCTAGAACCTGTGGGTATGTTATGTTACACAGCAAAAGAGAATTAAGGTTATAGAGGGTATTAAAGTTGCTAGTCAGCTGACCTTAGAGTAGGGAGATTTTCCTGGACTCTCTGGGTAGGATCAATGTATTCATTAGAATCCTCAAAAGTGGCAGAGGGAGGCAGATGAGAGAGTCAGAGAGAAATGTGATGTCCCGGGAAGCAGAGTCAGAGAGGTGTTTTGTTGCTGGCTTCCAAGCGAAGGAGGCCATGGAGCCAGTGTCTGTCCAATCTCTAGAAGCTGAAAAGACCAGGAAGTGGATTCTCTCCTGGAGCCTCCTGCAAGGAATCCAACCTGCCCACCCTGGGTTTTAGCCCAGTGCCACTCCTGTTGGACTTCCGCGATGCGGAGCAGTGTGATAGCACATGTACGATCTCTTAGGTCACGAGGTTTGCGGTAATTTGTTACGGCAGCAGTAGAAAACGAATGATGGTCCTCCAGCTTGGCATCCCCATCCCGAAATCCATTTCGTTTATTTCTCCTTTGGCCTAACCCTACCGTTCCTTCATCTCCGCTCTGCGGACCCATCCTCTGGGCCCTGCATTGTCGAAGATCCAAGAGGACAGATGGATGACAGGGGCAGGCAAAGGGAGGGCCAGGACTTCAGAGAGAGCTCTGCCTCCAGACTCAGGCCCTTAGGGAACTCGGGGGCCCTTTCTCCCTGGCGGAGTCTGAGCAGGAGGCAGTGTTTGGCTCCTGTCCTCAGCTCTGCCATGAAGACAACGATGGGTGCTACCTCACATGCATTCCAGACAAAAAGATCATTGTATCATCACTCATCATATGACATGGTTATTAATACCCATGTGCCTCCGGGAGACCAGGTCCAGGGAGTTACCGCAAGGTCACTGGAGGGTAACCAAGGGCAACGCCAAGCACCCGGGCCAGGTGCCAGGGAAGGTGCCTCTTCCCCCTCCTGCCCCTCCCCTTTCCTGCCGGGGCAGCGGCTCAGGGGCCAAGCCCCAGGGGATGGGGAGAAGTCTCGGCCAGCTGTGCCCATCACCCCCCACCTCCTCCCCACCCCGCTAGAGGTCACAGGGGTCCTGCAGGGAGCTCACCCTTCCTCCTCCCCCTCCGCCCTCAGCACCCCTCCATCTCGGGCTGCCCTTTGGTAGAGAGAAGGTCGGGCTGATGTCAAGGGGAGGGGGCGCACGTGGTAGGAAGCCCCCGGCCTCTTCCCTACCCGAGGGATGGGGGGGCGCGGAGGCCGAGCAGGGAGCTGGCTGGCGGCCGGGCCGGGGATTCTCACTTCCCCTCCGCAACGGCCCGCCGGGGTGCAGGTGCCGGGCCGAGCCCCGCAGGCGCCGGCGGGCGGGCCCTGGGGACACGCCCTCGCGGAGAGCCGCCGCTGCCCGGAGGGAGGAAGCGTCAGAGCCGCGGCCGGAGCAGAGCGCAGCCGGCACCCCTCGGGCCCGCGTCCAGGGACGCCCCCGGCCGGCCCCGGGCCCCAGCCCCGCGCACTCGGCGAGCCGGGCGTTGGAGCTGCGCCAGCGGCATGGCAGCCTCAGGTGCGTAGGCGGGGCGCCGGCCCTCGGTAGCCTCGGCGCCGGGGTGCCCCCCTCTCTCCCTCCTCGCGCTCTCTGGCCCCCCGCAGCCCTGCGAGCGCCCCCGGCTCCCCACTCGGCGGGGCCTCTGTGGGGCAGGACCCGCGTTCTTTCTCTTCTTTTCCCCAGTTCCCTGTCGCAAACCGCCCACCCCGACTGTCCCCCGTCCCCCTTCCCAGCCTGTGGCGCGAATCTTTGCAGCCCCTGCCGGACCCTCCTCTGTCCCCATCTCCGAAGTCTGCGTTTCTCCCTCGTCACCAGCTCTCTCGGACCTTCTGAGGGTCGTTTCCCCAGTTCGTCCAACTCTGCGTGCGAACCCAGAGTCCGAGTTGAAAGAAGGCAGAGAGCCGACTTGTGGGCGCCGGCGAAACGCTTCTCGGGCCGGCCGATAGGGGGCGCCCAGGCAGTCCCAGCTTGGCCCCCGGAGATCTCAGGCGGCCCGGGGGCCACCAGCCCGCTTCCTCTACCCTAGGCTTTGTTTTTTCGTCTGGAATTTCGATGGGAACCTAGGAACACCATTCCTTTAGCTTTACTTTTCCTATGTCCTTTGCAGGACTTTGAAGAAGGCGGACCACTGGGTATTTATCCATCAAAAGGTGCCAGAGGCTGATGAACCGTTGGGTTCCTCTTGGTTCGTGGGGTGTGTTCACTTGGCAAGTCACGCACTCACTGCGATTTAGGATGAAGCATGTGATAATGATGAGAGCAGAGACCGCTAATGAGCACTTACAATGCACGTTGAGGGATAATATGCACCTAAATGTGTTCTCCAACGGTGCCCAGGACACGCCTGGTCTCTGCTCCTGAGTTCATCGTCTTGTGGAGGAAAGCGTAAACAAAGAATTACTAGATGAGAATATTACAGTTACCATGTTTGCAAGTGGGTTTACTCATGTTTTCCTTGCTCATGGTATGATGTTCTAGTAGAGATAACCGGTGAACACGGGATGTAAAAGCCTCTTGACAGATAAAATCTAGCTGGCCAGGAGAAGGCACTGCTCTTGGAGGATGTGGGCAGATGCTAGATGCCCTGAGATCTAGCCTTCCCGTGGCGCTCCGGCAGCAGGGGTAGGAAAAGCCAGTGGTGAGGGTTCTCTTAGCTTTGGCGGGACGGGCTTCCTATTTAGGGGCAGTGGAAAGGTAGCCGACCGCCTCCTGCCTCCCTAGCGAGGCTCTGAAGGTCAAGAAGCTGCGCTGTGAATAGGGAACCCCTGCTAACAGAAGGTTCATAGTCCACACACTCCATTTGGAAGCTGAAGCAGAGTTATCTGGAGGGAATTCATTCACACAACACATACTGACTGCATGCCTGCTGTTTCCAGGCACGGTTCTAGGTGTCAAGTATATATCCAGTAAACGACACAGACAGAAGCGATGTCCCCAAGCAGCTTGTGGAGTAGTGGGGGAAGGCAGACAACACTTAAGAAGGAAAAGACATGATATGAGAAGTGCATGGGAAAACGATAGACAGGAGTAAAGGGGGTTGGGGTTATCACTTTAAATGAGGCAGCTAGGTTAGTCTTCATAAACATTTGAGCAAAGAGCTGAAGTGTGTGTGTGTGGGGGGGGCGGGGGCATTGGGGGGAGAGTGTTCCAGGTAGAAGAACAGTAAATGGGTGTATGTGGTGTATTGAAGGAGCAGTTTGCCAGAAAAGGTGGGTGATTGGGGAGAAGAAGGAGATGAGGTGAGTGAGGTGCCCATCTCCTTCTATGGCCGGGAACAGGCCCTGGGCTGTTAGGCCTAGGAAACAAACGGGGCAGGCATGGGGGTTGGGCCGAGGAGGCTGCAGACGCCCTCCCTTAGTGTCCTCCCTGTGTGCATCATTCAAGTGAGTGTGGCTGAAGGGGCTAGAGGGCTAGAGGGCGTGCTCCCGTTCTGATAGGAACTCAAAGCCAGTGGCCAACCCTGGGGTTTACGGGCCCTGTAGTGGCTTCCGTAGACGGCTATAATGGTCGGAAGCGTCGGAAGCGTCAGCATCCTCTGCGCCGAGGTGCTGCAAATAGGAGTTGGGTCTCTGGCGCCCTTGGGTCCCCCTGAGGTCTGGAGATACAGTGACCCATGGGGGCAGCTCACAGTGGTGAGAGTATCTCTTGCCAAGATGCTGTCATCCAGGCCACTCTTCCATGTTGTCTTCTTCCTCTCCCCCTTCTCCTCTTCCTCCTCCACCTTCTGCTCCTCCTCTTTTTTTTAAAAAAATATATTTTATTGATTTTTTTACAGAGAGGAAGAGAGAGGGATAGAGAGTTAGAAACATCGATGAGAGAGAAACATCGATCAGCTGCCTCTTGCACACCCCCTACTGGGGATGTGCCCGCAACCAAGGTACATGCCCTTGACCAGAATCGAACCTGGGACCCTTGAGTCCGCAGGCTGACGCTCTATCCATTGAGCCAAACCGGTTTCGGCTGCTCCTCCTCTTTCTCCCCCTCCTTCTCCTTTTCCTTCTCATGTTAAACAGCTTTATTGAGATATAATTCACATACAATACAATCCACTCATTTAACGTGTACAATTCAGTGGTTTTTAGTATCTTCACACATATGCACAACCATCACCACAGCCCATTTCAGAACATTTTCATCACCTCAAAAAGAAACTTCTTCTGTTTCAGCTATCACCCACCCCCTGCTTCCCTCCTTCTCCCCATTCCCAAGTTCTACTCTCTGTCTCCATAGATTTCCCTACTCCGGACTTTCATATAAATGGGATCATGTAATGTGGTGACGGGCTTCTTTCATGTAGCATAATGATTTCTGGGTTCATCCAGCTTTAACATGCATCATCAGTACTGCATTCCTTTTCATGGCTGACTCATGTGGTTTCCTTAAATTTCCTTCTACTGACGGGTAATCATTAGTCTTTTGTTTTTGAAAGGCATATTTGCTTGTTGAAGTCAAGGAAAACCTTGGCTCCCTGTCCTTGGCATCTGATGGCATCTCTTGTATTTGCACATGAGAGAGAGGAGAAGGAGGCCATACATAACTTTCCTTAGTGGCCAAGTGTGGTTGATGAAGACTAGAATTGTTTTCTCCATGCGTCCTCTTCAGGCCTTTGAAGAAAGCTCTCCTACCTCTTCCTGCTTATCTTCTCTCCAGATCCTTCTGCCATCCTTGTACTTACAGGAAAACAGGGCTTGAAGGAACCTTTAATTTTTCCATCTGATCCTTGAGGTCCCTCAGTACTCCTAACAAGTTTCTAAACTTGAAATCTTCCGAGCCTGAAAACTCCTCACCTGAACAATGTCCAGATCTCTCCCTATCCCGGTCACCTTCCCTCTGTCACCTCCCTTTTCAGTGCAGATTCAAACATGGGGCTCCAGGACAGAGGCATCATGTGCCAGCGTCACCTACAGATTAAAGCAATGGTCTGGGCCGGGTAGTTTGAGAAGCACTTCCTCTTTGTTCTCTTCTCAGGTGGATTCTGAATCTTTTAAAGGAACCTCTCAGTCACTGTGTTTCTTACCACCACCCTCACTCCCTATTGCCACCAGCCAGCCCCTGCTCTTCTGCTTGCCTTCTTAGCTCCTTCTATAGCCAAACCTGTTCCTTAAGCTCGACAGAGACCTTTTCCAGTCTAGCGTTTATGACCCCTTGTTGGTTCAAGTATTTCATTTCTTTTAATAACAAAAAAATGAGAGAATTGATTTAGCATATTTGAAGAAGTGACTTATGGTTAAAGGAAGGGAATTATTCTTGAAGAAAGGGGCGCCCCCTATAGGAGACAGAGTTGCTTACAAGGCATTTAGACCTTGGTCATTGCTCAGCATGTTATGGAGGGACTTTTAACTTTCACTTTGGACTTTTTTTTTACAACTTCCCCAGCTTTCAATTTCAGCAGCAGAGCAAAATCCAGGACGGCGATAGAGTCCGTTGTCCTCATTTACATTGAGGCAAAATTTGCTTAGATTTAGTCTATTGGTCTGAAGTCACGCTACAAGTTGGTGGTGACCAAATAGGTTGTGATATTAACTGGTCTGAGGCAGTGACCACTTCCTTCTCAAGCACTTTTGCTCAAAGCGGGAGGGGTGGGGGAGGGGAAGGGGTCAAATTTAACACCAGAGCCCCTGGAATGAGACATTTTAAATATGTATATTTGTGTGAAGATACTAAAAACCTTGTTTCATTAGAAGAGGCTAATCCCACAAGTGCTTTTTATTTCAACTGTATATTTAAATTTTTAATTTAGATGTTTTAGATTTTATAGAAAAACTGTGAAGATAGTACAGAGTTCCTGGATACTCCACACTCAGTTCCTGCTGTTATTAACATTTAAAGTTTCCTTGATGACAAGAGGTCTTTAATGAACCTCAGGTTTTGTGATGTCTGTTAACAGAGAGACAGGGATTGGTGAGGCGGGATCCAGGGTGAATTGAGTACTTATTCCCTCAGTGGCCTAGAACTTGTCAATCTTAAACCTGTTGTTTTGCTTTTGGGTCACTGTCTCCTCGTAGAAGTGGCATAAATGGCTCAGGGCCACGGGGTCAGGGCACCGTAGTCACTGGTTTCCTGCTCATCAATCAGTGCTCCACGAGCCACACTACCTTCTTTTTTTAAAATTTGAGTTGAGAGAGAAACATGGATCTGTTGCTCCACTTACTTATGCCTTCATTGGTTGCTTCTTGTATGTGCCCTGATGGAGGACTGAACCTTTAACCTTGGCGTATTGCAATGATGCTCTAGGCCCACCACTGTCTTCTTAAGGGAACTTCTTATACGCTAGGAAATCTCTTCTTTACTCTTCTTCACTTCCTTGCCATCACTTGTCAACCCACTGGGACATTGCCAACGGCTTCTTCATCACTAATGTATGGGACCACAGCCTTTCTGAGATCTTATTCTCCTAACCCATCTAGTCTTGGCTCTGTGACTAATTACTGAGTGTGAATTTAACTAATTCCCTTCATCTTCACAGCTGAAGTGTTTTTTTATCTGTAAAAGAGGCATTTAGGCTAAATGATCCCCAAAAGACACCCCCCCACACACACACACACACATGCACACTATTTAAATCCTCACCTAAGGACATATTTTTTTTACTGATTTTAGAGTGAGGAAGGGAGAGAGAGAGAGAGAGAGAGAGAGAGAGAGAGAGAGAGAGAGGTGAGAGAAACATCAATTGGTTGCCTCTCATATGTGCCCCAACTGAGGACTGAACCCACAAGCTAGGTATGTGCCTTTTTGGTGCATGGGATGATGCTCCAACCAACTGAGCCACCCTGGCCGGGTCCCCCAAAGCCCGTCTTAACTCAATCCTGTATTGTACCAGCCATGGGGGGAAGAGTATGCCAGCAGAAGCAATAGCTAATGCAAGGATCTGACGTGGCATAGTATGTTTGGGCAAGAACAGAGTCTGGTATAGTTGTAACACCAACTGTAAGTAGGGAAAGATGTCAAACAGGTCCACTGGAGGTAAACAGTGAAAGACTCTGGGTGCTCGGCTCTCCATCTGGATGGTATATCTTGCAGGTCATGGGAAGCAGGCGTGTTAACATAAGTGCCTCGTTCTTGCTCAGGGGTGTTCCGAAGGTGTGACATTCTCCTGGTCTACAGCCCGGATGCTGAGGAATGGTGCCAGTACCTCCAGGACCTCTTCCTGTCCAGTCGGCAGGTCCGTGGCCAGAAGACGCTGACTTACCGGCTGGACCCCGACGCTTTCTTCTCAGCTGAGGACCTGACCTTCTTCCTCAGCACGCGCTGCATCGTGGTGCTGCTGTCGGCAGAGCTGGTGCAGCACTTCGGCCGGCCGGCCCAGCTGCCGCTGCTGCAGAGAGCCTTCCACCCGCCGCACCGCATGGTCCGGCTGCTCTGCGGGGTGCAGAACAGCAAGGCGTTCCTGGACTTCTTTCCGGAGTGGGCACACTGGCAGGAGCTCACCTGTGACGACGAGCCCGAGACCTATTTGGCAGCTGTGAAGAAGGCCATTTCTGAAGGTAAGGGTCTCTCTCTCTGAAGTACAGATGAGCAAGACCTAGAAAAATGACTAACCCTACCCTGGCCGGGGCGCTCAGTTGGTTGGGGTGTTGTCCAGTACACCAAAAAGGTTGCAGGTTCAGTTCCTGGTCGGGGTGTGTACGGAGACAGTGATTGATGTTTCTCCCTGACACCCATGCTTCTCTCTTTTTCTGTCTCACACTCTCTCTTCCTCTCTCTCCCTCTCTTCTCTCTCTCTCCCTCTCTTCTCTCTCTCTCTCTCTCTCTTTCTCTCTCTCTCTCTCTCTCTCTCTCTCTCTCTCTCTCTCTCTCTTCTTCCCTCCCTCCTTCCCTCTCTCTATCCTTTCCTCTCTCTAAAATCAATAAAACATACCCTTGGGTGAGGATTTAAAAAAACACACAGTAACCCAGGCCTTAGGCATTTCAGGGGAGACACTGTCACGTCGACAGTCGTTTATATTACAAAATGAACCTGGGCCTCACTATGCTAAGAGCCCCAATTGTACTTATTGGTGTAGAGCAGCCTATTCCTGGGATGGGATA
Source organism: Cnephaeus nilssonii (assembly GCF_951640355.1). NCBI lineage: Eukaryota > Metazoa > Chordata > Mammalia > Chiroptera > Vespertilionidae > Cnephaeus > Cnephaeus nilssonii. The sequence continues at coordinate 41,210,130 of NC_137087.1, read as the reverse complement.
ATGGTAGGATAGGTCTTGGACCAAAGGTGAGGAAGGTGAAACTTCTGAGCTAGGACAAAAGCCTGTTAGAATGTCCTACACCTTGGAAGATGCAGGACACAGGTTCCAGCCTAGGAGAGGGCCGTGGGGGTGGGAGGATGAGACCTAGTTTGGTGGGAGTGTGAGGAACAAGACTGCCAACCTTCCTGCTTGCAAGCCATTTCCATTTTACCATCACATGACGGTAGGATTTTTGTTGAAAAGGTATCACTTTTGGATAACATATTTATAGGGCAACAACCCTCCGTTTCCCGCCAGCCTAGCTTCTGTTTTTTGCCCTGTTTCTTCTTGTAAAGTGGGAAAATTCCGATCCTTTCTGCCAGGGCTAACGACTTGAGTGGCCCAGGAAGTATGACATACACTCTGATGAGCAGTAACGGAAGATACACTTTTGGATGAATACATGTCACAGCCTTTCTTCCTCATTTTGTTTTCCATTCTTGCCTCACCGAGGGCTATGAGCAGGCTATGTTCTCAGGCTTCTGTTCTCTTAAGATCTTGTGAACCTGATGCCAACAAAGAAGCCTGGAAAATTATGGAGTGATGTAACTATGTTCAATTATCCCTAGTGGGACTTGGGCATTAATTTAATTCATCTCCCCTATCTCATTTAGTGAACCGAATTAAGAATTCACAAGTTTTTATTGACCGTAAAAAGTTAATACTGTAGCCTGGCTGGCGTGGCTCAGTGGTGGAATGTCGACCTATGAACCAGGAGGTCATGGTTCAATTCCTGGTCAGGGCACAGGCCCAGGTTGCAGGCTCGATTCCTAGTGTGGGGCATGCAGGAGGCAGCCAATCAATAATTCTCTCTCATCACTGATTTTTCTATCTCTCTCTCCCTCTACCTTCCTCTCTGAAATCAATTAAACTGTATTTAAATTTTAAAAAAGTTAATACTGTATAACTCCCTAGGATGCTTTTATATCAGGAATAGGTTGCTTTAAATCAATAAATACAAGCAGATCATGGAACACAGTGGGACCCAAGCTCATTTTGTCACATAAATGACTAGTGTTAGCCTAGAGATCTCACCTGAGATGCTCGGGACCCGGATTAGCAATTTTTCCTGGGCTTGCTTATTTTTATTTCAGGAGGAAACGATGATAGAGAAAGCACACGATTCATACTTGCTTGGTCACACTTCATTGATTTGAGAGAGTTGTGATCTGCCTAAATTTACAAAGAAGTGAGACACAACTGGTTATTTCTGAGGATTAGCTTATATCACTGCAATGGTTCATTATACTCTTGTGGGCTGGCCACTGAGACCCACCAACCAATCAATCAGAGCTCTCTGGATGAAATATCACTATACCGGCACCTCACGCTCTATGCTCTAACTGATTTTTCTTTAAAACCTTACAGTGGTGTTATTTTAAAAAATTTGGATTTATAAAATATTGTTTGGATTGCTCACTTGGGCAGCATATATACACTAAAATATTGTTTGGATGCATCCAATGTTTAGATGCCCAGATAAATTGATTGCCTGTATTTTACTTTTTATTAACTCTGGCTCAGTATGCTATGAGTGTTTAGTTTCAAGTGTTTCAGAAAGAATGAAGTGTTTCACAGTGGTGTTTCTGTTCTGAGAGCAAAGAAACTTTCATCAGAAAGTCGATTTTAATGGGAGAGGAAAATAAGCTGCTTAGCAGAAAATCTCTGCAGCTCAGAATCAGTGGATACATAGGAACAAGTGGAATTCTAGGCCACAGAGGAGGAAGGATGGTTCATGGCTTCAGTGTAACTTGTCGGTATTAGATTTGTGAATTTGGGGGTTTGAGGTCTCTGAATGTAACAGGATGGCTTGGATTTGCTTTTGGGGTCTCCATAGCCATTGCCCTGGATCAGCCCAGTTATGTGCAATAGCTCTGATTTGTATGCTAGACAAGCTTTCTTTAAAAAAAATTTTTTTTTTTTTAAATTGGTTTCAGAGAGGAAGGGAGAGAGAGAGAGATAGAAACATCACTGATGAGAGATGAACATTGATTGGCTGCCTCCTACAGGCCCTCCCACTGGGGATCGAGCCTGAAACCTGGGCCTGTGCCCTGACCAGGAATCGAACCGTGACCTCCGGGTTCATAGGTCAATGCTCAACCACTGAGCCATGCCTGGCCAGGCCAGACAAGCTTTCTTAACAAACTTAAGACTCTGAGTCTGGCAGTGTAGCAAAAAGACCTTTGAACTGCGATAGAGGCACTCCATCGCCTGGCTCTGCTGCTAACGAGATGGCTAATACTGGGCAAGTCACTCAGCTTCTTTGGGTTTCACTTTCCTTCTCGGTAAAAGGCGGAGTTAGACTTGACCTAAGGCATTTTCCAGGGCTCATAGTCCACAACTCTCCCAGGCCCGAGAGTCTCAGACATGTTTGAAGCATCACCTTCTTGCCCTATTTCACACCTGCTTTGATCCCCGGGAAGCTTCGGGCTAAAAGAATGATTAAGGATAGTATTATCCCCGACACTGGAAGTCTGGCATAATTATGTCCTTGGTTACATTCTCTATAAATTGTGATAGTTTATTTTAATACTCCTCTTGTACCCGTGAGGTTTTCCTAAGGTATCCCAAAATAAAAGCAAAAAATAAAAATTTCATATACCCCACTACTATAAGCTGCCCCAGGTCTATGAGAAATAAATACCTGAAACTTGTTTCTTTGACTTTGTGCATTAAAAAAAAAAAATCCCAGTGGGAAATGTAATGAAAACTTGATAATGGGGATAAACTACTGGTAGGGCCAATAGTCATGGGGTTACTGATTGTAGGGTTATTGAAAGCTACGGGGAGACAAATTTCAGGAAAGCTTAGTATCAATTAGAGCATGCAAAGATGGTGAAGCTCCCAGAATATTTATAATTACATTGTTTCTTAACTTTGAGATATTTTGTGGAAAAAACAACATGACTACTTAATAAGATATTCACTGAGACCATTTAAAATGTAGGCTAAATTTTAGACCATTTAAAATTTAAAATAAGGCTTAAAGATCAATAGCGTTAGCCCAACCGGCATGGCTCAGTGGTTGAGCATCAACCTATGAACCATGATATCATGGTTCGATCCCCAGTGTGGGCATGCAGAAGGCAGCCAATCAATCATTCTCTGATCATTGATGTTTCTATCTCTTTCTCCCTCTCCCTTCCTCTCTGAAATCAATAAAAAAAATATATTTTTAAAAAGCTTTAGGGAGTAGAACTGGTAAAGGAGGTAATTATTCCAGAAACTTAGGTTAAATGCAGTTACAGGTCATCAATTATACTTTTTCTTACTGCTGGGTTATGTAAATAAGTGTTTCTCAGGAGGTCCTGGGGATCTTGAACTATGCATATTCTGACTCTGTAGGTCTGGGTGGGGCCCAAGATCCTGCATTTCTAACAAGCAGCCAGGTGATGCTGATGCCGCCGGTCAGGGGTCCACATCGAGCAAGGTTCTAAGCCACCCTCCCTTTACCAGGTCAGTGGTCATGCACCTCTGTTATGCATGGACCATTTTCTCACTTTTCTGGAAAGGGAGGCATCATCACGTCAGGGCGACTCCTGGATGCCCATCGACTTCAGTATAAAAGTAGGCTAGTGTTGGTGCTTAGGCCAACAGATTTCAGTGTAGAGCTCCTAAATTCTCTTCCTATGCCCCTACTCACAGAGTCCATGAGCTAGCTCTGGCAGGTTTTAATCTCTTAGTTTTCCAGATGTGAGTAAGTCGTCCTGCTATTGGAGTGGAGGGGTACTTTCATCACTATCCTTACGGCTTCTTCATTTAATAGGCCCGTTGTTCATAATTACTATTGCACTAAAAATGTTTTAGAGGTTTTGTTTTCCACCCCCTCTTTCCAAATTTATCAGCTACCTCAAAATTGAGCAGATGTTTTAATTAGACACTTCAGTGTGTTGGAGCAGCCAATTTATTCCTCAAGATCTTCATCTGCGAAATGATGGGTTGGACCAGATGATTTAGAAGGCTGCTTCCAGCCCCAGTGCCGTAATATATTATTATAAGTTTTCTAAGCAAATTACCTAGAACTTTTCACGGATGCAGTTTAGTCCCAAAATGTCTGCAGGGATATATATCCAGGGCATAAAAGACTGTACTGTTGTTCTGAAACTTTGGACTTGTTGGGTGATTATTTTAAAAGAAGGAAGTGAGAAAAACCCAGTTACAGCACAGAAATTATTTCCTCTTTACTGGAACTCTATTCTTTGCTGCAAATCTCACTGGAATACAAAAATAGACTCGTGAGCCTGTGTGGGAAAGGACTTGGTGGGCGATATTGAGTTTTATTTCAAAAGTTCTCATCATTGTGTGTGTTTGTCTGTGTGGAGGGGGAAGGGAAGCACTATACCTGATTCTCCTAATATGATTCAGAGATCTCATCTGCTTCTTTATATGATTTCGTTTCTCTTTGCCTCCTCCATCCTTCTCATACCCTTTGTGCGTCAGAAGTTCTGATGTTACCTCAAATCATGATTACTTTGCCCCACATCTGGCCTTGCTTTGTTGATATTAACGTTCTAAAATGCTAACTGGGATTTAAAAGAAAAACCATTGAGATATTTAAACATGCTTTCAGCTAATCCATGGATTCCAAAATCTTTCCCTACATTTGAAAAGGAACATTTTTTCCCCCCTGAAATAAAGTGATGTATGTTCATCATAATGTTAAAAAAAGAGATACCTTTAGGTTATTTCCACTTTTTCCCTTTTAAGTAACGTTGCAGTAAAACTTCATGTAACTTTGTGCCTAAATCTTTGTGAATCCTGTTGATTTCCTCCCCACCATATCTTTGTAGTCTCCCAGAGACAGGTTTTCCCACCTGCTCTGTGCATCTCCCCACACCCCCCATTTAACCTGAATCCATGGCTCCCCTTACTACAGTTTTTTTTTTGTTGTTGCCGTTTATTTCGCCTTTTCTTTCCCTTTATGCCTAAGTCAATTATTCAAATTTATAGTGTCTCTTACAAAGATCCTCATATGGAGAACAGCCCTGCACCCATCCTTCCCTTTGTGGAGAGAGCTCATAATCAGATAAATGCTTCTCTGACAGCCACTATGAGTCATGGACACAGCATATGCATTTATTCCCCCCACAGCCCTGAGTGGGTAGATGGCTTGACCACCATTCCACAGAAGAGGAAACTGAGGTTCAGAGAGGTTAAATGACTCGAGTAAAGACTGGGAACAGTTCACTTTGGAACCTGAGGCCTTCAGACTCTAGAATGCTCTCCACTCGGCCTTGCTTTCCTCTAAGTCTCCTCTCCCCACTCTCCTCTTCCTCATGGAGATAAGAAGGATGAAGAAACCTCATGGATCGAGAAAGGATTAGGAAAAATAATGTTTATTTAGACCACAGGTTCCCACGTCAGGCTGGGCATTGGCCTTGCCCTGCACTTTGTTTAAAATACAGGCGCCTGGGCCTCACTCTGGACCTACTGAACCAGAATACTGGAGCGTTGGTCCCAGGAATATGAATTTCAGAGAGCCTCCACAGTTGGCTCTGCTGGGTAGTCGTATTCTTGGCTCTGCTTCGTGCCTGCTGTCCTGTCCTTGGTGTTCTGGTTGGACGAGTCAGCAGCAGCTCAGGCCCTGTGGGCTGTGGCAATGCAGGTCACGGGGCCCTGGTCCCAAGGTTTCAGAGCTTGGCCATGGCACAACTCCCTTCCACGTCACAGGCAGCAGCCCTTAAAGAGGGGAAGAGGGTCAGACCCTCACAGCAAAGGGGAAGTCATTGCACCCTCCTTGCTCTCCTAGGTGTGGTGGCCTTGCTGATGGTAAGTCATTGACTTCTGGGGCTTCTGCGATGCCTTGCAGAGCCTGAGGGAAGAACCTGACCTGGGGCCGCTTGAAATGGACTATTTTTGTTCTGCTGGTCTCCCGCCTCGGGGCTGTGGGTTGTTGGGTCTGCTTTTTCTCTGCGGTGGGTTCGTCTGCAGTGGGCTCCTCAAGGTCCCCCCTGCTAAAGGATGCTTTCTTCATACAATCTTCCCTTTTGAAATGGCCTTTGATTTGGGGAAGAAGATGCCCGGCAGAGATGGTGAAATCCGTCCTGGTGTCACGAAAATGCTGCAGTCTGCCCAAGTGTCCTTCGGACTCCCCTCACCAGGTACCCTGATCGCCTTGTAAAATAAGATACCTCCCCTCTCCTAGCTGTGCCCCAAACCGTCAACAAGGATGAATGCCCAGGATAGATTTTTGTGCCCATGGAACTTCTCCCTTGAGGCCTGAGAGTCCCCCAGGATTATAAACTTCCCACAAGGCCGTGAGCCCCAGGAGTCATAGTGAAACTGGCCGCTCTGCTGCTTGGTCAGCCACCCAGAGACAGCCTTCTCCTCTCCGTTTGTTGGTCTTTCTGTGGTCCCTCAAGGAAAGGATCTGCAAGTCCCTTTGTCAGCTGTGTTGGTGAGATGCAGTGAAAAGGGGTGATGAATGCTGAAGTTTCCACCAGTGTGAGAATCTCAAGTCTGCACCTGTCCTGACCTGAGTTTTCTAACATGTGCCGGAATCGAAATATCAGCGATAGGAATTTAATCGGTTAGTGTCATACCCTGTTGTTTCAGTATTTTCTGCATCTGGCTTCTCCTGGGACTGTTGCTAGAAGAGAATACTGAAACTTTGGAGGGACCAGACATCTATTTTCCCATTTCAAAGCCCTTTATAGACATTATTTTGTTTGGTCCATGCAATTTTCCTAAAAGGCAAATATCATCTCCAATTTAAAGATGAGAAACCGGTTTGGCTCTGTGGATAGAGCATCGGTCTGTGGACTGAAAGGTCCCAGGTTCGATTCCGGTCAAGGGCATGTACATTGGTTGCGGGCACATCCCCGGTGGGGGGCGTGCAGGAGGCAGCTGGTCGATGTTTCTCCCTCATCGATGTTTCTAGCTTTCTATCCCTCTCTCTTCCTCTCTGTGAAAAATCAATAAAATATATTTAAAAAATAAAATAAAATAAAGATGAGGAAAACAAGGCCTAGCCCTGTTCAATGACTTATCCAGGGTCACAGAACTACTTTTACATTAGAGCTAGGATCTGGGCCAGGGCCTACTGCCTTGCAGTCTGAGGCCTAGTTATTGCCTTATCTTTCACCTGGTACATGTTTATTGGGCATTTACTATTCTCAGGGCCCTGTACTAGGTGCTGGGATAGATCAGAGAAAGACAGATATAGTCACTGCTATAATAGTCCAGACCAGGGCTATAAAAAAATGTATAATGTGAGCCACATATGCAATTTAAAATTTTCTAGTAGCTGCAGTAAAAAAAGAAAGAAAAAGAAACAGGTGTATTAATTTTAAAAACATAGTTTCTTAACCCAATATATCTAAAATATTCTCATTTTAACATATAATCAATATAAGAATTATTAATGAGATATTTTACACCCTATAAAAAAAAAACTAAGTCTTTGAAATATGGTGTGTATTTTACACTGAAAGAACACATTTCAAATATTTAATAGTCACACATGGCCTGTGGCTACCATACTAGACAGTGTAGATCAAGAAGGATGCTGCGTGTTTCTTCACTCTGATTTGGAAATTATTCCCAGAGTCCACTAGTGTTAATAAACAGGGTCCCTCCCTTTCTCTAAAAAAAAAAAAGAAGGATGCTTATTTTTTAGAGAATTGGGGCCATATCATTTGATATATTAAATGTCATGTGTAAAAATATGCCTATCCCAGTTTCTTCATTCATTGGTTTATTTTGCAGTCAGTCATTCAGAAAGTACTGAATGAGCATCTGTCAGGTGCTGGTCTGTATCTTTATCTTTTTCTCTTTCTCTTTATCTCTTTCTCTTTTTCTTTCCTTTTCTCACTAATTTCCTCTTTGCTACTTTCCATCCCTATACTTCCCCTTTCTTTGTCCCTTTGTCCAGAAATACAGTGTCAGTTAAGAGCAAATTAACTTTTATTAACAACAGGGTTTCTGTCCTTGAAGTGACCAGTTTATCATCTGAACTAGTGAGATTGAGCTCCTGGCAAGCAATGTGAAGACAGAATCAAACCAGGATGCTCATAATGCGCGCGCACACACACATACACACACATGCACACGAGCATATATATACACATAACTTTTTAAAATATTGTGTGTGTGTGTGTGTGTGTGTGTGCGCGTATGTGTAACTTTCTCCTGAAAGAATACACAAAAAATTGTTGATAGTGGTTGATTTTGGGTGAGTGAAGGATATTTTGAACTTTTTGTTTTAGACATTTCTCCATTGGTTTAATTTTTCTACTGTGTTCATGTTTTACTTTCAGTTAGGGCTTTTAAAAGAGAAAAATGTTGGCGTCATGGGGATTTTATGGATCTAGAGGAAGAAGTTGGGCTTGCACCCAGCTAATCCGAGTAGGTCAAGCTTCAGGTTAAGTTACGTTGTGTAAACTCCTGGGTCTTCTCGACTTCATTAGGCTGCTCTCCTGTGTAAGGGGAAGCGACGTGGTGTTGGTGTGTGTTATTGCTGTAATATCTGTACTGTCACTGACTGGGTGTGGGTTAATGACTCAAAGAGGGGACAGCTACATATCTTTGAGACATGTTTACTCTTGTCAAAGCAGATTTGAATTGATGTCTTCTTAGGTTGCTACACTCTTTATGACAAATAGTAAGAGAATATGGGTGTATTCTGACGCTAACTGGTTCGCAACCTTGGGCAAGTCATTTGGCCACCCTGGATCAGTTCTTACCCTTTTATACATGCTCGGAAGAGCACACGTTAACATCTCAAACCTTTACAGCCATGAAGTTCCATGATTTTAACTATGTGTGATTTTTACATGTCTTACCTTGTGTTGCTGGGTCTCAGTCTGATAGTTTTCAAAATCCCATGAAGATATAGTATATTATTTCAGCTAACAAGTTATCTTTCACAACAGAATTTTAAACAGGAGCTTAAATCATATAAAAACAGCTTTCTGTTTATGGACTTAGCCCAAGTTCAGTCTTATTATCTGTGTGAGAAGGAAAGAATTCATGTATTTAACGTTTTACACATACCGTTTGTTATGGTCTACGTGTAGATTTATGAATGTGGATTCATAGGAAGGTAATGGGGGCAGGGAAATGGGGGGCAAATATGCATGACAAAGTGGGTCTGTTAATTTCCCTACGATTGCAGGATGTTTTGACAGCTTTCAGTTTGTTTCCAGTGCCCTTCACATGACTGAGAGTATGTCTGAGGTGGCCAAGGAAATAGGATGATCTATGCTGTGAATGACTTTTTAGCTGCCCGTTAATAGAAATCACTGAAACCACTGTTGGCTTGTCATATGGCCTTTTGAGCAGAAAACTTCCTAATTTAGCCAGTATGGTAAAATTGACACACAAACACCCGTCAGTTGGTTTCCCAAGACATAGAAAACGTCTTTTCTGTGGGAAAAGAAAACATTTGGCAACTAGTTCATTTTCACCATGTTTATGTTTTTCAAGGAAATGCTGGTCTTGCCCTGGACAGGTAGCTCAGTTGGTTAGAGCATCATCCCAATACACCAAGGTTGTGGGTTCGATCCCCAGTCAGGGCACATACAAGAATCAAACAGACAATGCTGGTCTCTACTCCCCTACCTAGTAAACGAGGGATGGGTGGATGACTAGATGGGTGGGTACATCCATGGATGGCTGTCCATCTTCCTTACACTTGAGCCCATTTTGAATGTCCCAGTTGGAGAAAAACTTTTTCCCCATGAGTATCCTCCTTAGGGGCCTGCACTGCTGGTGCCATTTGGAGCGTCAGTTTCCATGTCTTGTGGTCACATAGTCAGGATGTGACTAAACAGAAACTCTCCAAGTTAATTCAGAGTGCGTCTTTTTTACTATCTCCATACTTAAAAATACCAGATAGGACCGTCTGTCCCACAAAAGAATCAGATATGCCGTTACAGAAGCTAGTTAACAATTGGACTTGTTAGCTCCATGGGGCCATGGGAGTCTGTTAGGAGCAGAGGTTAAACTGAGTGTGTCCTTTCTGAAGGAGAATATTGAACTGAAGAAATCCCTGGAGTTAGAGGAGACCTCTGCAATCGGCTTTGTTGGTTCAGGAATTCCTTGGTAACTTTTTTTCCCCTCTGGGTTTATGCCTTCTGCTGATGTGCATCTTCTCTGTGACTCTTACGAGGTTAGATCCATAGTAGGTTCTCATTTGAAAGAATGCTGGTTGAATGTGCATATTTTGTCTGCCAAATTGCCAGTTTCACAATCAGACCGCTGGCTCTTTCTCTCTGACATCTGATAACACAGGAAATAGAGGGGAGGCTGATGATGAAATGAAAATGCTCTACTTTTAAATTGGGCTAACATAAGCTTCCTTTTATACATACAGCTAATGTTTGAGGCTGTGGCTAAAGTTAAAGCTTGCAAGTAGAAGAATATTAGCATTAACTGTTGACTTTTATTTATTTGTTTGTTTGTTTGTTTGTTTACTTACTTATTTTTGAGCATGTGAAATGTGAGGAAACATTTCTGTGGCAGGATGTGGCATTTGGCATTCCAAATGAAGTTAACCTGTTACTCGTTCTGAAACTGAGTCCCCCTTTCATTTTATAAAACTTTCTGAGTATTATTTCTCAAAGCCTCCGACTGTGATTATGGATTTTTGTGTTATGTTTTTCAGGAAAAATGGAATGCCGAGATAACCATACAGTAATTTGGTGGCCCGAATGTTTATTTTGTAGTCACTTAGAATTCAGAGTCCCATAGGTTATAGAAATCCTTCAACGTCCTGCCTTCCAGGGTGTACATGTGATTAAAACTTGCCTGTACTATGGAAACTATCTAGCTTTCGAGTCTCTGATTGGAAAACAGAGTCGGGAGCCACTAGTCAACAAGGTGGAAATACAGAAAATAATATGGCTGCCAGAGTTGGAAGCTGCTAATGTGGGTTCAGAGCCCCAAACTTCATTCCATCAAACAGAGCAGTGAGGGAATGAACATCCTGGCACATCTGTAACCTGATGCGTTTGGTAGACCAGTTGGGAAGCTTTGTCACTGATGATGGAATCCTAGTCAAAACAGTCTCAGCAGGCTGGAATACTCACCCCAATCCAACATACAACATTTAACAAGGCTAAGTGTTTATTTGCAATTAGGACCCAAGCGTCACCCCTCAGCCCCCCCCAAACAAAACAAACCCAACCGTACAATTGTAGCATGGCAAAGGGAAAGCTCTGGCTCCCATGGTTTACGTGAAAAAGAGCTGGGGGTTTGAGGGGCCCACATGCTCAGTATGAATCAGCAAGGAAGCACGACTGCTCTAAGATGGAGTCTTGAAATGCCCTTCTGAGCAAGGGCCAGACTAAAGGAAGCGACAGCCCTTTTTTGTTTTTATTAATCCTCACTCGAGGATATTCTTCCATTAATTTTAGGTAGAGTGGAAGGAAGGGAGGGAGGGAGATATGGGGAGAGAGAAAGATAGATAGATAGATAGATAGATAGATAGATAGATAGATAGATAGAGAGCGCAACATCAATGTGAAACTCATGGATTGGTTGCCTCCCACAGGCACCCTGACTGGGGCTGGGGATTGAACCTGCAACCCAGGTATGTGCCCTAGACTGGGAATCGAATCCGTGACCCTTCGGTGCTTGGACCGATGCTCTAACCATTGAGAACAATGACCAGGGTGTGACAGCCCTTTTTGTATTATACACGGACTCTAGTTTCCCATCTGAAATGGCTGTTGTCAGAAGATTGGGGGAATAGAGAGTTAGCTGAAAGGGTTGGGAAGGGGGATAGATAAACCAGAACTATCTCCATTTGAGGCCTGCCAAGAAAGGCGAGTGTATTACTCTAGATTTGTTTGTTTGTAAGGAGAGAACCCCAGGTACGGCAAAAGGGGAATTAACCAAACGATGGGAAGGGCAGGAGTGCAGTTGGTCCTCAGAGATTACCTGGAACCAAGGACTTGAACTTCATAAGATTGCCTCACCACCCCTCTTTTTTGTGTCTCTCTGCATGTAGGTGTCATTCTCTGGCAAGTCAGCTCCAAAAAGGAGAATTACAGCCCTTAGGAGCTGTCACCTCACTCGTTTCAATTCCAGCTCCAGAGAGGAATGAATAATTGTTCTCTCTGGTCTAATTAGTTAAACTTGGGTAAGGTGCCTAACTCTAGGCCAGTTAACTGTGGCCAGGGGATTGGCCCATGTTGATAGCCTGGGGTGCGAGATGTCTAAAAACTTGGCATCTTCCATTCAAACCACTTGGTGTGAGTGAGAGATCAACAATTTTCCCAACGGGGGACTGCTGTTCTGTTCTTGTCAAACAATGCAAAAGACAGCCGCCACAATGAGGGGTCTGGAAACATGCCTGTGCCTGAGGATAGAAGAAATAAATAATAGAAGAAATAGTAGACTCATAGAATTTGGGGCTAGAGTGGAACTGAGGCTCAGCATTGTCAAGTGACCTGCCCAAAGATACCCAGCTGGTCATGACAAAAGCCCAGGCCTCTAACTCTGAACTCAGAGTTTCATCCCTATACTTTACTGTCTTCATCAGGAAGAAAATACATACCAAGGAAAGCCATGATAATTACCTTCAAACCTTTGAAGGACTCTTATGGAAATAAGAATGGTGGTGTTTGATGATGCTCCAAAGGGCAGGTTAGGATTCATGGACAGTGATATCTGACAAGCGGAATTCTACTAGAAAGGAAGAAGTTAACCTCTGTGATGCCTTAACAATGGAAAGGCTGCCTCAGGAGGTAGTGGCCAGAGGCCCCAGTCATTGGAAGCCTTCAGGTTAAAGTTGGATAAACATCTGCCAGTAATACTGTAGAGGGGATCCCTAAAGTCTCTCCCAACTGAGAAGCCTGCAAAATAAAAACCTGGACATGGTTGCTTTTCACTGTTTTTCTTCCGCCAGTTATAGAATTGGTTTACAGTGCTAAATGCCGTGCTAACCATTTTATAATAACAATCTCACTTAATCTTAACCTATAAGATAAATACTGTTATTATCTCTACTAGAGGCCGGGTGCACGAAATTCGTGTCTAGATAGGGTCCCTAGGCCTGGCCAGCGATTAGGGCCCATTAGGTTCCCTGACTCCCCGCCTCCCTGCCTCCTCCTTTCCTCACTCCCTCAGTGCCCCACCACTGCCGCTAGTCGCCCGCCATGTTCCGCACTGCCCCCTGGTGGTCAGCGCATGTCATAACAAGTGATCGAACTCCGGTCTCCCGGTTGAACTCCCGAGGGGACACTTTGCATATTATCCTTCCTTTTATATATATAGATTTTGCAGATGAGGCACAGAAACAGTAAGTTACTTTCCCAATGGCTTGTGGAAATTTCAGGTTTGCTCCCAAGCCTCTACTCTTAACCACTGCATTCAATGGCTTCTCAAAAAATATTTGTTTCTAGTCCCATTTGTACAATGTCTCTACCAGGTGTTCTCAAAATGTGATCCTCACAATACCTTCATCAGAACCATATATTTTTTGTTTTGATGAAGAACCAAATATTTTGAACCTCATATTTTTGTAAATACTCATGTTTCTCATGAATAATTGAACACCACCTTTTTTTTTCCCCCCCAGTATTTATGCTCCTGGGCTCTCCCAGTTACTTAATGAACCAGACTGTCTGGTGGAACGGACTGGGTATATGTATTTTTGTTTTTTTCAACAGAGGTCAGCTTTTATTGACTGTGCTACAAAAGAGCTAGTTTAGTCAAGAAGACCAAAGCCCATGTCATCATCAGACTCCTCAGATTCTTCTTTCTTTGCTTCCACTGTCTTCTCCTCAACTGGGGCAGCAGCGGTGGAGAGGGCAGGTCCACCAGCCCCTACATTGCAGATGAGACTCCCAATGTTGACATTGGCCAGAGCCTTTGCAAACAAGCCTGGCCAGAAAGGTTCACCATTTACACCAGCTGCTTTAACGAGGGCATTGATCTTACCCTCCGTCACCATCCCTTCATTGTGATGCAGGATAAGGGCCGAGTAGATGCAGGCGAGCTCCGAGACTGAGGCCCTGGTGAGGGCGAGTGCTGGGCGAGCGCTGCCAGGAGCGGTGCTAGTCGCCGGAGGAAGTGAGGGCCTCACCCCAACGCGGCCTTAGCTTCCTCGGAAGAACGAGCACCTTCCCGGCAGCTGGGGAAGGGGGTAAATGTATTTCTTAACAAGCACCCTAGGTGATTCTAATGGGCACTAAAGTTTTAGAATTGGTCCATTGCTTTCCTGGGAAGGTTAGAGGGAAGATCAGATACTAAAAAGCCTCTTACTTATCTAAGCTGCTTAGACTGCTCTGAAGGCCATGGGGAGACATTGAAGGGCTGAAAGTCAGGGTTAACATGATCAGAATTGATTTTTTTTTTTTTTTTACAGTAAGTTCATTTTGGTGGCTAAGTGGGCAGGACTGGAGGCTATTTGTGTCTTCCAGGGTGATGTGGGCCTGACCTCAACAGAGGCAGTGAGAATGGAGAGGAAGAGACATTTTGCAGAGATAAAAAGCAAGCAGAACCAGCAGGACTTGGTGCTAGATTGTGAGGTGGAGAAAGAGGACACAGCTTAGTGGGTGAGTTCAGTCCATAAGAATGAAAGATGCCTCCTATGGGACTGGCATGCATACAGAAGTCAGAAAAAAGCACTTCCAATGGGTGTGGTCAGTTTAACACTTCATGGAGGAGATGGCACCGGAGTAGAGGGTTGGATTTCAGAGGCATTGGTGTGAATGGGAGGGAATGATGTCCCAGGATGAGGGAACACCCTGGGCAAGATAGAGGGGTAGGAAACCACAGAATGCACTTTAATTGGAGCTAAGAAGTGGTTGGGGAGGGAGAGTGGAGGGGGGGATTATAAAGATCAACTTGAGTCATTGAGATAAGGACCTTCAGTGGAATAAAGAGCTTGTTCCCAATGAATACTAGACTTAGCAGAGTGCTCACTTCATAAGTTACATAAATGCTTAATCACTATGTTGTACACCTGAAATGAGTATAATATTGTATGTTAATTATAATTGGAAAATTAAAAATTTTTTTAAAGAGCTTTGTCCCTCTTATCTCAGAGGGCTTTTTGTTGGTAGGGGCAACAATATGACCAAAATGGCTTTTGGAGAGACTGCTTCAGTCCAGTGACAGGGCTGACCCTAGTTTATTTGTTGTTTTTTTTAATATTTTTTATTGATTTCAGAAAGGAAGGGAGAGGGAGAGAGAGATAGAAACATCAATGATGAGAGAGAATCATTGATCGGCACACCCACTACTGGGGATGGAGCCCACAACTCATGCATGTGCCCTTGACCGGAATCGAATCTGGGACCCTTCAGTCTGCAGGCCGACACTCTATCCACTGAGCCAAACCGGCTAGGGCTGACCCTAGTTTTTGAGGCAGCCTTTTCCCCGATGTCAGTTGGACTTAGAGTTGAATGCGTTTAGATCCTACTTACGTGAGAAAAGAGATTTTCTGATCGGATGTTATAGTAAATTTCCATAGGCTAGTGTATTTTGTTGAGATAGCATCAACTGCTAAGTTCCTCTGACATATCCTTGCCCTTTGATTCTTATCACACACCCCCCTTTACTATCAGTAGTTATTCACCCTACAGATCTTAGGCAGTGTGTTTGCACAGGCCTCGTCTCCTCTGTGGTGTGGGTGGGGAATGACCGTCAGCTGGAATGACAAAGACTGATGCCAGTGTTGCCTATTGAATAAACAGTGGAAATCCCAAGGGGTATGTGGTGTGGGATTGTTTGTTCCTAAATCTGCAATAGCCTGTCGGCACAGAAATGGACGGAGTGGTGGTCAGGACATTGAATAGTTCTGGCCATGCAGCCATGCCATGCTGGGGGCGAATAGCCTGAAATCTATGGGTGCTTTTCTGGATGCTGTGAAATGCCATTATGGTCCTAAGAAGCTGGGGAGAATCCTGTCTCTTTTGTGTCTCTAGCCTTGACTCCACCGCCCCAGTCCCTCTTCTTTGGATTCTAGTATCCATGGTTTCTCCTCTCTCTGGAGTCTATGGAACTCATTTTGCTGGATATCCAGAGGAAACAGGCTTTTATCTGATCACTTTATGAATTTCGGGTTGGTTTCCCAGCCAGAGTGTAAATTCCTTAGGAAGAGGCCATGGATTATCCTTCTATAGGGTTCTCCATTTGTGCCTCGGGACAGTGTGGGCACACGGAGATTTTAGTAAAGGTTTTTTGCTTTCTTGTCTGTTTGATTGAGGTCTTGGAGCAAAGATATTATAGTTGCTTTCCTACCGAAGCAGCTTTAAAACAGAGTGATAAAATTACTCTCTCAGTAGGATCACAGCCATTATCTGTCACAATTGTGCATTGACTGCCTACATCCTGAGTTGTTGGGGGGAAAAAATGCTTTCAGAATCAAATGCAGTTTCCTATTTGCTTCAGGTGAGCCTGCTTCCCTCCCATTAATATATAGTTATTAAACACCCACTCAGTGAATTTAGTGAGGACTTGGTGCTATATTAGATGCTGCAGAGGCATTACGGATTCTGTAGAAAACATAGGCTCTCCAATCAAGAATCCACATGAGCTAAGCTGGCATGTGGGCACTGGTCTCTTAATAGCTGGTTTCAGCATCTGGGACTTACCGCCCATTGGGAAGATGGGAGCGTGTTTCAACCTTACCGTTTTCTCCAGTGCTCCCTGTGCTCTTAGAACTAGCACCCTAGTTCCCTACTGCTGCATCAGGTCAGCATTTGAGCACCGAAAAGGAAGTTAAAAAGGCCCTGAATGTGAAGGAAATCAGTTGGCTAAGGCAGAAAGTCTAAGATTTGGAGTCAGGTGGGCCAAGGTTCTAGTCTGGCGTTGGTAACCAGTTCTAGATTTGGGGGCAAGGCTCTCCAAGACTCCATTTCATCATCTGTAAAACGAAGTGAAAATGCCCACCTCCTGGGGCTATCAGGAAATGTAACTGACTCCAGCCTCACCCAGGCTGGTCTCTGCTCTTTTGTCAGCATCTGTCTGCACGGTTTATTCTCCCCTCTCTGTTCTCATGGCTTTGTAAGCCCCGATCATTTCTTGTCACAGAAACTGTATCTTTTATTTTTTAAGTTTTAGAAGTCTCTTAAAATTATAAAAGTAATACATTCTTGTTATAAAAAATTTTCTAACCATCAGAAGTCTGTAGAGGAAAGAATAAAAATATTCATTTTACTTCCCCAAATCTTCATTCTATCCCATAAAGGTTAACTACCATAAACAGTTGGATGTGTATCTTTCCAGACCATTTTAAGAATTTATATAACATTCACAGAGGCATTTTTTCACTATTAATACAGTCATTGTGTACATATTGTTCTGCAACTTATTTTTTTTAATGAATTGATCCTTTTCTGTGAATTTATAACACCTACACATGTGGATCTATATAATTTTTATAGATCATCGTGTTTATTATGTAGCTTGCTTTTTATCTTAGCTCATAAACACCTGTCTTCTAATTGGCTTCTTGTTTCCATCTCATACCTCTCCAGCCCTTCCTCCACCAGAATGAGTTCTCTAAAATTCAAATGGGGAATCAATGACCATAGGATAGTTCAAAGCTCTCTACCATCTGGGCCCTGCTGACTTCTGCAATTTTATTGGAGTACTTCTTAGATTTTTTTTTCTTTTAGCAGCAGAAGCTTCTTGTCCTCTGAACAAAACCCATGTACACCCCCAATGTATTAAACATGGAGCTCCTGGGGTTCCCGTGTACGTATGTCAGGTCGTCTAGACCTCAGCTGGCTCGAGCACCCTCCCCTGTCACCCAAGCCCCATTCTCCATCCTGTTACATTTTCTGTCTTAGGGCATGTTGGTCTTTCTTGAGATTATCCTCAAAAAGACCAATACAACAAACCTTCTCAAATTCTCTTTATTCATTATGGCCCTGCAACCCAATACTTAAAAAAAAAAAAAGCCATTGGAAGCTTTCTGTTAACCTTCTTTCCTGAAGTAAAATGAATTTCAGATTTTTGTTGACATGTCCTGAATCTAAGATGTCCTCTCTCAGACATGGAGATTCGGAGAGCTCATGTTGTCACTTTTCTGTCCTTTTTCATGGTGAACACATGAAGCATTCTCCTGTTGTTGAGCCTTTCTCTTTGTTCTGGAGTTATTATGTTTAGATCCTATGACCCAAAGACAGTGAGGTCCTTGAGAAATGAAGCAAGAAGACAACTGTTCATGAGCTAAAATAGAAAGCAAGCTGCAAAGCTGAATATATCCAGCGGGGTCGGCCGTGTATCTAGCTCACTGCCTGGAATGTAGTAAATACTCAACAAACTTTTCATCCCTGGAGTGCATGTCAGGTATGGCACTTCCCTCTGCCATGAGGGTGAGGAGATGAGTTATTTCCATTGCAGGAGCTACGAGGCCCATCATTTGTTGTCAATCTAGTTTTAGAAGTGGCACCAGGGACCAGAGGGAGTTGAGGATGGTCAGCAGCCTTTCTTGCTGAACTACAGTCTGGCTGCCTCTACTCCAACCTTCATGGACCTGAAGAGAGTTGGGGAGACTTGGGGGTGCTCTCTCTTTGCTAAATTCACACCAGGGACAGGTTTGTACATCGTGAGTTTGATGACCACTGGAATGACCACCCCAAAACCACACTGGGGTCATTGTAGATTCTATATTGCTCATCTAAGAAAAAAAAATAGACATAAATAACTTGCAAGCTGAACTTTGTGGCTTTTGTGGATATATTTATTTATATTTTTCAAAAGAAGTTAAGTCTACTGCCCTCAGATACTAAAAATGACATTCTTTGCTCCCTTTGACCACAAAAGCCACACATCAGCATCATTACCAGGAGGCTGTGTTGGGGAGTGCAATCTTCCTACTGATCTCTAAAAAAGCAAAAACAAACGAAAAGCCAAGAACTCCAGCGTTGGTTGCCTGTATTTACTGCTGAGACCCTTCATCTCTTATAAAGGACTTGAATCTCATCCTTGGTTTGTCTTGTTAATTTGCAACATGATATACTGTCAGAGGGTGTCACCTCAAATGCTCCGATCTATGATTTCTGTGATCATATTTAAGTTTTCTACGTTTTATACTTCTTGGGACATTTCCCCCCTTAATATGGATTGTGTTTAGTTGGCTCTTATCTTTTTCAGACATTGGAAGTTACCCATTCTGCCTTAACTTTTGCCAGTTGTGCCTCAAAAGTTTTTCTTTTTCTTTTTTTAAAAAAATATATTTTATTGATTTTTTACAGAGAGGAAGGGAGAGGGAGAGTGAGTTAGAAACATCGATGAGAGAGAAACATCAATCAGTTGCCTCCTGCACACTCCCTACTGGGGATGTGCCCGCAACCAAGGTACATGCCCTTGATCGGAATCGAACCTGGGACCCTGGAGTCTGCAGGCCGACGCTCTATTCACTGAGCCAAACCGGTTAGGGCTCAAAAGTTTTTCTTAAGATTGGTGACACATGTTCATTGGTTTTGAATTCATTGGATTTTCGTTTTGACTATTGCTACACACTCTCCCAAGTAACACAGAGCATGCATTTTCCCATTCCCCCTCCAGCACTGCCTGGGCTCCCCTCCCATGGTCTGGAATAGTGGGACATACGGTAAAGTGCAGCTTGCCTGCTCCCAGGTCAGACTTCGTTGATGAACCAAGACATCTGTTCTCATTGAGTGGGGATTTGGCCTCCACAGTGGTCTCACTCGGGGTTCTAGGCATGCACCCCATTCCACTGATGTTGACACTTGAGAGAAAACCAGCATCCCCTGTCTGGTTTAGCACTTTCCCCATAAATGTTATTTCTCTTAGTATGTAATATTTCTCACTTCTAGGCATATCAGATATTTTGGCAACTATTTGGAAATGGCCCTTTGTCCACCACCCTCCCCTCTTCTCCCTGCCCCTTCCTTTCCAGTAGCTGTCCGTGGTCTTGGATGGAAAAGAATGACTGGAAACCTTAAAGAGCTGTCCTTCATTGCTTTTCACAACTCCTGATTGGTAGGAGCGTTTGGGGGAGCCCTCTTTATTATTTGGGGTGAAATTCAGCTGTAAGTCCTAAGTGGCAGAATTGCATTGGGAGCAAGTCAGTTTCCAGGAATCTCAAAGTGAGTGTCCTCTGGTGAGGTGTACCAGTTCTTAGTGATAAAAGTGAACTATTAGCTATCAGTCTAGTTTCTGGTGTTGAGACCGGGATGGGCTTCATTCATTTCCTATATATATAGACACAACCTCGAGTGTTCATTCAGAGAAAATGCATTGAGAGTTTTCTGACATTTTGGTATAGGACAGTGGTCAGCAAACTGCGGCTCGAGAGCCACATGCGGCTCGCGAGCCGAGGTTTGCCACTCTGTTGACTAATGAGTTTGCCAACCACTGACCTAGACTCTTGATTCCAGTAATTACAGGCTGTTGTTGTTCCTTGTGATTAAGCCCCTATCCCAGTGGTCAGCAAACTCATTAGTCAACAGAGCGGCAAACCGTGGCTCGAGAGCCGCAGTTTGCCGACCACTGGTTTAGGACATCTGCTATACCAAGGAATTAGAGAAGTAAAGATCTTGAGGTGTATAGGAGCAAAGAGATGAGTACAAATATCCTTTTTGAAATTAGAATGTTCTGCCTTAGCTTGGGGTTGTTATCCTGGGCATCTTGCAAGAGATGGTTGTCGGACTTAGGAGGGAAGCCTTGTCTTTATTTTAACAATTTCCAACACAGGACCCGATCCTTGAGACTTCAGCAACGTATGGCCACCAGCGGAGGGAGAAAGTATATGGTGTTGTCTAGAAACCACTTCAAATGTCTATTTTTAGAACATTTTTACATTCTGTTTGAATGTCGTTTTTCAAAATAGATTTTTAATGGTTATCTTCTGAATAGCTTGGATTTTCAACTAAAGAGAAAAACAGCTTTTTTTCAAAAAAAAGTAGATAATGTCAGAGGGGAAGAAGTATCTAATTCTGTGTGATGGTTGCTATGGTGATGATTGAATGTAAATTTCAGTTTATATAAAACCCTGTGAAGGGTTTGATTAGAGGCCAGAGGCAAGGCTTGGTGTCAGTTGGTAAGTGGCTAAAAAGCATCTATTAATGAGGCCAAAAAAAAAAAAAAAAAAAAAAGATGGGATGACACAGCTCTCTCTCCACCCAGGTGTCATGTCATCACAGACTAATTTTATAATGGTGACCAAGGCAATACAAATTAGAGCAGGGAATGAAAAATGATGCTTCTCTTCTCCCTTGACAATTTTTTCTTTGAGGAAATGGAAGATGAGAGAGCTTCCTCCAGAGGAGGCAGGTCTTGCCAAGGTGAACTCCCATGTGCCAGTATCATTGGCTTTAAGTAGGCATTTGGTATGGGAAAGGAGATTCAAGCATCTGACATAGGAACTGGGCTGAGTGACCTTTACAGACACTCCAACCACGATTTCCCATCTATTGAGTGCTTGCTCAAACCAGCAAGAAGAAAAACTGAACAAACAAACAAACAGCCCTAGCCAGTTTGGCTCAGTAGTTAGAGCACTGGCCTGCAGACTGAAGGGTCAGGGGTTTGCTTCCGGGTCAAGGGCATATTCCTCTGTTGCAGGCTGGATCCCTGGCTCAGGTCAGCACGCGTGTAGGAGTCAACCCCTCCTCCCTCCCTTCCACTCTCTCTAAAAATCAATGGGAAAATATCCTTGGGTGAGTATTAAAAACAAACAAACAAACAAACCCTGGCAGAGGGGTTAATAACATCATGTTACCCTAAAGCTTCAGGCATTAGAATTCTAAATGCACCTGGAGAGCAGACTTTTGCAATTTAATCTAAAAAGGAACAGTTAAGGATCAGTGAATAACTGAGCTAACTAGAACAGATGTTTGTTTATGTAAATCCTACTCTTCAGTGCCACCTACTTAATTCTTTAGTATTTATGTGTAGTTGCTCTAATAGTACCCCCCCATATTTATGTATTATTTATATTTGTGTGTGTATATTTTTAAAAGAGAAGATTGAGAAAGCATACCAATTGCTTTCCATTCATCATGTCTATAGAAACATGGCTCTTCAAGTCCAGGCAAAATGCCAAGTCATCACTGCCCACCTGGCTAATTGCAGACCAAAGCAATGAAGACAGGCTGAGTCAATCTATGCTCTGAACATGCAGGATAATTATCAGTGTCTCAGTTTCAGTTGCCCCTACGCATGTCCTAAGTGAAATTGGGAAGTAATTGAATTTGATCACCTTCTAGCTCTTTTTCCTTCAACCTTTTCCATTATAATTCACTGCTCGGCAGCCTCATGATTCAGCGTCTTTATGTCCAAAGTCACCCACTCTGCCTGTGGAAACACCTTGATAGAGCCCTCTTTTTGCTCAACTAGAAATACTCCACTTCCAGAATGATCTTTCTCTTCAACACTCTCCCAAACTTAGTCAAAATCCCCTCTCCAGAGAGGCTGACCTGAGCTTAACACAAGAAGGTAATTGGGTTAATGGTTATCCCTTAATGATTATCCTTAAAGGATTGTCTAGTGGAGTGCAGAGACTATGGTCTCAGATTCCCTGTCCAGTTTCTCTCTGCCTTTGAGGCAAATACAAAAGTCAGATTTCAAATTCGTTTGGGCTGAATTATGTCCACCCCACCCCCACCCCCAATTCATATGTTGAAATCCTAATCATTAGTACCTCAGAATATGACTGTATTTGGAGATAAGGTCTTTTAAGAGGTCACTAAGGCGAAGGTGAACTCATTAGGGTAAACCCTAATCCAATATGACTGATGCCCTTATAAGAAGAGATTAGGACCTAGATGTGTGTGCTCAGAGGAAAGACCATTTGAAGACACAGCAAGAAGGCAGCCAGCCATCTGCAAGCCAAGGAAAGAGGTCTCAGAAGAAACCAAACCTGCCAACATCTTAATCTTGGACTTCTAGCCTCCAGCACTATGATAACATAAGTTTCTTATATTTAAGCCATCGCATCCGTATTGTTTTGTTATGGCAGCCCTCGCAAACTAATACAGATTTATAAATGGATAACATTTGTAGGTGGCTAGGTAGTTATTACACTGAGTGGCAGAATTCAGAATTATCAGAACAATCTGATTATAAGAATTATAAGAATTATTCAGAATTATCTTGATCTAGTTCAATTTGGATGATCCTAAGTTCTGCTCCTAGGTCCATAAAAGCAGTTCAACTAACACAGCATGGCAGAAATCCCCCGTGGCATTAACTGTGAAAATGAACTGCAGGTTATAGATGACTACTTGATTGATAAGGAACCAACAGTATGATGTTGCCACTGAAAACTATGACTACATTAAGCTACATTAATAAAAATATAGCTCCCCAATCTTGGAATATTGTAATTTCGCTGCATTCTACGATGTATGGTGTTTCATTCTGGGTGCTACCTTTTTACATATGACTTAGGTATTTATGGTTTAAAACAGGGCATTCACACCAGACAGCTATTGTTGTGTTGGCTACTGTCATTTTTTTATTCGACAATTTAAGGGAAAAGAGTTCAGTGCCCCTGACTAAATAAATAGTCAGGCATTGCATATTTAAAAATTCTTGCAGCACACCAGTTGAAAATTTCTGTAAATAGAGAAGTGGAAAGAACCTGGGGCCTTGATGATGTCATTGGGCCCTTATATTAGCTAACCCCCAAATCTACCCAACTGCTGTACTTTCTGGTCTGAGAGATAAATGTCCTTATTGTTGAAGGCGTTTTAAGTTGGGATTTCCTTTACTGCAGGAGAACCATTTTAACAGATTCTACAGGGTTGGCCAAACATAAAAATGAGCTTTCACAGATAATTCCAAATGCCCATTAATGGAGTAGACCCTTTGAAGAAGGGAGCTTTTGTTATAATAAGTGTTCAAATAGAAGTTGATGATGATTTTTAAAAATCCTTTATTGAGTGGAATTTTGCTCTAACTTATTCTTAAGTATCTTTTAAGCCCTGGTGATCTAATACCCTATATAATAAAAGCCTAATATGCTAAGTGTCCAACCGTTTGACCGGTCGCTATGATGGGCACTGACCACCAGGGGGAAGATGCTCTGATGGGTAGGTTAGCTTGCTGCTGGGGTCCGGCCAATCGGGCCTGGGCGACATGGGCTGGACACACCCTGGAGCCCTCCCACGGTCCCTCCTCAGCCGATAGTGCACCGGTGGAGTCCTTCGGCCTGGCCTGTGCTCTCTCGCAATCTGGGACCCCTAAGGGGATGTCAAGAGCCGGTTTCAGCCCGATCCCCGCAGGCCAGGCCGAGGGACCCCACCGGTGCACAAATCCGAGCACCAGGCCTCTAGTTCAAAAATAATTCCTTCTAAGGTGTGACCATGAAGCTGAATCTTTCCCCAGGGCATTTGCATTATCCCCTGTGTAGTAACTCCACTGAAGCTTTTATTAGTAAAATGTGGAGGTGGGGGAGGTTTCTGTGCAACAGAGCCTTCCAGGTGCTCTCTGCCCACTTCATACCAGCAAGCCACTCTCCTCTCCCCCTGCAGGGGCTGTCTGGCACGCCCACCTTTGGAAGGTTGCTGAACCTTGACCAAAGGGGAAATCAACCATATTGTGACTGCTGGATTTGCAAAACACCACATACAAAGGGACTCAAAATCCCGGAGAGGAAGAGTGCCCGTGAACAGGGTCCTGTGGCTTATGGGTATTAGTGGGAGGGGCACAGGTGCCGAGGAGAGTGACAGACAGATAGACAAAAGGTTGCAAGGATGACAGGGGAACAGTTTTCAACCTGCCTGAACCCAGGTGCCCTTTTGACAAATGTTCCCTTCCATGGTTCATATTATAAAAATAATAGTTTTAAAAAGTTTAAATACAAAATTATATCAGAATATTGACTCAGCTTTAAGAGCTACACAATTTCTCCACTCTAATTCATTACTCTGGCAGGACATTTATAAACATTCCCACCTCCCCTGTGAGAAGATGGGAATCACTAGAATAGATTTTTCTTGATTCTGATCCCAATGTTGATCAGATTTCTAGCGGTTCCTGTAATTAATATAAAATAACAGGGAAGACGGTATTTTGTGCTCGTGCTCTGGACTCTGAACCACAAAGTGTGCTCTCATGCTTCGGTCTCATACTATACCTAACCAAACCGGGCTTGTGGGGGAGAAATGTTCGCAGAAGATCGAAGGACTGCACTTTGTGTTTAGTGGGGTGTCACACACAGAGTGGCAGGACTGGCCAGGGCCTCCAAAGTCAAATTGTATTGTCCACTCTGTGTAAACACAGAGGAGAACAACTGAGAACAGGGAAGTGACTCATCTGGGGTTAAGTAGTTGATGGATCGTTGAGAAGTAGGAAGGTGTGAGAACCTTAGGTTTTACCTCAGGGTATAATTTTCCTAAGAATTTGTGTATGCAAGGAAACAGCATCTGATTAATTTTTTAGAAAATTACTGAGAGGACCCTCGCTGGTTTGGCTTAGTGGATAGAGCGTCGGCCTGCAGACTGAAGGGTCCCAGGTTCGATTCCGGTCAAGGGCACATTCCCTGGTTGTGGGCTTGATCTCAGGAGGAGGCGTGCAGGAGGCAGCTGATCAGTGATTCTCTCTCACCATTGGTGTTTTTATCTCTCTCTCTCTCTCTCTCTCTTCTTCTCCTTTCCTCTCTGAAATCAATAAAAATATATTTTAAAAAATTACTGAGAGGGCCGAAACCGGTTTGGCTCAGTGGATAGAGCGTCGGCCTGTGGACTGAAAGGTCCCAGGTTCGATTCCGGTCAAGGGCATGTACATTGGTTGCGGGCACATCCCCAGAAGGGGTTGTGCAGGAGGCAGCTGGTCGATGTTTCTCTCTCATCGATGTTTCTAGCTCTCTTCCTCTCTGTAAAAAATCAATAAAATATATTTTAAAAAAATTACTGAGAGGGATTAATGTAAAGAAGAGGCAAAGGTGGTGTCAAGAGGCTGATGACCTGTCAATATTTTTTGTGTGTAAATGGGGCCAAAGGTGACCCAACCATGGTTTGTCTCGTGATGGGAATTCTCTGTCCCAGACACGGGGCGTGCCTGGTGTCAGGTGGCCCAGTGCTTCTCTAGCTCTGCCTGGGGGGGCCCATGGGGAAAAGCCACGTTCAGAGATGGGCTTAGTGTTCATGTTGGAGGCTGACGAGCAAGTGGCCGGCCTGTTTCTGTTTCGTGGCTTTACTTCCACTTCAGAGAGTGACCTTCTGGTCCCTCAGATGGGAAGGCCCAGTTCAGCTTTGTTGGGAGGGTTCAACTAGTTCCTGTATTTTCTGCCTTCTGCTTCCCAGCCTCAGGCTGAAACAAAGCAGTTCCAGGGTTGGACTCCTGTGCCAACACAGAAACTTAAAATTCCCCAGTAAAGTTCCTGTTAAAGCGGAGACTACTATTCTAGAAGTACAGCTTGATCAGCTTTCTTAAGCCGTTAATTATTAAACAAAATCAATACTTTTTAGTTCAAGTTTTACTCTTTTTGATTAGAAAAACTGAAAGTCATTTATTCAAAGACAAAAACCAAACCAACCGCCTCTAACCTCCCTCTCCTCCCCCCCAACCCCAGCTGAAATCCCAATGTGTGTTTTTGGTGACTCTCTGGGAAGGGAGGGATTACAGAAATGGCCTCTGAGGTGATGGAGGAAGAGGTAACAGTGTGGTTTCCAGTTTATCTGGGGGCTCCTTTCCTTTCCTTGTAAGTTCTTAGTTACTGCCACCAAGGCACGAGGGTCAGCAAGGCTGGGAGGGGCCTGAGCCAGCTGACCTGAGGCAATTACAGCTTTCATGGCCTCAGGTCAGAGCCAGGCTAAGAAGCTGACAACTCTGTGACTCCAATCAGATATACCAGTCAGAAGCCAGCAGTAGCCAGGCGATGGCCAATACCAGAATGTTGGCCAAGGCTTAAAAAATATTAAGGTCACAGAGACAAAAGCAAGCAGAATTCCAAAACAGGTGCTCAGAACGTGTGCAGCATAGCAAGGAGCCCAGCCCAGCAATGGCCCTCTTCTTGGGGGAGGGTTGCCTGGCCACGCTTTCCTTGGAGGACTTACAGCTGCCAGGGGACAGCTGAGGACCCTGCAGACAGACAGTGGCTCATGGCAGAAAGGAGAGGGGTTTGTGGCTGTAGATGGCTTCTGACACAATACAACCCACCTTGACCTTCCCTCCAGGAAATAGCCCAACTAGGAAAGCCCCTGTGACCTTTAATTTGTAGACAAACTGGTTTGGTTGTTTGAATTGTGATATTGCCAAACCATGGTTCCAGGCTTATGTTCCATGTCCTTGGGGTAGACATAAAACTAAAACACACGTGTGCAACAGTGGGGGCTGCTCTCATGTCCTAATTGCTAATAGAAGTCCTTCATTATTAATAATAATAATGGTCGGGGATATGGCGACTGCCTTTCATGGAGCACTTACTGTGGGTTAGAGTGTTCGACAACAATTCGGAGAGGCTGGAATTATAATTTCCATTTCTCAAATAAGGAAAACGAGGCTGTGAGAGGTTGAGTAACTTGCCTAAGGTAAGAACTGAGATCAAGTCTACATTGTCTGTGCCCCAAATTCCATGCTGTTAAGGACGACCCTGTATGCACCTGGCAGACCCCTAGCTGCTGGGGGTGGAATTGACCAAGGGCCCCAGGGCTGTGCTGTGAAACCATCACAGCATTTGACCAAGGCCGCACTTCCCACAGGCTGCTCCCATCCGACGACTGAGCTCAGCGGGGACACTATAGCAGGTCGGCTCCTGGAAGACACGGGTCTCCAGTGGTCAGCTTCAGCTTGAGGGTCCCTGACAGATTTGCAGAACTTTCCTTAGACGGCTCAGTGGTCTAGGACCCTTCCACCCATCCTGCCTCCCCCTTCTTCTTCATTTGGACCCAGATCATCTGATAGGTCTCCCAGCCCTCCTCCCGTTTTCTGTCTCAGGCATTTTCCCTAATAAAATCTTTGCATTTTAATCCCATTTTACTGTTTGCTTCTCAGAAAGCCTGGACTAACGCAGTGCACCATGGCGAATTTTCAGGGCAGCTGAGTTCAGCCTGCTAGCATGAATTGGCAAGTTACTTTCCTGTGCCCTCCAGATTCCACACAAAAGCCACAAGGTGTGAAGCCTTGCTGGGGTCCTCCCTGTGTTGTCCTTTCTCTCTTGTTAGTCACTTAGGTGGTTGGTCTCATCTCATCCATTGATCCATCTATTCATGCAAGAAGCATTTATTGACTTCTCACTGTGTCTTAGGCTCTGGGGATCCAAAGATGAATGTCAGGGACTCTGCCCTAAGGGGAATCACAGTCTGGTTGGAAGAACAATTTGGTCAACAGATAAACAACAGTAATTGCTAATGACTCTGAGTTTCTTCTCTGCCTGGTGCCCTTTTAAGTGTTTTATAAGAATCAACTTATTCTTTACTTACAACTATTGTATGAGGTAGGTGGTATTTTTATCTCCATTTGCACCTGGAGAAACTGAGGCACGGGTGGGTGGCAGGTAGAAAGTGGCAGATGTGGGGTTTGAACGCAGGCAGAGCCTTTGAGCTTATTGCTCTGCCACGCTGCCCCTTGCCCTGCTGCCTTATTCTAAGAGAGTGTGACCGTGTCTGGGGAGTGCAAGCTTCTACTACAGCAATAACTCTGAGCCCAGAGCAGCTTGGTTCCCACTTTAAAATCCTCATTGGCTGACACAGTGAGAACAATCTTGCTGGGTTATCCAGTGGAGGCAGAACGCCGATTATGTTGTAGAGAATCACAACTCACTGCTCCTACAAGGAGGTGGCTGCATCTCAGCTGTGTCCTGTCTCCTTGGCTATCTGGAGCATCCCTAGGCTGCCTGATACTTCCTGGGCCCATTTGATTGCCTAGCTCTGGACTATGGGAAGCAGAGGTGCACACCTGTCCCTTTCTACATGGAGCATCATTTCGTAGGAACTCTCCATTTGGTAAATGAACAATAACAAAAATAGCAAATACTTAACGTTACCTAATTCTTTTCAGTTTTCAAAGGGCTTCTGTGTGTTTGTCACTTCGTCCCAACAAGCTTGTCGCAGGCCAGACAGGTATAAATATTCTCAATTTAAGGAAGAGAAAACTGAAGCTTAGGAAAGTCCTGATTACCCTGGTAAATGGTAGAGTTGGGACTTGAGTGCAGGCTTTCTGTGGCCTCGCTGACTGCACCGTCCCAGAACCCCTCAGTAGCTGCATTTCTGTTGCTAGGAAATATTCTACTGAGTCTTTAGAGCCTTGCCTTTAGTAGCTCTGGTTTTAATTACTGGGTCCAATCAGCAGCCCAGGGTTAAAGAGTTTTCATTTTGGCCCGTAATTGTTGAAGTCAAATTTGGAGTGCCATCTTACTGTTTCGTATCTCTTTAAGCGAACACCCAGGAGGATCACGTCCCCACCCCAACTTGACCATAATGTGAAGCCAAGTACTCCTTTCAGGGTGAGGAGTGAGAGAAAGTTACCCTTCCTAGAAATGGAAAGTGAAACTGACCAGTCCGATTTCATAGTCTCAGCTGGTTAGAGTGCTAAGGGTCAGCAAAAGCGGGGGCAAGAAAACACCCTCTCAGCCTTTCCTGGAAGTTTGAAGATTGAGAGGTAGAGAGACAAAGGAAGGGGATTTTCTTCACAATTTCCTAAGCTTGCTTCTATTCTCAAGAGTTGCCTTTGACCTCACAGTTCTTGGTTGAGTGAAAAGGAACCGCATTTTTGTGGCCTTCCACAAATGAAGCCCATTTGTCTGTCCTGACACGAGTAAAGCCAGGCATCAGTGTCTGTTTAGATTGGAATTGATTCCTGAACCAGGAAACCAAAAAGAGGCTGTTTAAAGACTAGTTATTAATGGCCTCATCACAAGCCTGGGCCAGGCCTTTTGAACAAAATTTACATAGAGAGAGGAAGCACATTTATAAGTGTCGGAAAGAGATGAAGAAAGAGGAAGCCTTCACCGGGGCTGTGGTATCTACAGCTTTATTAGCAACACTGGGGTTTCCTGAACGACGAAACAGGGGCCTGCAGGCCCCCAGTCCTGAGAGTCCTAGTGGAGCACTTCCTCCCCAGGGGTGGCCTTCGGAATGCAGGTATGAACAGTGCTCCTTGAGGACCCTCGCAGACTTGGCCAATGAAGCTGTGCTTGGCTAGAGCAGTACCAGAGATGCTGGGTCCAGGAAAGAGGTGGGTTTCTGTGGAACCCATTTCCCATGGCGAGGCAGCAGAGTTTTCCGCAATCCTTCCCAGATTTATCCCAGAGACTGGTTGAGGGAACTTCCGTCTGTGGCCAGGAAGCTGCCCACCCAGGAGAATTATTTCTCCATTGGGGTCATGTTTCCTGAGATCAGCTTTTCCTTCAGTCTGGGAACTGGTTAGAAGATGGGAACCTTGAGTTCTAAATGTGGTTCTATCATTAGACCAGCAGCTAATGACGTGGGACTCATCAGATTCCGTCCTGACCCCCCAGTTTTCCCTGGAAAATGGAGGTAGTCACATCTGTCACATGTGCCTGGGGACCGTGAAAGGAGCAAATGAGAACAAGTTAAAAAGTTCTGAGACACTGGGTGGTGCCAGAACTCACAGTAACCCTTGGCTTCTTGGATGAGAATGGAGTAAACTGGATCTAGTTATCAGGGAAATTTCCTGAAGGTTGAAGTTGGGAGAGGGTTAGAGGGCCCCAGCCCCAACCGGGGGGGTGGGGGTGTGCAGACAGATTTTTTGTCATTGGTGGACAACACAAGTTGGTTGTCATGACAGTCTCAATGTGGGGCTATTTTTATTCAAGCTGAAGAGCGGGGTGGGTGAGTTGGGGAGGGGAAGGAAGAACCGTCATCCTTTGCTTTACAACAAAACAAAACTAACACTTTGACTAGTTCATTTAGAGCAACTAGGTGGGGGCTGGATAAAGGTCTTAGAAGCCTGAGGTCTGCTCTCCTCCTTTCTGCCTTGCTCCCTTGTCCTGAACTTTAAGTGTCTTGAGGGACGATCATGGGGATTACCTGGTGAATAAAAAGAGAATAGCTCCTTGTGTACATGAGCTGGAAAAGACTGGGGAAGATTCCTGATCCAGAACCCTCTACCCAGCGCTGCAAACCCACCGATGTGTAGTGCAGCTGGGCAACCTCAGGAATCTGCAGCTGGCACCAAACATCTGGATGGCAAAGCAGGTTGGATATGACAGGTGAGCCAGCCTGTGTTGGGAAAGGAAGTCAGCATGGCCTTGTGGGAGGAGTATATTCAGTTCTTCCTCCCTTCTATTCCTCTCTTCTTGTTTCCAGGGAGACAGAGTGGCACCATGAGTTTATCTAAAGCCTGAATTTGATATGTGTCTACAGGACTCTGCCTTACCTTTCTGGCAAATGATGGTGATGATGATGATGAAGGTGACAAGGACAATTATTCATGTCACTTTAATGAGCTCACTCTAATGCCACTAAATAATCACCTCCTCCGTCCCTGGCTTTAGTACCTGTAAGAATGTGGAGGGAAGGGTTCCGGTATTCTACTGACCCTCAACTTCATTCTGTTTGATAACTGTATGTGCATTTGGGGGTAGCTGGTTACTTGTGGGTTGGGTATACTTGTCACTGTGTTGGAACCTTTTTGAATGAAAGGGGTTAGTTGGATGGGAAATTCAATACCCATTAACCAAGGTGGGTAAACAAGAGCGAAGAAAGACCCAGGGTGATGACTAAAATGAAAATGAAAAAGCAGTTTTGATGTTTGCCAGGAAGCTGGGGGGAGAAGGGGGATATTGAAACTCAAGATCTGAGCCCCACCATTGCCAGCCTTTCACCTCCCCCCTCGGTACCACATGCCTTGACAGTGGAGCAAAAGCTCCTTCATTTGGCTCCTTCATTTGGAACTTGGGGACAAGGCCAGGTCTGAGGTCTCCCTCGTGCTTTCTAAGGACACAATAGCCATGGCATTGATTTTCTTAGCTACTAGCTGGTGCAAACAAGATACACAGTAGGAGAAATGCTTGATATACTTAAGAATCATTATTCTGCCCTGGCCGGCTTGGCTCAGTGGATAGAGCATCAGCCTGCGGACTGAAGGGTCCCAGGTTCGATTCCGGCCAAGGGCACATGCCTGGGTTTCGGGCTTGATCCCCAGTAGGGGGCGTGCAGGAGGCAGCCGATCAATGATTCTCTCTCATCATTGATGTTTCTATCTCTCTCTCCTTCTCCCTTCCTCTCTGAAATCAATAAAGAAATATATTTTTTTAAAAAAAGAATCATTATTCTAAGCATTTTGTGAACCATGCTTGTGGTACACTTTCGGACATCAGGTTCATTATAGCATCTTATTTGCTCCTGAAAGCGGATAGAGCAAGATGTTGGCTTGGTAACACTTTTTTAGCCACTAGCTTGCTCGGAGTGTGATGTATGATCAGCCACTCCCCTTCTCATTTCTGACCCAGATTAACAAAAGAGCTGATATATCCTGTTTGTGTGTCTGGAATTATAACAAAAACAAGCAAATAAAATTCTTCAGCCTTTAAAAAAATAAAACTACATTTTCTATATCTATTTTTTAAAAATATGTTTTTATTGATTTTAGAGAAAGAGGAAGGGAGAAGGAGAGAGCAAGAAAAAATATCGATGAGAGAGAGAAACATTGAGAAGTTGCCTCCCATATACCCCTACCTGGGCTCAAACCCAAAACCTGGGTAGGTGCCCTGATTTGGGATCGAACCATCAACTTTTCAATGCATAGGTTGACTGACACTGAACCACCTGAGCCACACTGGCCAGGGCTAACTATCTATATTTTTAATCTTCATCCGAGGATATGTTTTTATTGATTTTAGAGGAAAAGGAAGGGGGAGAGAGAGAGTAACATCGATATGAGAGAAAAATATCAATTGATTGCCTCTCATACATGCCCTGACCGGGAACCAAACCCACAACCTAGATATGTGCCCTGACTGGGAATTGAACTGCAACCGTTTGGAGAACGGGATGGTGCTCTAACCAACTGAGCCATCTAGCCAAGGTCAATCTATATTTTATAGAATTTCTTTTTCTCATGAATACTCTTTGCAGACAGACCTTTGACACACAGTCCAACTCCTTGACTGGTATTTGGGGTCCTGTCTGAGGCTCCCCTTCCTTTCTCATCCCTCACCCCAATCTAGAAGATGCCCCCGCTTTGCTTCCCGTAGCCCAAGCATACCATTTGCTCTCATGCCTCTGTGTCCTTCATCATACCTTTACCGCTGCGAGCAAAGTCTTTCTGACCCCACTGCAGCATTCTCTGTGCCTTTCAAGATTCTACTTGTCACTTCTTTGGGGGATGTCCTTCCTTCTTTGTTTTTTCTCGTGGCCATAAACTGCGTTTTATAATTCCCTGCTTATTTCCCATAATGTTTTATTTTAAAGTTATTCCTGTTCTTATTTTTTTTTCTGGAAGTGGGAAATAATCTATTTCTCTCTTCTTTGGTCCCCCAAAATTAGTGAGGACAGAAATGTTCTCATCCTAACATTTCTTAGGGGAGAGGCCGAGGCAAGGCTTTGAATATTTGTTATTCATTGATAGGCAATACATATTTGTTGAAGGAATAAAGAAATGGATTATGAGTTATTTTATTATTTTAAATAGAAAATATACCCTTTTCACAGAAGGGTAACCTCATTACCCAAAAGCTATTTGACCCAATTGAAGTAAGTTAACTTCTCTTCTTTATCCTTTAGGAAGTCTTTCTAAATTTCACGAAACTTCTATCCCAGCGCTTTCTAAACACTTAGAAACATAACTCATTTCATCAATAGTGATATTTATGGTCTCATCACACAGGTTAGTGCTTGCGGGGAGGGCATCACACAGTTCTCAGTTTCTTTACGTGGAGCGTCGTCTTCCCAGTTCAGCTGTAAGCTCCATAAGGCCCAGGCTATAGAGAACACGCTCTTGGGATCCCCCATGGGACCCATGTCATACACGTTCAGTAGACACTTGCTAGGTGATGAGGAAGCTCAGGTTTCAGCACATTTTATGTTGGGCTTTGAGAGAGTTGTTTTATGACTTCATCCTTGTGGCTTAGTTAGATGGATGAGAATTATAATAGATGAGAAATTTTATTCTGAGTGGAGCAGCCTTCAGAGGTTTCTCAGACTTCAGGCTCTCTATAGTCCTGCCCCATCTGTTCAATGTTAAATTTGGGTCCCGGACCCGGGATGCAAATGAAGAGGGAACATGGCCCCTTTCATTTGTGGACCCCACTACCTAGGTTGCTTGTCAATTCATTTCTGCCTTCTTCCAAGAAATCTTGAATTTTCTCCACTTTCTCTTGCATCAGCCACACTAGAAATTCTGGACATAAATTGGTGATCTCCTACTTAATTTCAGCCCAGAGACACACATTTCCCTGTCTGGCCCCAATGACCATTTCTGTTTTATTCCATTTTTGGCTAGATTGGTGAAAAAGTCTTCATTCCCAGTTGAAATGTAATCTCCTTAATTTTCTTCTCTGTTCACTTTCTTTTTCCTTGGCATCCAAAACTCAGAGAAAATAAATCAATATGTTTATGCTACAGGCTGTCTTCCCCCTCTTTCCACCTTTACTTTACCTTATTTTAAAAGTCACTAGTAAACTTTGCTTATCAAAATGGAGCAGTATAGCATAATTCAGCTTTTCTCAAACTTCAGTCATATGAGAATCATCAACATGGTTTTCAGTTTATTTGTAACAGCTTTATTGAAATATTTATGTGCCATGAAAGTCACCCATTTATTTGCTTATTTTGAAATATGCTTTTATTGATTTTTAGAGAGGAAGGGAGAGGGATGGAAGCATTGATGTGAGAGAAACATCATCACCCAGCTGCCTCCTGCAGGCCCTGTACTGGGGATTGAGCCCACAACCTGGGCATATGCCCTGACTGGGAATTGATCCGGTGACTTCTTGCTTCCTGGACCGACGCTCAATCACTGAGCCACACTGCCTGGGCCTATACACCCATTTAAAGTAGTCAATGAATTAGGGGGGGTGGTATATTACATTATCAATTTTTAAAAATTGTGGCAAAATATATATAACATGTTTGCCATTTTAACCAATTTCAAGTTTACAACTCAGTGGCATTAATTACATTCACAATGTTGTACAACCATCAGCACTAACTATTTCTGGAACTTTTCCATTGTACTATTTACAGTATTTTATTTGTCAATTTATTTTAAAAGGAAACTTTGTCACTATAAATGAAAAACCAGTCTCTTGATATAAAAAGGTAACTATAAAAATAAAACAGTGAAAAGTAATGTATTCAATTCTACTAGATAATCATGCCAACAGAAGCCTGTGGGCTTATGGCCTGTTCTGTCTGTGGCGCAAAGAGGATATGCATGTTAAAGAGGAATTAAAGGCCCCCTCTTGCCCAATGGAGCCTTTCTTCTTGATATAAGTGGGATTAAAAGAAGTGAAACAGGACCACCTTCTCACACTGCTTTCTCAGTGTCTCTGAATGTTTGCCGTACACTTTATTTATTTATTTATTTATTTATTTATTTAAATTTCTTTATTGATTAAGGTATCACATATTTGTCCTCATCCCCCCATTCCCATCCCAAACCCCTCCCCATGCATGCCCCCACCCCCCTGTTGTCGTGACCACTGGTTAGGCTGATATGCATGCACACAAGTCCTTTGGTTGATCTCTACGCCTTATCCCCACCCTCCCCTACCTTCCCTCTGAGGTCCAACAGTCTGATCGATGCTTCCCTGTCTCCGGGTCTGTTCTTGTTCATCAGTCTATGTTGTTCATCATTTCCCCTAGATGAGTGAGATCATGTGATACTAGAAATACACTTATAAGAACCGAAAATGAGACACTGCTGTACACTTTAGAATCATGTCCCGTACCACCAGGGTGTGTGGCTCACACTGTGGGAAATGCTGTCAGAGTGCGTGAGAGCATGGATTTGGGGGTGAAATTTCCATACAGCATATACTGTATGACTTGGACAACTGACTTAAATTTCTGTGCCATAGATTTCTCATCTGTAAAATGGGCAGAATGACCAGTTCCTTAGTTGTGATAAAATAGGATCCTATATGTCAAGGATTTTGTATGGGATATAGTAAATGCTCAACAAATAGCCACTGTGGTCGTTTTAAAGAACAATCTTTATTTATACTTTTCCCCAAAGCGTAGCATTACCTTAGAAGAGAAGTTAGCTTGTGTACTCGGAAAACACCTCTCCAAAATCAGCACATGCCATTCTCTTGTCCTCCTTACCCTATCCTCCCACGGGCTGCCAGAAACCATGGTTCCAGCTGAGTGCCAGACAGCATGCAGGACAGAGGCAGTACACGCTGGCACTGTGGTCTGAAAGTCAATTGGAAAGTAAGAGAGCGCAGCCTTGGGTCAGAGGCCCCTCGAGCACACAGGACTCTAGCTGGACCAGTTGGCTTTTGGTGCCTCTTGACTTAAACCCCATTGGTGAAATGTGCCTGTTGGCCCTGGTGGCGCGCCACGGTATACCTAACTAAGGCGGCCTCACCAGGCATTGGTGAGTGGAAACCCACATCAAGTCTCCTGAGCTGCCGTCACAACCCAGACCAGGAATAGTAAGTGACGCTGCTTCCTGCCCTGGACCACATCAACCAAGGAGGCGGTGCAGACACCTGGGGCAAGTGCCTGCTCTGCCGCTTGCTCGCTCGCTGCGTGACTTAGTCAGGTCACTTCAATCCTTCAGGCACGGTGTTTCCATCTATAAAATGGGAATGGGATAGTGATTTCTACCTCACAGGGTCATTGTGAGGACTAAGACTCTTAAGTAGTCATCACCATATTCAGTAAATGGTAACTTTTATTGTTATCATTATTAGTAATAATAGGGTGTCTGTCACCAGTCCTCTTACCTAATATGCTGCTTCATGTGGCTGGTTGTGAATCCAAGTGCATACATATACTCGTTTTATTTAAAATTCATAGCTTGTGGTTTTTTTATATCCAAATAATATATAGACTCCCTTGTGGAGGGGAAGAATTATGAACCTTTAGTTGTTGACAGATTATTATGATGCCATTTAATATGTATAAACATATTCAACTTTTTATGCTTACTGTTCTTTCCCAACTCTGAAAGCAAAACAAATGAACAAGGTACAAATAGAGGTATAAAGTAAAAGGCAAACTGACTACATTCGTGTCATAGACGACGTTGGATTATTGGAGCAGCATCATGAACCGTGCATGCATGAGGCTGTAGTGCTCACAGATTCTTCTGGGTGGGGGGTTGTATTTTGGGACTTGGCTCTCCCCCACATTTCTCCATGTGTAGTAGTGTGCAGGAAACAAATGCCTCATCTACATATCATCTTGCCCCCCTCTTCTTTCCTCATTAGTCCCTGACATTCAGCGTAGCATGACCTTAGCTGCAAAATGATTGCAAACACACACATGGGCCCCACAGTCCTGTGGCAGGACCCAGTTATCACGTGGCCATCCAGATAATCTGGAATATCTTTGCATTTGCATCCCACTTTAAAGGCATTATTATTATCGAAGTGAAAAGCCCAAGCACAGATTCTCATAGGGACTGTATCTGAGGACTTTTGGCCAGTTTGAGAAATATTAATTCACATCCTGCCAAATCTCCAAAGTATTTGAAGCACGCTTCAATATTAAACACAATATGAAGAAGAAGGGCCCCGGCCAGTTTGGCTCAGTGGATGGAGCGTCGGCCTGCGCACTGGAGGGTCCCAGGTTCAATTCCCGTCGGGGACATGTACCTGGGTTGCGGGCACATCCCAGTATGTTGCAAGAGGCAGCTGATGGATGTTTCTCTCTCATCGATGTTTCTAACTCTCTGTCCCTCTCCCTTCCTCTCTATAAAAAATCAATAAAATATATTTAAAAAAATATGAAGAAGAAGAGAAATAGGCAAGACCAAAGACCTTGGTCTTGAGAACATAGTAGCTGTTAAAGACCAAAATTGTCACTTGGCAGCCAGGGCAAAAGGTGAAACACACCGTCCTGTTAGCTTGTTCTTACTGTCGAAGAGAAAGCAGGCAAGCTCTCTGAAGGGATAAACTTTTCCTGCCACTGGATTCTAAGAGTGTTTGCCACGTGGGTCCTTTATTCAGCCTTTGGGGAGCTGAATGCACAAAGAAAGTCTTTTTCTATGATATCTCCACAGTATCTCTAGATCTCATTAAAGCCAGGGTACGTTGTTAAATTTTAAAGCGTGAGGATACTATTGGTATCTTAATGATATTTGATATTGGGGAGTATCCTTGGGGTTTTCAGAATGTTTTCACTCAAACATGTAAATTTTGAGTTTCAGGACAGCAAAGGTGGTATTGTCTTCAAGGTGGTGAGGGGTCGAGAGGGGTCTACATCCTATATAATAAAAGGCTAATATGCAAATTGTCCCTTCAACTGGGAGTTCGACTGGGAGTTTGACCAGGGGGTGGAGCTGGCTGGCCAACCGCCCATAGCCCCTCCCCCTGGCCGCCCCGCCCCTGATCGCTCCCCCCCATGGGAAAATAATATTTTTTCATCAGTTAGGTTATTTTCTGATTTTCACTGACGGTAAGAAAGGTTTAGCAGAGGTCTTGGCTCATTATCTTTCTCTGCATTTTGAACACTCATTTTCCTCTGCAAGAGAGATTTTTAGAAGCAGAATTGTGGCCAAAGGTGTGGACATTTAAAAGACTTTCCCTTTCTTGGTATATGGACACATGGCTTTCCAGAAAGATCATAGCAGTTTATGCTTTTGTTAGCATCAAGTGAGAGTATCTGTCCTACCTCACCTTCAAACATTTCCTTATTTGAAAAGGTAAAATAGCAATATGTTATTTATATTTATTTGTAACTCCATGGTGATTAGTGATAATGAATGATGTGTGTGTGTGTGTGTGTGTGTGTGTGTGTGTGTGTGTGTGTGTAGAGAGGTAATTTGTATTTCTTTCTTTGTGAATTATCTACTTACTGGGCCTTGGGTGTTTTTAAAAAGATTTCTATGATACTTAATATATATGTAAAGGAGATTAGTTCCTTGGCATATTTATTTCAAAGTTTAACCAGTTTGTGATTTGCCCTGGGATTTTTTGGTAACAGCTTTATTGAGACATAATTTACATAACACAACTTACCCATTTTAAAGTGTACAATTCAATGATTTTTCAAAATGTATATTTATTGTTGAAGGTATTACAGATGTTTCCCCTTTTCCCCCATTGACCCTCTCCACCTCACTCCCGCAACCCCCAGGCCTTCACTGCACTATTTATTGTCTGTGTCCGTGGGTCATGCATATATGCGTATGTTCTTGGGTTAATCTCTTCCCGCCAATATTTTTTTTGTATAGTCACAGGCTTGTGCAACTATTGCCACAACTAACTCTAGAATATTTTCATCACCTCAGAAAGAAACCCCATATCCTTTAGCTATCATTTCCTGAACTCGCCCCCCCCAATCCAAGCTCCTCAGTCCTCAGCAGCCACTAATCTACTTTCTGTCTCTATAGATTTGCCTGTTCTAGACTTAGCATATGTTGGAATCATATGATATGTGTGGGTTTTTTTTGTGGCTGGCTTATTTCACTCAGCATAGAGTTTACAATGTTCATCTATATTGTAGCATGTATTTATATTTTATTCCTTCTCTATGTCTGAATAATACAATTCAACAGTTGATGGACACTTGGTTTTCCCCACCTTTTGGCTATTATGACTAATGCTTTTATAAACATTACTAGTGGCCCGGTGCATGAAATTCGAACACGGGTAGAGTCCCTAGGCCTGGCCAGCAATCAGGGTTGATCTGTGGGGTGACTGGCGGGGCGATTGGGGGGACCCCCACTGGCACCCGCATAAGCCGGCCTGGCGCTGTCCGCTCGCGGCCTTGCCCCCTGCCGCTGCCACCGGTCACCTCCCTCTGTGGGAGGTGACCAGCAGGGCAATTGGGGGGTGGCACCCCCCCACCACCACCTGCTTACTGGCTGGCCCTGCCCCCACTGCTGCCACTGGCTGCCTCCCTCTGCGGGGCAACTGGTGGGGCGTTGGGGGGGGGGGGCCCTCCCCGCTGGCACCTGCCTTGGCTGGGGGCAGCTCCTACATTGAGTGTCTGTCCCCTGGTGGTCAGTGCGCATCATAGCGACTGGTTGTTCTGCCGTTCGGTCGATTTGCATATTAGGCTTTTATTATGTAGGGTGATTGAGTTTTTATGTTTTTACATTTTTGTTTAATGAAGTTTTAAATTCATGTTATCAACTCTATTGCTTGTTTGGATTGTCTTTCTTCATGTGTTTAAGATGAACAGATCTTTCCCCAAACCAGTGATAAAGCTTTCAACCACATTTTCATCATTTTAAGTTTTAAAACTTGTTTTATTTGATTTTTATTTCAATCTGTAATTCATCTAAATTTAATTTTGGAATTTATGAGAACTAGGAAGACTCTAAATAGTCCCTCTGCCCCTCCACACCCATCCCAAATAACTGAATTTCTCTAGCGCCATCTGCTGAGCCATTTTTCTCACCAACTATTTCCTTTATTCTAAACTGGTTTTTAATGCTTTATCACATATTATGTTTTCATGAGAATGAAGCTTGGTTTGTGGGCTATCTATTATATTTAATCAGTCTTTTTAAATTTTTATGATTTTAATGTAAAATAAGACTACCCTTGATTGTTTTTTTAAACTTTAGTAGGATACATATTGTATATATATATAATTTTCTTACATAGGAAAATAAATGTTATAAAGGAGAACATCATTGCAACAACAATTTAAAAAACAATGCAAAAAGTGGTGTGTGGCTTTATTTGAAAACCAAGGACTTTTTTCCCCCCATGATTATTGATTTAGTCAGGTTTTCTACGTATTTTGAGACAATTTATATTTTTCTATAAAAATTATATTGAAATTTTCAAAATTCTTAGCATAGAGTTATCACATCAATGTGTTTCTAAAAATTCTTCATATCTGCTATTATCTTTTTCTCATTTGGCTTATTTATATTTTCTTTATTCTTTTGTTAACTATAATTACCAGAACTTTGACTCTTTGGCTAGACAAATGGGTCAGCAATTTGGAAGAAATAAAGAGGCTTTTCTTTTTTTTGAAGCAATGGTAGATTGTACAGTTGGTCTATCCCAAGGAGATTATGCCTGTATAATAAATTAGAATAGGTAATTGGCAAGAGAGTATCTAAACAATTCTGGACCAATAAGTAGTTCTGGGTAGTGTTTTGCAGTTTTAAGTAACTGATTGAATGTTTTAAGTCAGGAGGGTTATTTTCTCATCCAGGAAGAACCTCAGAAATGAAAAATTGGGATATTCAGTCATCTAATAATAAAAATGGAAGCTTGATACGATAGCATCTAATTATTAAGAAGAGTAATACTCATTATTCCTGATCTTTTGGACTCTCTCATTCATAGGCTCCATGGTCGATGGGAGTTGCTTGGGTGGCGTGTGCAGCTCTGTCCATGGGGATGGGCCCGAGCTGTTTTAAAAGCAGCTGATCAAGGAGAGAAGGGTGTGGGAAAGGGCAGATCCAGCAGAGAGAATGGCGGCCTTCAGTTAATTTGGCTCGGAGAGCAGGGAGGTGGAAGATGACTGTAGAGGGATATTAGAACTGAGCGAGCTGAGTCAGTAGGAATGGAAAGGAAAGGAGAGATGTAGGAGTATGATAGCGCTGATGCTTAGTGAAAAACAATATTACCCTCCTTGGAACTCCCAGGGTCCTTTGCCCCAACTGTTAGCACTATATTCTGCCTGGTTTTCTGTTGCACAAATAAGATCAGTGTTCTGGACTTACTCAGCCAGGCCTTCTGGAATAATGCATCTTGGGAGAAAACATGGAGAGGGAGGAGCAGTAGGATTGTGTGCCTCAATGCCCATCACACTCTGGGGGAGTGAGTAGACATCTGTCAACACAGATATCAGGTTCTAGCCCCTCCCCTGGCCTGAGCAGGTCTTGTGAGTCCTTGCCTAGGACCTTATCCCTAGCTCTGCTCCCCCACCTCGGCCTTCAAGATTGTGGGAGCACAGCCTCTCTGCTGGCATGAACTGGGGTCTAACATGTAAGCTTGTGGTTACAGCTTTCTGTGGGGACATGTCCACCAGTCACCTCTGCTTTCTACCAGCACTGATCACCACAAGCTCTGCAGGAAGCCAACTCCTTCCCCGGGAGGCCATCCTGTAGGGATTAGCCAAGCTAACCCTGACCTCTCATCCAGCCACCCTTTTAGATTGTGGGCTCTATGAAGGCAGGATCGATGT
This sequence comes from Cnephaeus nilssonii, assembly GCF_951640355.1. NCBI lineage: Eukaryota > Metazoa > Chordata > Mammalia > Chiroptera > Vespertilionidae > Cnephaeus > Cnephaeus nilssonii. The sequence continues at coordinate 41,167,990 of NC_137087.1, read as the reverse complement.
CTGGTCCATCCTCATGTCCTCTCAGTGCCTTACATACTTGGCTGGCTCTGTAAGTGGTTTTGGAATGCAGACAGCAAGCCCAAGAAAAGGATGGTGAACCTTCCCTCTCCTCTCAACCATTCTTTACCATTTGTCTCTCTTTGAGGATCTGATTAAATCTGGGAACTGTCTCCAGAAAAGTATAGGCAAACACACACACATGCACACACAGAACCTTGCACACAAGTATCCTACCAATGGATGCACCCTGGCTTACAGCCCCTGCCTTGGAGTTCTGGCAGATTCCATTCACACCATCTTAACACCGTCTCGTATGTGCCATCACCCACACATCTGCACACCCCTGCTCACCTGCTCTCAATCTGTGCATGCTCTCGTAGAGGTGTTAGCTGTGGTACTGATCTGAAACGTGGTTACACTGATCTAAGATTTGTTGAAAATGATTGCTTTTCACTGTGGCTCTGGAGAGGGTACACTGGCTAGTCATGAGGATCGAGCCTGCAACCTGGGCACATGCCCTGACCAGGAATCGAACTGTGACCTCCTGGTTCATAGGTTGACACTCAACCACTGAGCCATGCTGGCCGAGCATGGACAGTCCATTCTTGACCCACCTTGAGAAGAAGGAGCCTCCTTTCCTCGCAACCACCAAAGGCAGCCCTGCAATAAGTCCCAAGGCAAAGCTTCTGGAAGCCTATTTATTGGCTGAGACTGGACTTGCCAGCCGCAGACAGCGGTCTGCCTCAGACTTTCCTCTCCACCTCAGCCCCTCGCTGTCACCCTACCCTGTGGCCTACGTGGTGGTTGACTTTTCATAATTAGGTTCTCTTTCCTGATTTCCTGAGTCACTCCCTTCAGCTTGCATTTGTTTAACATTCAGAACCATTTCCTATTTGGTAATGTTTGGGGCTTTCATGGTGTGGAACATGCCCACCAGTTCTCCTTCCTTCTATCCCATTCACCATTGTTCTCTGTTCTGTAGATTCTGGCTGTGACTCAGTCACCGACACTGAAACTGAGGACGAGAAGGTCCTGCCCTACGCGAAGCAGCAGAGCCTGCCGCTGGAGACTTCACCTGGGAACCTGATGGTGGTGCAGCCAGACCGCATTCGCTGTGGGGTAGGCACTTCTGGGGCGGGCGGACTGATGTCAGAACATGGGCTTTCAGGCTTTTTAATAGATGCATTTATTGGAGTAAAGGGAGTCGGGTTCACCTGTTGCACCTTAGCGTAATCCCAGCCTTCCTGTGGGGTTCCCGGTATAGTAGCTGTCCCGGGAACCCCAGTACCTGGGCCTTGGGCACAACTCACTCTTTGAAGTGAAAGAGAGACAAGTCCAGGAATGTATCTGCCATCCATCTAAGACTTTTAGTTCATGGACCCAAAGCTTAGAACAGGTGGGAGACCAGCAGACACGAGCATTACAGGACACTTGGGCCACCCTCAGAGTTAGAGGCCCAGATCTGTTCCTGCCGCATCAGTGTAGTGCTGGGAGGAAGGGATGAGAGGCATTTTGAGAGCTGCCTTCTTCACTTACTGGCCACTGGCATGGCCTAAGTGAGTGCCATGGAGCTTGATGGCTTACATGTGCTGGCAAATATTGCTTGCTAAAGGGATAAGATTGGTGCCTGAGAATAATGTATCATTTTCAGGGGTGAGGCATAAGTCAGCAGGTGACTTGTGAAGGCCACTGTCATTTGAAGTCTACTGTAGTATTGAGAGTTTCTCATGATCTTTCCTTTCCTGATGAACAATGTGTCATATTAGTTCAGAGCAGCAACATGCTTCCCTGTGGATACAAGCCCTTTGCTGAGTTTGCCGCTGTGAGCTCCTTGGGACGAGGGCAGGACAGCTGTGGCAATGGAAAGTACCAGTGTCTTTGGCCGTGTGAGTGGTTTTCCGTGCTGCCTGAGGTCACAAGGCAAGGCCTCTCTCTACATGAGGGTTGCAAACTGCTGCTTGGGCTGGATGGAACCCAAACATGTTTGTTTTGGACTGCTGAGTGTTTTGAAAGTTAGGCGTGAAAATCTGTGCTTCCAGCTTTCTTGGAATCAGAATCTGGTGACACCAGGCCTGAGATGACAGGCAGGGCCAAGCAGCCATTGAAATGGAGCATGCTTCTCGCAGCTCGCTCCGCACTCCTTCCTGCTACTCATCCTGAGATCAGGCTGGTGGGTGCCAGTCAGTGCCGGGTTTGGAACTAAAGAACGATGCCCTTCGCATGCCTCCCTGATTCTCCAGGCGTTTGTTCCTTCTCCCATCTAGGCTCTCACTAACCCAGGATTCGTGCTCCTTGTTGCCTACTCCAGATCTCTGGGTCCTGGGGCAGCTGGGCTGGGGTTGGGTCCTGACTGCCAATAGAACAACGGACACACTCATTCTGTCTGGCTCCCTGGCTGGGCCTGCAGCAGGAGTCAGGTTCACCACAGCTCATTCACACTCAGCCTCAGCAGCCCCCAGGAGCCAGGACCACGCCCCATCCTCATCTGTTGTGAAATCGCAGCCTTTGTCATGAGGGGACTGCGAGGACTTTATAGCAGAATCTTAGGATAAACATTTGGGGATTCGCTTTGGCCAGAAATATCTCCTTTGCACGTTTATCTTTTGGGGGTGGGGTGAAAGTGAGGGGAGGGGCTATTCTTACCAGTTCAATGTCTTGGAGGACCATTCCCCAGCGCAGTGAAACAAGATAATTGTCTTTGGCAGGCTCAGCAAGAGATCTTAAAGCAAAGCAAAATAGCTATTCAGTTTGCTCAGTGCCTTTGGAAAATTAATCCCCCAGTAAGTTATTTTTGTCCTTCCACGAACAGCATTCAGTTGCAGAACAAAAGAGCTTCTCTAGGCAGGTGCCTCTCCCACGATAAGGTGCATGCGTCCCCCGAGGTCTTGGTAAAATGCAGACACTGGCTCAGTGGGTCCAGGCAGGGCCTGAGCATCTGCATTTCTAACCAGCTTCCAGGGGAAGCCGCTGCTTCTGGTCCCTTGACCTCACTTTGGGTAGCAAGACTCGTCTAGAACAGTACTTTCCCAGCTGTCTGTGGTGAAGAACTTTTTGAAATTTTGTTTCTAAATTTCCAGTTCTGCCAGGGACCGATGCTTTTACCAAATACAATATAAAAGAAAAGCTATAAAAGTGAAATCATAAGGCATATGAAATATAAGCCTCGGGCTTTTAAATTATTTCTGTTAGGTTCACCATGCAAAGGATTACTCCATCAAACTGCTATAAAGGTTTATAAATGTTTACTCTTGGTTTTGGAACTTGTGTCATTGGGACCTGAAGCAAACAGTGGACTGCAGACCCACCCTGTTCTAGAACAGCCTCTCTAGATAAGGCTGGGGCTCAGGGAGTGGGAGACCCGCTGGCTGGGCACCCTAGTAGGGGACCCGGGAGGGAAAGGGGCTGATGACGGACTGGTGTCCCGTTTCAGGCAGAAACCACCGTCTACGTCATTGTGAGATGTAAGCTGGATGAGAGAGTGACGACAGAAGCAGAATTTTCTCCAGAGGATTCTCCCTCCGTTAGGGTGGAGGGCAAGCTGGAGAATGAGTACACGGTTTCCGTGAAGGCCCCCGGTAAGTCGCCCCGGTACCTCCAGGGATTGGGCATCATGCCAGGGAAGAGGCTCACTCTTGCTTTCTTTTACTTGTCTGTCTTTATTCAGCAGCTGAGCAAAGTGTCAGCCTAGATTTGGATTTGGTTGTCATGTTCTGCTTAAAGGGAAAGGAAGGGCAGAAACATCTATGTGTGATGGGGGGACAATGGCTATATTAAAATTTTTATCATTAGAAAGTTAACATATTAAACTTTTTGGGAATTAGAGAAAAGTCGGGAAAAAAAGTCATCAGACCACCATTCAGTCTTTTGGGCCTTTTTCACAATTTTTAAAAGCATAGCTGTTTCAGTAGTATCTATTACCTGATATTCTGTTCTTTTTATATAATCTTATATTTATTCTCTCCCCATCCCTCTCCCCTCCCCCATGCTATTACATGGACTTTGTAACTTTCCATTTTATTTTATTTATTTTTTATATTTTTATTGATTTCAGAGAGGAAGGGAGAGGGAGAGAGAGATAGAAATATCAGTGATGAGAGAGAATTATTGATCTGCTGCCTCCTGCATGCTCCCAACTGGGAATCAAGCTGGCAACCCAGGCATGTGCCCTTGACTAGAATCAAACCTGAGACCCTTCAGTCTGCGAACCCATGCTTTATCCACTGAACAAAACCAGCTAGGGCATAACTTTCCATTTTATAACACATTTATTTTCTGTTACAAAAGTAATGTGTGTTCAATACAGAAAACATGAAGAATAAAGTAATCATAAAGGAAAGCATGTAGAAAATTACCCATATGCCCACCCCAAAGGAAATCACTGGTTTCTGTATTTTTCCACATCTATGTACATGGCTTCATACTGTCTCATAGCCCACTTTCATTATCCACATTAATAAATACTCTTTTACAACATGATGCTTACTGGTTGCAAGGTAAGCCATTGTTTAGATGCACTATAATTTATAAAGCCAGTTCCTAGTGCTGGACTTGTATCTTATAACCATACTTTTTAAAAAATATATTTTTATTATTGATTTCAGAGAGGAAGGGAGAGGGAGAGAGAGATAGAAACATCAATGATGAGAGAGAATCATTGATCAGCTGCCTCCTGAACGCCACCCAGTGGGGATCGAGCCCACAACTCTGGCATGTGCCCTGACTGGGAATTGAACCATGACCTCCGGGTTCATAGGTTGATGCTCAACCACTGAGCCATGCCAGCCAGGCTAACCATAATTTTTAAAGCTGCATGATATTCAGTTGAAAATAAGTCTTATCTTTTGATTTTTCATTTCCTCATTGTTGCGTATTTATGTAATTTCTGATTTTTTATTGTATTAAATTATGATAAATATTGAGCATCCTTAGCTTGCAGATGTTTTGGGTTTTTTTTTTCCTCTTTTGTATTTAGGATTATTTCCTCCAGATGGAATCTCTGAAATAATGGGTATTTTTAAGGATCCTGGAAAATAATGCTTTCTGAAATATTGCTACTGTCAAGTTTATTTTTCTATACCATCACCATTATCATTAAATATTTTTGCTAATTTGATATGTTTTTTAAAGTAGCCCATTGTTTTAATTTGCATTTCTTTGATTATTAGTGAGGTTGAATATTTTTCCATGTTCTCTACTTGTCGCATTTCCTCTTTTATGACTTGAATCTTTGTGGTTGGGGTATTTTTAATTTTTTCTTTTCCCCTCAAAACCCCTTCCTGTGGTGCAGAAGAGAGCACGCAAGGAGAGCTCATAGTAATGACAGCAGCGCAGTGAATCAGTTCTACTGGCCAGATGTGGCCAAAGTGTGGAGTTTCTACCAGGATCCCTCCCACCTTCTGGCAACCACTGGCCTTCATATAAATTGCTTTAAATTCAACTCTTCTTCCTGTTTATTGCAGCATTGGACCTATAGTACCGAACAAACATGAAAATCATTCAAAAATTAAATTTCAGACCCAATGAGAATAATTCCTCTGACTCTGAGCCCTGTCATGTGCTAGTCTGCTCTTCGTCTGCTTCTGTCCTTTCCCTCACTTCCCCACCCCCAGCTCACCTCCAAGATCTTTCTTCCAGCCCCCAATTAATTTCTTCACCATTAAGATGAATCCATAAACAATTTTTCCTGGACACTTGTTCTTCCTGGGCACTTTTATAGTATCTTTTCTTCTGTTCAGCCCTTTCTTCTGGGAATGTTTCTCTGAAGATATATTCCGGGGACTTAGTGGTGTGCGAAGCCATTATCAGCTATTATACTGACATGGAAGAAATCGGGAATTTATTATCCAATGCTGCGAATCCTGTGGAATTCATGTGTCAGGTAAAGATGTTGAAAGGAAACCTGAATCTTCTGGACATGTAATTTCAGCTCATGGTGTATCAGCCTTGAATCTGCTGGGTGGGAATAGCTTGATTTAAAACCTGACTGTCTTCACTTTTGTATTCAGGCCTTTAAAATTGTGCCCTACAACACAGAGACGCTCGATAAGCTGCTCACAGAGTCCCTGAAGAACAACATCCCCGCAAGTGGACTGCACCTCTTTGGGATCAACCAGCTGGAAGAAGAAGATATGATGACAAGTAAGCCAACAGTAAAACCTCAAGAAGCCATCCCTGGGTGATTCCAGTTTGCTGGTTCAGCACAGAGTCAACCCATACATCTGACGGCTTCCTGCTCTACAGCCCTTCCTTTGAGAAGCATTCATGCCTCACTGGCTAGTCAGAGATTCTTCCACATTATACATCTGAATACCACACCCCCTTCCTAAAAACCCTTTGTTCACGAGTCCAAATTCCTTAGCTTGCTTGCAAAATTCTTCCCAAGGGCTCCTGCTGCATTTCTGCTCTCATTTCTCTCTTGTACCCTCTCCCTTAGCTTCTGCGCTCTGCTCTACAGAAGGTATGAACTCCTTTCACCTAATGAAAATTCTGCCCTGCCTCTTGCCACCTTGACTCCGGAATACAGTTCTTCCGGTTCTTCTTGGTTGCCTTTTGCCTGGCTAAATTCTCTTCGTCTCCCCGTAGCAGCTTAGGTTGTGCTTTCACAGGAAGACTTCTGGAACCTTCAGTAGGTTTCATCTACGTGCTGGGGGCTTTCCTAGCATGTTGGGTATCCACTGTCCTGGTGCTCTTCAGCTGTGTCTGTCTTCCTCACTAGCTCAGCGAGGGCTGGGACTGTGCTTGGTGGCTTATTGTAGGCTCAGAACAAATCCTTGTTTGATGAGGAAGGAGCAGCCTTGGGTGCATGTGTGACATGGCTGGAGCTGGGAGGACCACTTGCATGGGGAGGGTGCCTGGCACGCCGGACAGGAGGTCCCTTATGGTGCTTCCGTGGACACCACTCTTCCTTCATGCCGTAGTTGCACTGCACAATGGGACCCGCATCCTGGCTACCCTCTGCCTGTGTTCCATCCTTCCATAGCCTAAGAGAACCACAAGATGAGGTTAGATTGCCTTCAAGTCCTTCTCCTGGGGGCAATCTCCCGTTGCCTCTCCCCGTTGTCCTGCTATGGAGTGTTCTTGCATCACTTCCAGTGCGTGTTAATATTCTCTATTCTTAAACTTGGGGCTCAGGAAGGACTATGCCATAGCCTGACGATGTGGGATCCTGGGGGCATTTTCAGACCCTTCATCCCAAGGATCATATCCTGGTGAACAGGAAGCTAGGTTTGTCTTATTTAAAAACATATATATCTATTTATATGTACAGAAACATATATGTGTATTTATAGATACATATATCATCTATCTATCTATCTGTCTAAATATTACTGTTGGGTTTAGAAGTCAACTTTTATGAAAACAAGACCAAAAAAAAAAGGTTTTTCATGTCTGTTTCGTGGTCGAATTTAACTTGCTTTATTCAGTTATTAGTAGGTAGAGGGAGTCATGGGGATCCAGTGACTCTCAGCAGTACTTTGTTTCTCACCAATCAGAGGTTAACATACACCCTAGGGTTCACATTGCATTAATATGAACATTCAAAACCTGTTTTAAACAAGGACCTTACTGAATACCATCCCATTAATCTTTCCAGTTCCCTTTAAGATTGTCTGGAAATACTTTCTGGTTCAAAACTAAGGCCCAAGGGAAAGACTAAGCAACATACTCAGGATTACTTGACATACTTTATGAAATTGGGAATAAGATCTATGAAGATGGACTTCATATATACAGATATATATATATATTTCAGAGAGGAAAGGAGAGGGAGAGAGAGATAGAGACATCAGTGATGAGAGAGAATCATTGATTGACTGCCTCCTGCACTTCCCCTACTGGGGATCGAGCCTGCAACCTGGGCATGTGCCCTGACCAGGAATCAAACCACAACCACCTGGTTCATAGGTCAACCACTCAACCACTGAACCATACCGGCCAGGCTTCTTCTTCTTCTTCTTTTTTAAAAAGCACAAAACAGTTGCTTTAAAGTACCCTGAAATTTGCAGAGCAGGTCAAAACATGGTTCCCGTTGTACTTTGTGGCTGCTATTTAAGCCTTTAGAAAGTCACATTTTGCATTAGTATTATTTCTCAGGATCCTCTGATCCTTTTAGAGAAAGAAGGTAGGATATTATTAGATTTGCTAATTAATTAAAGTATCATTTCTTCTGTCATCTGAGGGCATAATCTTCAGTGATGCCCTGAAGGAAGTTGTCAGATGTTAAGTCAGTCAACCAAGAAGTAACGACTGAGTGCCTGCTAGATGCCATGTGAGGCGTGCCAGCTTCGAATCCCAGAACAAGGGTGCCCTCTGCCTTCAATGTTATCTGCCCATTAAGTCTCCTTGACCTTTTTTCAGATCAGAGGGATGAAGAGCTGCCCACCTTGTTGCATTTTGCTGCGAAGTACGGACTGAAGAACCTCACTGCTTTGTTGCTCACCTGCCCGGGAGCCCTACAAGCATACAGTGTGGCCAACAAACACGGCCACTACCCCAACACCATTGCCGAGAAACATGGCTTCAGGGACCTGCGGCAGTTCATCGATGAATATGTGGTAAGGTCAAGGCGGGAGAGGCCCCAGGACTGGAAATGCACTGTGTTGTCCTAGGGCTGCCTTTTCAGCAGAGACATGGTCAGCTTTCATCTCTAGCATGTCCTCGTGTGGCTCTTCTGGCGGCGCCAGTATGTGTGGCCTTAAGAAATGAGCCCTGGAGCCCTGGCAGGTGTGGCTGGGTGGGTTGGAGTGTCATCCCGTACACTGAGAAGTTGTGGGTTCTATTCCCAGTTGGGGCACATACCTAGGTTTCAGGTTCAACCCCTGGCCCGGTGGGGGCATATGCAGAGGCAACTGATCAATGTTTCTCTCTTACATCAACATTTCTCTCTCACTCTCTCTCTTCCCACTTCTCTAAAAAAAATAAATAAATAAAAATCAATGAATATGTCATTGGATGAGAATTAAAAAAAAAAGAGCCCTGGAGTCACATGGACCTGAGTCCAAGTTCCCATATTAACACTTGTCAGCTACATGATTTTGGGCAAATCATGTTGTGTTTTCTCTCTCTCTCTCTCTCTCTCTCTCTCTCTCTCTCTCTCTCTGTTTCCTAGTATGCAGAAGGAAGATAATCATAGGTCTATCCGTACATTATTTTGAGGAAAAAGGAGACAAGATAGGTAAAGTACCGAGGCCCACCTTTAAAGAATTTAAAGAGACGTTTGTGGAATGAATCCACTGAAGGTTTGATGCTGATTCCTCTTCCCTAATCACCTCCCCACCCACTTCCAAGGCGCCTTGGTGGGATGCTCCCAGCTGCCTCGCCCACCATCAGGCTCAGGTGGACTGTGTTAGGATGGGTTCCTTTCTTAGCAGAAAACACTATAAAACTCTGCACCTGAGATTTCAGGGAGTCCAATGTGAAGTCCCACCTTCTGCTGACAGCTCGTCTCTTTCTGAGCCTCTGCCTGTCTTAAGGTAGATATGCCCAGTTTATTTGCTCATCTGGTTTTGGACCCTCAGGTCCTACTTCATTATGACTTCTGGTCCTTCTTTGAGGGTAATCTCACCCTGTGGCCAGACTTTATTCCATACCCCAGTCTTGCTCCCATTGTCTTGGAGGCAGCTGCCCTTCCCCCTGACTCTACCCTTTTTTTGTTTCCCTCCATCTTCAGGACGTAGGAATACCTCGGCCTCTGGAATGGGGTTGTGACCTCAAAAGAAACAATAGACACAATCCTGTCCGGCTCTCTAGCTCCAGATAGGAGTGAGCCCGACACCGCCCCAGAAACTGAACTCTGCTCTGTATTTGACAGTCTACAAGACAATGACTCGCCGTGGCACATAGAGGGGTCTTCCCAAAGTCTGGGGGTGACTAAGTATGCTGAGTGAATAGGCTAACCTGAATGCCTGTTTGGGACATCATTGACATAAATGAGGCAAAAGGTGCTCACAGTCTGGGAGTGTTTACTCAGCTTTACTTTGAAGTCACAAATGTATAAAATGCTGTGTTTCATTTCCGTGCCAGGAGTTTTTATTAAGGACAATACTCTGTTCATAGTAATCACTGCTACCTATTGAATTTATTTGATTGGCAAATGCATGATCTCTTTTAATCCTCACCACAGTCCTTTGAAGTTGACAATATTGTCCTCTCCCTCCAATAATCAAGAAAAGGGCTTAGAAAGATGGAGTAACTATGCCTTGTGTCACATACTAGTAAGGGTGGAGATAGGATTTGAACCTGGTTTTCTGCCAAAGCCGAGGCTTGCTGTCCTACTTACTGTATGTCACAGGGAGGTTGGAAGATGCATGTCCAGCTTGCACTGAAGTCAGTCTGGCTCACATTTCTCATATCACCTTTGTTCTCTGGCTGTGATTCCCTTCCACCAACGCATCTGTAGCATTGTCCCAAAAGGTTGTCCCTACGTGTTGTTTATGACCTCTAAGAACTGTCCCATTTCCTCTTTCCACCAAATCAAAACCAAACGCCAGACCTTGAGTCCCCACCACTCACAGCTGCCAGCTGGTCCACTCCTTGGGTCTCATTAGGAAATCAACACGGAGTGTCGATAGCAGATTAGCTCTCTTGGGGCAGCGATGATGAAAATGAGTATCTCTGTGGGTTGATGCTGAAATAAGGATTGTGAAACACCAAAGTTTCTTATCACGAAAAGTTGTGCAGAGGTTTCAGAGAAGCCAGCTCTCTGGCTTCACAATCACCTAGAGACCAAATGGGAGAGGGCAGCCGGCCCGACCATCTCTCCTCCTGGGCACAGGGTATAAAGCCGAGGAGGCACTTTGGAGAAGGGCTCCGGAGCAGTCTGCTGGCGGGAGCGGGGACTAGTGAATGAGGTTCCTGAGGGACTCTGACTACACAGAAGTGCAAGCGCACCTTAGCTGCAGCCCATTTATCCCATTTGAATCTCCATGTGGCTAGTCAGTAAGGGTTACACCCTGGCATGCCATTTGTTCCCTTTTGAGGAACCACTAGGGAGTAGTGGAAACGTCAGCAGCCAGGATTGCAGGCCCTATGGAAGGAAAGGCAGTAGACTTTCCTGAGCTTTGGTTTTCTCATCTGTGAACTGGAGAATATTGCATCTCTCTCAAGCCGCAGTAGAAAGAATGACATATAATGTCTAGTCAAATACCTAGCATCGGACCTGGCCCATAACAGTGCTCATGAGAAGGTTGTACATTTGTGTCGTCTCGTCTTCGGACATGAACGAGCGTCTCCTGGGTGTGTGAGTCTGTGCTTAGTGCTGGGGGCCAAAGCCCTGACCCCTGGGAGCCTTCGCTTTGCCAGTCACAAGCCCTCTCGGGGTGCCTCAGTGTGCCTGTGGGTCCCCTGTTCTCTTTCAGGAAACTGTGGACATGCTGAAGAGTCACATCAAAGAGGAACTGATGCAAGGGGAGGAGGCCGACGACGTGTATGAGTCCATGGCCCACCTCTCCACAGACCTGCTCATGAAATGCTCCCTCAACCCGGGCTGTGACGAGGAGCTGTACGAGTCCATGGCTGCCTTCGTCCCCGACGCCACTGAGGACCTCTGTAAGTAGCACAGCCCAGCTCTGCTTCCATGTTTCCGCTGACAAGAGGCTTTCTTCACTCTGGTGGACGGGGGAAGTCCCTGCTGACTGCCACCTCACCCCAGAGAGACGAGGATCCTGTTTTATGCAAAGTTAGAGCTGCCTTCATGTGTTGAGGCCAGCAGAATCCTTCTCCAAACGCCCTCTGCTGTGGCTGTTGCGTGACTGGACGTTGCAGCAAGGTCCTGGAAGCCAGAGCTGAGGAAGGCGTTGTCTCGTGATCCGAGACGCTAAATCAGCGGCTTTCAACCCTGTCAGTCTCCACAGGCCCTATTTACAGTAAACAATTTTCCAGGAATGCCCCCTTTACTACCCTGATGTGAGTTTCATACATAATGTAACCTAGAAATCAAATATACACCCTAAGTAAAATATGAACGAGAACTATAAATATAAAATAGAACTGATATAAAAAAAGAGAGGAAATTCTCAGGCGTGACTGCACAGGAGGACATAATGGGATAGTTGGATACAGATGCCTGTGCTCAGACTCACTGCCAATGTCCGGCCGCATGTGCTGACCGACACGTACCTATTGTATCGGAGACTCAGATACTGCCAACAGTGTTGGCATCAGAACATGAATTTTCCTAAATGGTGAAAATTCAGTGCACACTAAAGCCATACAAAAATACACGTTGTATTTACATAAAAAGAAGTTTGCTCTTAGGGCTCAGAAAATGATAAGCAGGCTTTTTTTAATGGTAGCCTGATTTTATTGAATTGATATATAATAAACTTATTTTCAAAATATATCTCCAGAACATGCTTTTTTTTTTTTTTTTTTTTTTTTTTTTTTTTTTTTTTTTTGTAAATTGCTGAACAGATTTTGCCCATTTTTGGTTACACTAATTGGTGTGTGTGTTTTTTTCCATTGTAAAAGTAATACGTTTTTACAAAAACTTGAAACAAAATAGAAATATGTAACTGAGTTGTTATTAAAAGTCCATATAACTCTACCCACCAAACCATTATAGCACTGGTAATAGTTTGGTGGGTATATTTGTCCATACTTTTCCTGTGCCTTCTAATATTAAATAAAAATATATGCGCACATACATATACACAGGTATATACAGACACACGCATATGTATACATATGTATCATAGGCAGATTTTTAGCCTATCTGCATGTCTGGGGAAATATTTAAAAACCATTAGGGGCATGAAATACTTCCCGTGCAGGGCTGTCTCGCACATTGTGGGTGTCCAGTAGCTTTCCCCCTTGTTCTGCTAAACACCAATAGTGTCCCTCCATCATGGTGACAACCCAGAACACTCTCATCGATTTTCCAAACGCCCTCTAGAGGGCAGTGCCGCTCCCCTTTAGAGCCACTGGTCTAAGTAACGTTGGTTCCAGTGCACTCACCAGGGTTGAAGCAGGAGCACCTGCTGCCAGCCCTCTCAGAGCCTTCTTGATATGTCCCCACCTTTTGCTACCCAATGCTAAGTACTCAGGACACTGCCTAAGACTTAGCGCTCCTTCCCTCTGGTCTAATGAATAGATTTAAGAAAGATAAGACACAATACCCATCAACGTACCAGCTTTATCGGTGGAGGGTTTTCTGGAATGGGCTAGATTGAGCATTGCCAACTTGCAGCCTCAGAAGAAGACAGCAGGGCCCTGGCCCCCAGGGAGGTGGGCCTGGTTTTCCCATCCATGAATAGACAAGCAGGCACCAAGAGGATGCCTGGCAACAGGAGGAGTGGGCTCATAAGGGGGCCAGAGGCAGACCCTGATGCTAGCAGCACCCTTGACCCTGCAAACCCAGCACCTGGAAGGTGTGGTCCAGCGGTTGTTAGGTGCTTGCTGGTGAGATTGGCTGCTCCTCTGAGGGAGGCGGGGGAGGGGGGTGGGGAAGAGGGAAAGAGCGGTAGAAGCTCCCTTTCAGCACCTAACTGGGAGGACTGGAAAGGACTGGTGGGCGCTCTTTCCGAAAGAGCGGTGACCGGGCAGGGAGGTGAGGAGAGAGGCTGTCATCCCCACCTTCCAGATCCTCTGTCTCACCAAATCCTTAAAGCAACTGTACAAGAATGCGTTTATTAACTTGCATTTTATGCATGAGGAAACTGGTGCACAGAGAGGTTACACAACTTTCCCGAAGTCTAACACTTGTTGGAGCCCAAATTTGAACCCAGGTCTCGCTGCCTCTAGGACCATATTCTTTATTCTGTGCCAGAAATTTCCATCTAACACCATGAAATTTAGTCCTGGTTTCTTTAGAAAAACCATTTAGTGGCTGTAGCCCTGCTTGCTCTTTCTTTTTTTTTCTTTTTAAAAAATCTTTGTTGTTGAAAGTATTACATATGTCCCCCTTTTCCCCACATTGATCCCTGCCTCCTGTCTCCCGCCCCAGGCCTTCACCACCACATTGTCTGTGTCCATGGGTTATGCATATATACATACAATTTTTTTGGTTGATCACTTCCCCCTTACCCTCCCTCCCCCGCTTTCCCTCTGAGATTCCGCAGTCTGTCCTATGCTTCTATGTCTCTGGATCTATTTTGTTCATTAGATTCCATATATGAGTGGGATCATGTGATACTTGTCTTTCTCTGACTGGCTTATTTCACTTCCTGCTTGCTCTTTCTACGGCCCAGACATGGGCTCACGTAGCCTCTGGTGCCCCCTGCCCTTGCACATCCACACATCTCCACGTACCCAATAAGCATTTCTGGAGCATCTACTGCGTTTCAGCTACTCGCTTCTCCTGGTGTTGGGAAGACAAGGGGGACCAAGACACAGTCCTTTCCAATCCGGGACAGAGACCCCTTCACAAAAGACATTTGGAGAACAAGTGTTGCCCAGTTGGGAAGCCAGAGACCATGCATTATCACTTCTGCCCTGCAAATAACATATGAAGGAAGATAGTGTTCATTCATTCATTCATTCATTCACTTGCTCTCAGGACCAACATGGAGTGCAGGCTTTAGGTCAGCTCCTTACCACTGCTTTGGAGGTCACTTAACTGTGTTGGACAAAGCTGCCTCTTCTGACTTGCGTTTTGGGAAAGGCAGAGTGGTGAGGCCATCTTCTCCAAAGGGAGTCTAAAACAAACACTAAGTAGGAAGGTTGTCAGGGAAACTCACCATGTTGAATGGAGGGGGTCTGGGAAGCAAGGTTGTGTTCTGACCCTGTTTTTTATTCTACTCCAATCTCTCCTTCCCCCTGAATTTGTGTGGGTGAGCACACACACACACACACACACACACACACACACACACTCACATTCAGGATCTTTAGTTTAGATATGCTGCCACCAGGTGGCAATTACATTTCTATGTTATCAAACCTTCAACTTTGCTCCCAATTCTCTTGAGAATTTTTTGTTCAAGACTCCACAGATTTAAACCATCAACACCCTCACCTTACTATATAAGAAATAAATGTCTTCATGAAGGTCAGGCTTATGCAAACACTAAATAAAAATCAAGACACACCTCCCTTTGGGTGTTTTCACTGTCTCCTGATCTTTTGCCCCTGTCCTTGCCTCAGAGAGTGATACGGTGGCCCTGGTGGCCCTCTGACTTGGGTAATACACTTTGTTTGGAAAGGTTCCCCGAGGCTCTGGGCTCTAAGGCCTCGGGAACCATTTCTGGGAGGCCCTTGTTCAACTGTTTCCAAGGTAATATGCTTGTGGATTTAGCTTTCCTTAAATATCTCAGAGGCTTGTCTTTCTTCAAAAGGGGGAAGGGGCAAAAGGGGAAATGTGTACTATCTCCCTACTAGAAACTAAACTCACAGCAGTCACTCTAATCCGTCCCAGAGGCTGTTCTGCTTCATGTGGCTCCTGTCTTCAACCTTTCAACCTCCCTCCGCCCTGTTCTGCAGCTCAAGTTTGTGTGTGGCAGAGAGCTGACTTAGCCCTTAGCAACCCCCTTGGTAACTGGCGTCTTTGTAACAGATCATCTCCAGTTTTTCTTTACCCGAGCTCTCTGATTACAGCCCGTCTCTGCAAGCGAGGTCCCCTCCAAGCTGAGGGCACAGTGAAGGGCCTTGCAGCCCAGCCATGTCAGGTCTGAGCCCAGCTGAAGGAGGCGCCTTTGTGAGCAAAATTGTTGTTATTGATTTGGAACATGCCGCCTTCCCTGTCGGCACTCTCAGGAGTCTTCTTTCCTGCAGCCGCTGAGGCTCTGCCATCCTCCTGCTTCCCATCTCGGGAAGACGCTGGCTGCTGGAGCCAATAAATGCTTTAGGGGCAGTGGGCTGGGCGCAAGGCGTGAGGTCTTACCAGCAAGGAACTCATTCTGTTCCTGCCCTGTCCAGGGCTGAAACTGACCCAGCAGGGCAAAGGGAGGCTCAGGGCACTTCCGATGTCTGTTGCTTTTTGATCCTCCAAATGTACAGAGAATTGTGTTGGGGACATAGGCACATAGTGAAAGCTACTGGATTGAATGTTTTAAAGTTAATACGATAGCCCTAGCCGGTTTGGCTCAGTGGATAGAGCGTCGGCCTGCGAACTGAAAGGTCCCAGGTTCGATTCCGATCAAGGGCACATGCCCGGGTTGTGGGCTTGATCCCCAGTGGGGGACTTACAGGAGGCAGCCAATCCATGATTCTCTCTCATCGTGGATGTTTCTATCTCTCTCTCTCCCTCTTCCTTCCTCTCTGAAAGCAATAAAAATATTTTAAAAAAATAAAGTTAATACGATAAAATCCTCACCACCGTCATTTAACTCGCTCCCTCGTGCTTTCCTCAGGCACTGCATGCAGACTACTGTGCGCTGTGCTTCTGTGCATGCTTCTCTGGTTATCTGCTCCTCCCTCCGCTAGGAAGCATGCGTTAGCCACAGTGCTGTACACAGTAGGTGCTCAACTGTTTCTTGACTTTGAGAGTACCAGAAAACAAGAAGCAGTCCTAGACTGTGTGGGGTGGAATAGTTTGTTGGCATTCCAGTGCAGAGACTTCCCTATCCTGAGAGGCGGTAGTGAGACATCTGCTAGATGTCCTGAGTGTGGGACACCTCAGGGTGGTGCTAACTCCTCAGCCGCCCCAGGTGGACTTGTCGTTCATGTCTCTGTACATTCTCCTGTGCTATTCCTGCTGCCTGAGCTGCCCTTCTCTTTTCTCAGCTTGGGAGATGCCCAGATTCCTTCACAAAGCCCAAGTACCTCCACCATTCATTTGTGTGCTCCTCATTAGCGTGTGCATTCACACCTCCACGCATTCAGCAGTGTTTATCGCACCCCTCGTGTGTTACGTCCCTGTGCCAGGTGACGGGAGTCAGTACAAAAGCCACGTGACCCCTGCCTTCCAGAGCTTCCCTTGCAGCAGGAGAGCTGGACACTACACAAAAGGACCACATAATGAAATATGTAACTACAAACCGTGACAGGGCCATGAAGGAAAAGGATACGGTACCCCGAGAGGGCAGCTATGGAGGTGAATGGTGGGGCGACTTCGCAAGTCATGGTGCTCACTGCACCCCACCGTGCACACCCTCCTGCACGGCAGAGAGTCTGTGCTTTCCAGAGTACTGCATGGAAGCCCTTGTCTGCATCAGAATCCATAGAACTTAACTGGGTTGCCTCTCCTAACCCCTTCATTCTTAGCCCCTCTTTTTCATTGCCAACCATTCCTTAGCCGCTCTGATTTCAGACTGCCCTCCTCTCTCTGTCTCTCTGCCCCTGTTTCTATCTGTCTATCTTTCTGTCTCTGTTCCTCCCCTACTGCAACTCCCTCCCCTCCCCCACCCCATCTCTCTTTTTGTTTCTTTCTGTATATATGTGACTCTCCCCATCTCTGTCTTCTGTCTCCTTCCCATTACATCTCCACTGGGGTCTGGGAAGGTTGGACTTTCTCATTGACATGGTCGATCAAAGCATCCATTCCACCTAGAAACCAATCAGGTTTCAGGTTATCTTCAAAGGGGCAGTCACGCCGCTCCTGCCTCTGAGGCTCTTTTTCGGCCATAAAAACACGGGGAAAACATTCAGTTGGCCTGCTTTCAGGGGTTGAGAGCCTTTCCAGAAGAATAGTCTCTCAGTACCTGACATTTTACTGTATTATGTACCCAGATTAGGTTTGATATTAAATTAACAACACGTAATCTGAATGGACTTTCTACTGCAGCTAAGTAATCTAGATTTATGTCCCATGAGGAGTATCACATGGGCTTCTTTGCAAATTCATTCTTGCTCTGGACTGATTCCCGAAGTAAGCGCCTGCCAGGCTTTCTCTCATCTGTTCATGCTTCTTTCTTCCCGGGAAAGGGTTCTTTCTGATCGACTCCCTCAGTCAAGTACAGGCTAACTCTGCAGCTGCCTCTTCCCGGAGGAGACTGTGGCCCCGGAGTCTCCTTGTTTTTTATTTTTTTCCTCTCCGCTGCAATGAAAGAACTTCACCCTTTTTCCTTAGACCAGCAGGTTTCGGCACATTTCAGTTTATTTTTAACTGGCGAGGAATGAAGGTTAAGCACTTGGAATCTGAAGTACCAAACCCCAAGCGTCCAGGAATTCAGGGATTTATTGTCCTGCTTTCCTTCACAAAATGTCCTATGTCCCTGCACCTCCAGAATTTTCTGTGTTTCAGTCACTCGTGTGTCGCTCACCGTGTGCCTGGGTTGTGTGTACACTTGGGTTGTCAAATTTAGAGTTTGAGAGAATCTTATCGCTCATGAACTCCTTCAGCGAGGTACTTTTTCTCTTCTTTATTGTTATAAAGGTAGTTTCTACTACTACTAGGACTTACTGCCTATGGTAATAGTGTCTTAAAAATAATTTCAACTGCCAATGTCAGTTAGCTGGTATTGAGTGGCTGGGGAGCTGTGTTGAGAAGGATTCTGAGGCCAGGAGCAATGCTATGATGGATCAGTAATGTTTGCCTTAAGTGTAGAATAGGGACATGGAGGCCAATGTATGTATTTGCTGTTCCTGGTCTAATTCAAAGATATTTATATTCAATTCAGTTTAAAAAGAACCATTTTGTTTAAAATATCAATGGCAATAAGATCAATTTCAGGTAACTTCATTGGAGGCAGTGCACATCCAGAGACTCAACAGAGACCAGTGCCTGTATCAGGCCAGGGCTGCTGAGTCCTCTGTGGACAGGATGGTCTTGCTTGAATTGAGTGTGTGTCCTACTCCCAGGTTGACGGTACTGATAATTTGGTCCCATCTGTGGTAAGCAGAATAATGTCCCTGAATCTGTGAATATGCTAGATTACATGGCAAAGAAGAATTACAGTTGCAGGTGAAATTATCAGCTGGCCTTAAGATAAAGGGAATATACTGGATCATCGGGGTGGGTCCAGTGTAATCACAGAGTCCTTACAAATGGAAGAAGAAATCAGAGATGGCACCATGAGGAGGACTTGGTTCAGCTGAGCTTTCTGCCCAACATTGCTGGCTTTGAAGCTGGAGGAAGAGGGCCTGGTGCCAAGGAAGGAAGGCAGCCTCTGGGAGCTGGAAAGGTCAAGGAGACAGATGCTCCCCTCGAGCTCCTGGGAAGGGATGTAGTCCTGCCAAAACCTTGAGATTATCCCAGGGAGAGCCATTTCAGACTTCTGAACTACCGAACTGTACGATAGTATGTTATGTTCTTGTTTTACGCCACTAAGCTTGTGGCAATTTGTTACAACAGCAAGAAACCAATACACTGTCTAGGTTGCGTCAATATAATGATAATGATGACCACTAATATCTAGTGCCTGGCACTGTTGATAAGCATTTTATAAGCATTGTCTCAATTGGCACCTACAGTCTTCCTATGAGGTGGAGACTGTTATTTATTCCCACTTTACAGATGGAGATATAGAAGCTCAGTGATAGCAAGCAACTTGCCCAAGGATGCAGAGCTAATAAGTGTCAGAACCAGGGCTTGAACCTAGGTCTCCAGGATACCAAAGACCATGTCTCATTCACAACCCTCAGGCCCTTTCCTGAACCATAGGACTCAAAAGGCATTTGCATTGAAAAATATTCTTTCAAATGCAAATTTTAAAATATGTAACCATGGCATTGTTTATAACAGAAAAAAAAATGGAATCATGGATAACAAAGAGTAGATAAATTGTGGTTTATTTAAAAACTAGTGGCCCGGTGCACGAAATTCATGCATGGGGGGGACATGTCCCTCAGCCCAGCCTGCACCCTCTCCAATCTGGGACCCCTCGGCAGTCGGACATCCCCCTCACAATCCAGGACCGCTGGCTTCTAACCTGCCTGCCTGATTGCCCCTAACCACTTCTGCCTGCCAACCTGATCGCCCCCTAACTGCTCCCCTGCCATCCTGATTGATGCCTAACTGCTCCCCTGCTGGCCTGATAGCCCCCAGCTGCCCGCCCCCTTCCCCCCCACTGCTGGCCTGATTGTCCCCAAGGCTTTTATTATATAGATGGAACATTATGCAACAATTGGAAAAAATGTGTGTGTTAGAGCCACTTCTATCAACATAGTACCACCTCAAAATCATAATAATATCATCTCAAAAACAAAACAAGAACTTGGTTTTTAGGTCACCCATGTAATTGGTACGTTATAAGGAAGCACATTGACCTTTGGCTTTCACGATTAAGCATAAACCCATGGAGACGAAAACTGTGTGAAAACCATTCAATTACCACAGTAAATCCACTTAAACCCGAGCAACCAAGAGTGCAGTACTTTATGACTCTGAAATATGTGTTTTTGGAATAAAAGTTCAGCCATGTGTTTAAATTAGAGCTTTGATATTATCAAGAGGTTGTTCTCACACTGTCATATTACACAATTACTGAGGACTTACTTGCTTAAGCAAAATATGTAGTTTGAAGTTGAATAGTATACTTTTAGAAAAAATGGTTTGAATTTCATTATTATACACACATATACTGTTTCCTTACTACTTTGATCTTTGGGGACCAGTTAAAGACAATCTGGTGAATTTGTATGAGGAATTCTATGCAATTCCTTATATCACACTTCCAAAGAATACAAATTCACCAGATTGTATACTCTTCAACTTTAAACTATATTCATACCGTTTGAGCCCTGTGGTCCAGGAAAGGGCCTGAGGATTGTGAATGTTGCTCTTCTTTATACTCCACATTTACTCTGTGTTCTTATTGAGTAGTTGGATGGATGGATGGATGGATGGATGGATGGATGGATGAATCCTTTATAATAAAAGTGTAATATGCTAAGTGTCTGACCGATAGGTCTACTCAACCCCTCAACCAGTCGCTATGATGTGCACTAACCACCAGGGGGCAGACGCTCGGACTGGTAGGTTAGCTTGCTGCTGGGGTCTGGCAGATCAGGACTGGGTGAGAGGGCCAGACACGCCCTGGAGCCCTCCTGCGGTCCCTTCCCAGCCGGCCAACCTCCTGTGGTCTCTCCCCAGTCAGCTGGCCCCCACTGCCCCAATTGGGCAAGACGGCCCCAATTGGTCCCAATCACTGGCCAGGCCGAGGGATCTCACCCATGCATGAATTTGTGCACTGGGCCTCTAGTGGATAGATAAGTATGATGGATAGGTGAGTAGATGACTAGATTAATGAATTCTTGAATCTCTTGGTTCAAGATCTCTTGATTTGTTAAAATTTCTATATTCATTTGAAAAACCTCCTTGCTTGTGTGGAAGGAGGTTTATTATTACCTCTTAATCTCCTTTTCCTTCTAGATGTCGAAATGCTTCAGGCCAGTACATCTAGCCCAATCGCTGGAGAAAGTTTCTCCCAGACCACTAAGGACTCTATGATCCGCAAGTTTTTAGAAGGTAAGTTGTAGCTTTGAGCAGGGAAGCAAAAGAGAGAAAGAAAAACACATGTAAGACATTGCCTGGTTACATCTGAAAGTTGCTCCACTCAAGGAATGGGTTTCCATGTACATGGCATATGGGTGATTGAAGGCATTCTACCACACTGGCTCTCCCATCAGCCTGTTACAAAGAGGCCAGAAGTTCCCACCACTGCAGCAATTCATCTGGATTAACACGTTGCCTTCAGCAAGAGCTTTTTTAAAATGCACATGTTTCTTTTTATTTAATCAAAATTGATTGAGTACTTACTATGAGCAAATCACTATTGTGGATGTTGGGCTGGGGGACACAAAGGAAAATAAGATTTGACTTACTTCTTCTCTGATGAAGGAGACTATAGGAGAATATGCACCACTGTTATTAAGTTGAGGCTGAATTGCATAGTGGCTAAGAGCACAGCCTCAATTCCTCCTCGGTTAGCAGGGAAAACTTGGGCAAGTTACTCAACTCCTTTGTATCTCAGTTTCCCCAGTTGTAAAGTCAGATGAATGTTGTGAGAATTAAATGAGTTATTGTACATTAGGCCTCAGAGCAGGGCCAGAAATAGAACAGGTAGTCAAGGTGTATTATTGTTGGTATTCTTTTCTTATCATTATTGAAGGTGTCAAAGGTGGAAGGTGTTAAGTTATATGAGTAATCCCTTAACTCTTTTCAATCATTTATAATTTATAATGGGGTCTATTGATCAAATAAGTGTAGAAGGCAGGGTGCTAAGAACATAGGATGGGGAAAAATAGTTTTGACAGTGAAGCGCAAAGAAAAGTTGTATTAGTAGACTCACAGGGAAGTCAAGAGCAGTCTCCCCAGTGCTCAGAAAATGCAATGAAAAATCCCTAATAAATACTAGATTAGAAATCCCATAGGAAGGAGACCCAAGCTTCATTCATCCCTGTATCTCAATCAGGCATTTAATACAGATTTGTTGGCTGAGTGGTGCTAGAGAGAAGAAGGAAGGGAGAGGAAAGCCCCTGCTATGAGTATACATTGAGCTGGGTGCTTTCCCTTTATTATCTCATTTTTGTCCTCACAGTATTCCTGTGAGTATGTCTCAGAGGGAAATCAGGCTCAGAGAACATGTTACATAACATGTTCAAGGTCACACAGCTCTCATGTATGAGGTGTGGCTGGCATACAGGTCGGCTGAGATTCCCGAAGACAAGAGGACCTTGTGTTCGGGTCTGAGCACAGAGCATTTCAGCCTGTTACCAGGAAGGAGGCAGAGAAAATCTGAGGGACAGAGGCAAGCTTCAGTCCTAAGTCTTTTGGTCACTGGGGAGCAGAGTGGCGGCAGAGGTTGCAAGAGAGGCAGTAGAGCTTGCTGGTTAGGAACACAAGCTCTGGAACCAGTGTTCCTGGGCCCCAATCTGGCTCTGAGCAAGTTATTTAAATACCCAAGGCCCCAGGTTCTTCATCTGCAAAATGAGAATAATGATTATAGTTACTCCACCGTGTTGTTATACAATCAAAGGAAAAAATGTGGGTAATACACTTGGAGCAGTGCTGGGCACAGAGGAAGTCCTTGGGAGGGGTTTGCTATAGTCATTTTGATGCTGAAGGTGAGGGTGCTGGAGCTGTTGGTGGGGAGGCCTCCGAGCCACCCTCACAGTGCTGCCCAGACCCAGGGGTTGGTTCCAAGTGTCCTTGGGCTTTAGCGCTGTACTCCCCTTTCTTTAGTTCTAATGGGACGAATAACTGAGTCTCGGCAGTAAAATTAAGATGATAGAGCCTAGAGCTCACTTCCTTTTGCTGCATTGATGGGGTCAAATGAAGGTGACATCAGTGTTTTCTCAGTTGCTTTGCGTGGGGTTGGTTCTCAACCACTGCTTTCAGTCCCCTTTTACTGTGTTTCTAGGCAATAATGTGGGCATCGCCACTCTGGAGAAGGAGCCGTTCCATCATGATCCGGAAGATGTTTATCACACAGTGGAAGACGATGAGGCCTTTTCCCTGGACCTGGCCAGCAGGCCCCCTGTCCCAGTGCCCAGGCCAGAGGCCAGTGCTTCTGGTGCTCACCAGGTGCCCGACAATGAACCGTACATTTCTAAAGGCAAGTGTGGCGGGGAATGATGCCTAGGGGGGGTATTCAGAGCATCTCAGCAGGAAGGCCCTAGATCCTCTAGCTTCTGAACCAGCATCACTCCGATGGTCTGAGGGTCTCCAACCAGCCCCAAGGGGCAGTGTCAGAGCGTGGGGCAGATTCTAGAACCAGACTAGGGGCAATGATCAGATCCAGTTCTGGCCTCCCTGAAAGCATTCGTACACAGTGTGAAGACAGAGGTACACAAGTTTCCTGGGAGTCCACAAAGACAAGAATCCTGCTAAATTTTTATCTCTTGAAACTCTTATTATTATTATTATTATTAATTTTTAATAGCTAGCATTTATTGAAACACACCAAGAGTCCTCTATCCAGAGCATGTCATTTAACCTTTACAATAATCTATTAGGTACGGACCATTATCATCCCCATTTTACAGATGAGGAAAATGGAGGCTTACAGAAGTCGGTTGATTACCATATAGCAGAGCCAGGATTTGAACTCAGAGAGGCTATCTTCACAGACTTTCAGCCATTAAGCTAGGCTGTAGGCTTACCTACATTAATAAAAATTGTTGATAATTAGGTTTTGACTTCGTAATGGTCCCTGTGACATCAGATGCTGATAGCATTGTCAGTTTCACTGTCTTTTAGGACTTGATTGCATTAATATGATTACAAGTATAGTAAGAGTAAAAGAATTGCCAGATCTATGCACCTTACCTTCATTCCATTTTTAATAGTATAAGCAGGTTGTGGAAGGTGTGGCAAAAGGATATCATCAATTGGGGGAGGTAGCCCTCAACCAGAGTCCCAGGTGGTTGGGCTGGGGTTGTCAGATAAAGTACAGGATGTCCAGTTAAGCATGAATTTTAGACAAACAGCAAATAATTTTTATTGTAAGTGTGTCCCAAATATTGCACTCTTTTTTTTTTTTAGGAGGGGTAGGGGGCGCTTTGGTTTTGGTTTGTAATCTGGCAGCGTTAAATTGGGCAGAAATACAGTTGAGGGATGTCCTGCATTGCCAAGTGCTGTCAGTGCTCCTGGTTTGCACTCCCTTCGGACCACCTTCTTTGGCGTGTGTAGTGGACACTATTGTGCCCTCCCCACATCCTCCGAGCTCTTTACATTTCTGCCCACTGGCTGGACCCGGCCTGCCGGGACCTGTGTCTCTTAGCCTGATGGCTTTCTTTGGCAGCCAGAGCCTCCTCTGAACCCTTGCAAGACAGACTGGAAGAGTTGGGGCGGGGGGCGGGAGTAATATCCCTGGACATAGCCCTCAACCAGTGACTGATGGTGGTTGGAGGATGAGTACCCCAACATACTTGCTCCTCTCCTGGGAGAACTCAGAAGTGTGTCCTCAACATTGTTTTCCAGAACTCCCCAGCTTGCCCGCCATGCTAACTTACTGGATAACCCAGCAATTACTGCTTTGTCTACTTCTCTGCCTCACCTCCATTACCTCCCACATAGACTACTTGGCTTGGATCCTTGTCTCAGGTCTGCTTGTAAGGGAACCAATGAAGAGGCATGCAAATAGGCCTAAATGGCAGAGGGTGAAAGATGGAAGTATTACAGATGTCCCCCTTTTCCCCCCTTCCACCCGACCGCACCTTCCTCCCCCAGCATGCCCCACTACTGTCTGTGTCCATGGGTGAAGGATAAGGTGTTGATGGCACAGCTCATTTCGGGGAGGCAGTTAGAACAGGGGCATGGGTGATTCCTGAAGAGCACTAACAGACTTGCTAAGAAACGGTGGGTAAGCAAAGGAAAGGAGAGAGGTAGGAGAAGACAAGAAGGGCAGTGGTTTGGAAACCTGAAAACCTGGGTTCATGCCTTAGCCCTTACAGTTACCAGCTGTACAGTATGGGACATTGGGTAAGGCATTGCACTCTCTTTAGCTTCCTCATCTACAAAATGGGTATCATAATAATATATGCATGCACTGATGAATATATCATATTAATTCATAATAATACTCTCTATAGCCTTATTGTAAGAGAAAAATGAAATAATACCTGGGGAACTACTTTATAAACTCTAAAGCGCTGTAGTGACATAAGTTGTGTTAAGTAGCATGCCTAAGTATTACTGTCCTATTGGCATCAATTTCAAGGTTTAGATGTGAATAATGAGAATCAAAGCTACAATTGAGAGCTTACATGTGCCAGGCACTTGTCTAAGTACCTGCCATGTATTAACTCATGTAATCCCCACAGCAACCCAACAAGGAAGATACTATTCTCATTCTCATTCTACAGACAGCAAAACTGAGGCCAGGAGAGATCGAGCCTCTTGCTGAAGATCATGTGGCTCCTAAGTGCAAGCCAGCATTTGAATCCAGGGACTCTTGTGCAGAGCCCAGGGAGTCTTAACCACTACGCAGGCCACTAGGTGGACATTGGTCACTTTAGTTTTCCCTATTAGCCTCTATGGGTCTGCCACTCATGAGTGACTTCATCTAAATTCCTTTGGAGCTGTGACATTGCACCTGTTCCACCGCTCCGCGTTCTGTCTTATGCCACTCGTGAACATGTTAAGTGGCACTTCCTTTCATTTGCAAGTGTCAAGGTGTTCCACGGCTAGCTTCAGGCATCCGGGGATCCAGTACACGTCGTTTCCATCACCCTTCTCTGTAATGATCTGGCTTTGTCTTTCTGGGTTTGAGACCTTGTCTGCTTGGTTTGTCCTCAGCTCCGAATCCCTGCAACTTCTGCTCATTAGTTGCTCCTCTGAGAGTGTTGATTTACAGAACTGCATACATGGTCCAAGGTGTGAGGTCCTTATGATTATTAATTTTGTACAAGGTCTTGGTAACTTTTGCAAATGTATAAGACATTTTAAAGCCCTTTAGAAAGAGATCTGATTTGGCTTTTACCGAGAATACTGTTTATCTCACAGTTTTTGCAGAAAAAAGTCAGGAGCGGCCTGGGAATTTCTATGTTTCCTCAGAGAGCATCAGGAAAGGTAAGCCAGTTGTCCTCAGCTCCCTTCTGTCCGACCTGAACTTCCAGGGGGGAGAAGTGTTAATGTTTCAGTGATGTCCAGGTGTCACGGCAAATCCTTAGTTGGCGTTGATAAATAGGGAGGTCCTGGAGATACCGTGGGTGGAGCTGCCTGAGAATCCTGTGCTGATGGGAAAGGGAAGGGAGAAGAGATTGGGGTGCCCACAAATATTGTACAAATTGATCACACTAGGGATAGTAACACTCTAGGAAGTGTCTGTAACAGCAGACAAAAGTATAATCTGAACATTGAGTTCAATCTCAACAGGTTGAAAGTGGGTGGCCCAGCACTCAGTCTTGACCCGATGATACAGTCCCACCATGTTACTTACTTACTATATCTATCCTAGCTAAACTACATATTAATGCAACTATTTTTAAAAATGTATCGTTATTGTTGAAAGTATTACAGATGTCCCCCTTTGCCCCCCCCTTCCACCTGACCACACCCTCCCCCCACTCAGCCCCCCCCCCCCAGCTTATCGCACTATTTCCTGTGTCCATGTGTTATGCATTCATGCATATAAGCTTTTTGGTTAATCTCTTCCCAAGTCCTTCACCCCCTTCCTTCTGAGATTTGTCAGTCTGTTCCATGCTTCCATGTCTCTGGATCTATTTTGCTCGTCAGTTCATTTTGTTCATAAGATTACACATATATGTGAGTTCATGTGATACTTGTCTTTCTCTGGCTTATTTAAGAGACATTTGCTTGCCATTGAGTAGCATCTTTCTTTTTTAAAAAGACTTTTTAAAGGAAGCTTGAGGAGATAGGTGTTCTTTTCTTCTTGATTAATTTCCTTGTGCTAAACAGGGGCATTCCATATTATCCCATTGATGATTCTTTAGAAAAGGAGCGGCAACACCCTCTAAGCATTGGAAGGCATCCCTAAGGCTGTAGATTGGAATTGGTTGGCTTATACATTTTGTTTTTTTCCCCACACTTTATCTCGCGATACACTTCAGGAGGGCAAACCCGGGAGAAAGGCATGTGAGTGTGCGTAGACAGATGAGCGAATAATTGGGAAGACTGATAGATAAACTCCTCTGAGGCTTTTTTGAATACCCACTGGGGAAGCCACCTCTCTTTTTCCTTCTTGCCATCTCCCTGAATCACAGTGCCCAAATCGGGTCCTGCTAGAGAAATGTAGAATCGAGGATAGCTCCACGTGAACTGAGCAGTCACATGTCAACTTGTCTTCCCCTGTTCCAGGGGCCCCATCACCTCTGCAAGTAGCTCATTTCCCACAGAACTTGGTGGAGTGACAGCCTGGGGGAGAGAGAGAGGTTCACTTCATATTTCCCTCGGGTCTCCAAAGCAGAGGACTATGAATTTGTAATGTGGAGGAGAGGTTGGCACAACCCAAGGAGAGCCTGCGGGGACCCAGCACCTAATTTACACCTGGTGACGTTGGCCCTGGGTCATGATTCCATTGGCATTCCAGTCTCTTCAGGCATCTCATGCCCATAGGTCCACCATCCTTGTGCTCCATGCTGCTCAGAGGCAGGGAGGATGGGGAGAGCTGGGAGTATGGGAGAGCATCCTGGCTAGACTTCCCTGTAAATCCCCTTCTGGGAGTGGATTCTAGTCTAAAGCAGTGGTTCTCAACTAGGGGTGCTTTTTCCTCCCCCACCCACCCAGAACAGTTGGCAATGTCTGGGACATTTTTGGTTGTCACAACTGAGGAAGGGGGTGTTATTGGCATCTAGTGAGTAGAGGCCAGGGATGATGCTAAACATCCTGCAGTGCACAAGACAGTCTCCCAATGACAAAGAATTCGTCCAGAATGTCCCTAGTGCCTAGGCTGAGAGATGCTGGTCTAAAGGCCTCTCAGTAATCCAGGTTTGAGGGGTTTCATCTACTCATCAGCAGATTTCTGACCTCCCTAAAATGTTGTGGCCTTTCCTACTTTCGTGTAATAGGCTTTGACGTTATTAGCTGCTTCCCTCTCTCTGATTCCACATCATCTGCGCCCCTTCTTGGTTTCACATGCAATTGTTCTTTCGAGACACGTCCTCTTGAGCCCAGGGCCAGCCTTGTTAACCCACTCATCCCTGACGCCCCAGTGGGGGAGCTGTCAAGCTGAGTTTTGCCTTCCTTTCCAGAGCCTCCCGTCAGACCGCGGAGAGACAGGCCCCCTTCAAGTATATATGATCCTTTTGCTGGGATGAAAACGCCGGGCCAGCGGCAGCTCATCACCCTCCAGGAGCAGGTGAAGCTGGGCATCGTCAACGTGGACGAAGCTGTGCTCCACTTCAAAGAGTGGCAGCTCAACCAGAAGAAGCGGTCGGAATCCTTTCGCTTCCAGCAGGTAGCTGGCTCCGGAAGGAACTGGTTTCGTGTCTGTTTCTCCTCGACAGGAGTGGAGGGCTGGGCCAACAGATGTCTTTTGTGTGGCTGCAACTGAGCCCCTGAGGTGGGGCCTTTGAGTGTTATTGTGAGTCAGTGTGTGTGTGGATCTGTCACCTGTAACCACCACGGTTCCCAGGCTAGAGATCAGGAACAAAGACTCAACTGTAAACCCCAAATCTGCGGCTGTGGCTTCCCTCCACATGGGGCCTTTTGCTTTTGCTTTCCAGCCTTTTCTTTTCAGAGTCTCTGTCTCTACTCCTAGTGGCAAGACTCCTACAGAACTATCACACTTTAGAACTCAAAGAGAACTTGGAAAGCTCCCAAGAAATACGATAAAATAAGCCATAGATATAAAACCACCCAAGTTAAGACACACACACACACACACACACACACACACACACACACACACACAACTTCCAGTGCTTCCCTATTGCTCCATGGGTCAAACTTAGTCTCTCAGTCACAGTCACAGCCCAACCCACCTTGCAGTCTGGCCTCTCACATGTGAACCTTCTGCATGTCTGGATGTTAGTCTGGGGGCATTTTCCCTAGAATGCACAGACTCTTCACTTCCAGTGGTTGTTGTTTATTGACTAAAATAACAACAAATTTCCACTCTCACATGTCTATTCAACATTTATTGAATGACTACAATAGACCTGACTGCAGAATTACAGAAAGATGCAGGACCTGGTCTCGCCCTTTAAGAGTTCACAGTGTCTCTGAAGAAAACACACACACACGCACGCACACACATGCAGCATAGCCCAGTGCCAGATGGCATGGGCAGTCACAAAGGACCGGAGCAGAGCAGGGAGGCTTTAGGGAGAAGGGGAGCCTTGACCCAGGCCTGCAACAGAATTATGGAAAGCGATCGACGTCCTTCAAGGTCAGGGGAATCAGAACACAATTTCTGAGGCAGGAATGTGCGTGGAGTGTTTGTGAGCAGGTAACAGACCGGCTTGGCTAGGGGCATACAAGGAGGATGGCAGTGGCTTATAAGGCTGGGAAGGAGCTGGGAAACAGGGGGAGGGAGACACTTTATTGTGGACAGGGTGTCTCTCTTCTCTTCAGGCACAGCTTCTAAGAGTACTTGGATTTCTCTGGGGCAGATTGCAAATGCACTCAGCCTCATTTGCATGTTGGAGATATTATTGCAATGTGATATATCTTACAAACCGCATAAAATCAGAAAGAAACTCTAATGCCTAGAGGGTATAACTCCGATGCATACTTTAAAAACAAACTGATTTTTTTCCCCAGGAAAATCTTAAACGGCTAAGAGATAGCATCACCCGAAGACAGAGAGAGAAGCAAAAAACAGGAAAGCAGACAGGTATGTGGCTTCTGGGGGTGAGGGAGTTTGCTGCTTGCCCAGCACCTGTCACCCTGTTTACATAGCTGGGTCCCCCGCTAGACTGTGACGTCCTTTTGGGCAATGGCTTCGCCTTGTTAATTCTCTATGTCTAGTACCTGGGACATAAGACATGCCAGTCAGCAAATGAATGAATGGATGGCTTGAGCTCTGCATCCCTCTACCCTCCCACTCCAAGAGGGTGGTTTCTCCCCAGGCACCAACTCTCCCCTGGGCATCCAGGAGGATACGGTTTTTGTGCAGAGAAAGGAGAAAATCCCGCTTGCACGGTACCTGTTTTGATTCAAGCAGGGACTTGTGTCATCGGTGTCCACACCACACACTGCGTCAGAAGCCCAGGGCCCAAGCCTAGCAGGGCTCCTGCCATGTGTCATGGCCATGAATCCCAGTGTGCACACTGAGGACCAGGCCCCTCTGTTCCCCTTGACTCATCCCCCACGTGGCAACACCCTGCAAGGAGTGGGCATTTGCTCACACTGCATATTCCTACTGAGAACCTGTGGCAGGTGGTTTCTCTATGGTTTGCTCTAGCCAGCCTTACACCTAGAGGAGCTGGCAAAAACAAACAAACAAAAAGGCTCCCAGGGGCTCTCAGATCTTGAATGGAGCCTCATTACATAAAGAGATAAGTCTTTCTCCAGCTGCCATCAACAGCCTAGTGAGTATTAATGATTTTTAGTATTTGGGAGAAGAAGGGTATAAACAGGTTATACCCATGGCAGAAGGTCAGAGAGGTCATCCTGATGACCTCTTGATGTCTTCTTGAGTGACTGGATTTTAAAAGTATGCTGCCACTAGTCCACACGTGTCTGCCCTGCTGGTGAGAGGAGGAGAAAAGGCAGAAAATCTGGTTCAAGATCTGCAAGTCATCCTTGGATTGAACAGTAGGGCTCTAGGTAGTAAAGGGACTGAGGTGCTTTTTATTTTTATTTTTTGGTAATCTTCACCCAAGGTTATTTTTCCATTGTTTTTTGTTTTGTTTTGTTTTGTTTTGTTTTTAGAGAGAGTGGAAGGGAAGGGGAGAGACACACAGAGAGAAACATCGATGTGACACATCAGTTGGTTGCCTCCTGCACATGCCTCAACCAGGGTGTGTGGCTTTTTCCGGAATCAAAACCACAGGACCCTTGACCGGAATCAAACCCAGGTGTGTGCCCTTGACCGGAATCAAACCCAGGACCCTTCAGTCCAATGGCCGACGCTCTATCCAATGAGCCAAACCGCTATGGCAGAGGTGCTTTTTAAAACTAGAACGCATGAACTCAACAACAGAAGCCTTGATCAAATGAAGCGTTCAAGCTTTTAAATATAGGCAGCACCAAGAGAGCTGCGATTTGGTGATGCGTGTGGCGATGCACGAGGGGGAAGAGAGCCAGGGCATTCAGACACCAGCTCCCACGTCTTTGGTTGAGGCCTGCTGGGGTGGGGATGGGGGCCCTTGCAATCTGGCTACCAGAGGAAGCCTCGGCAGGTGGGAGTCGGACCCTGCACTGGACGGCGTGGCCCAAGGGCTTCAGAGCACCTGCCAAAGGGAAGGCATTATTTGTGGTTGAGTAAATATGATCTATTAGTTATCTCCATGAAACTCGATTACATATATAGTGAGTAACATACTAACTGGGAATTGCCTATCCTAGGGATTTGCACACTGTGTGCACGCTTGTGGGGATGGGAGGTTGGGGTTGGGGGTGGGGTGGGCGATGGGGGAGGAGATTAGGATTGGAACAGAATTTGAGGCCACTTACTCTGCTTCAACCATCACAGCTCCTTTAAGAAATTTGTTTTCTACACCGAGCTTCCATTTTCACTAGAGGAAAGAATTCTGCTTCACAAAAACCATTTGAAAAGCATTGGCACAGAATAACATTGATCTATAGGAAAATGAGGGTTGACGGATGGCATTTCTGATTAAAGGGCATTTTCCAGAAATGGAGCCCACTCTAGACACAAAGACTGCCTCTCTTCATTAGAAATTTCATTTGCCTTAGAAAAGAAAAACAATGATCCTTTTTTCTTCAATTTGGGTTAGCACAGCACGGATAATTAAAAAGTAAGAATTTGTTCATAATAACTTGCCAGTCTTTCTCCAGCCCTATGGAGCTATTTTGCTCTTACTGGGATGGTGCAGAGCGTTGATGGTGTAGGAAAGCAGAAGAGGGCTGGCGTGGCTCCTGACTTGTTGAACACCCGGCCCCACAGAGAAGACAATCAATATTTGTGTTCTGGGTGTGTCTGTGGCCGGTCCGGGGCAGGACCAAGAGCAGCAGGCTGGGTCCCAGGAAACCTGAGTTCTGATTCCCACGTGGTCACTGAATCATTTTATAACCCAGGACAATTCCTTGGACCCCTCTGTGCCTCAGTGTCCTCATCCATGGTTACACCTGACTTACTTCCTTAATGGCGAAGTGGTGACGTTCACAGGAGGTATAATAACACATGTGAACGCACTTTGGGGAAAGTCCTACGCAATCTAGTAATGATAACTAGCATTCCTGGCATTGTTCCTTTGTTCAAAGACTGTCAGGATTTTGTAGACATTTAGACTGGCTCTACTTGATTTTTTTTAACTTTAGACTCCCTTCCCCCTTTCCCCCCGCCTATGTATTCTACTTTTCTTCCTCCTAGAATTGGTTGAGAATGGAATTTTGCCTCATTGAAGTGAGTGAAACATACAGGAATCTCCCTTTAAAAGATTGTTGTTTAAAAAAACCATGCCAGAGCCCAACCAGTGTGGCTCAGTGGTTGAGTGTCCACCTGTGAACCAGGAGGTCCAGTTCAATTCCTGGTCGGGGCACATGCCCCGGTTGCCGGCTCCATCCAACAGGGGGAGTGCAAGAGGCAGCTGATCAATGATTCTCTCCCTCTCCCTTCCTCTCTGAGATCAAGAAAAAATATATAAACAACAACAACATAACATGCTAGGTCAAAGCTGAGAGAGACAAAAAAGTAAGACAGTTATTTGGACTCTAAAAACCCATAGGCTCACACCCATATGCGGGTATACCCTGCTAGTCTCTGCCCATGTAGTTCCAAGCGTGGGTGGGTGCTTCCACCATTCAGTTGTAACCAAGAGAGCTCGAGGAGGTGAAGAAGATGTGTGCTATGCAGAGACCTGGAAAGCTGGTTTAATACTAAGACCATACACGGCACTTGGAACTGGAGTCTCTAGAATGAGGAGAGCTTGTGCCTTCGCAAACCAACAATGCACCTTTTTTTTTTAAATCCTCACCTAAGGATATGATTTCATTGATTTTTAAAGAGTGTGGAAGGGAGATAGATAGATAGATAGATAGAAAGAAAGATAGAAACATCGATCAATTGCTCCCACTGGGGATCGAACCTGCAACCTCAGTATGTGCCCTGACCAGGAACTGAGCCTGCAACCTTTTGGTGTACAGGACGACACTCCAACCAACTGAGCCACCCAGCCAGGGCCAACAATGCACCTTTTTAATATTCTCCGTGCAGAATGTTTATCACACACTTGGTCTATCCTGTCTTCACACCAGCTCTTTCATGCTGTTCTAGCTTATCCATGTGCCCTTCTTGGCAGACTTCTGGCTTTGGCAAACAGAGCCACCTCTACCCTTGGACTCCCTGAACTTCCTGCTATGCCTGTCCCATAGAAGAGTGGGGTGGAGGAGGAAGTGGTACCTGGAAGATAAGGTGGCATGTACACCTGAGCTTGCACCTCTCCCTAGAGGTCCTGCCTCATGGCAGCTAGGGGAGCTCACCCGGCTTTTACACTTCCCTAGGGAGGAAGCTAGTGTGCCACCTATAGACGTTTTATTCTGCTCAGAGAGCACGAGTTGTTTTCTGGGCATAGAACCCAGGGGTGGAAATCTAGGGAGAAATAAAGATCAACCACTGGGCACGGCGAAGCCAATAAAAAGATCAGGTCAGCCCTGGCTGGTATTTCTCAGTGGTTAGAGCCGTGGCCTACACACGGAAGGGTCTCGGGTTTGATTCCCTGTCAAAAGGCACATACCTGGTTTGCGGGTTTGATCCCTAGCCCCGATCTGGGAGCTTGAAGGAGGTAGCCAATCAGTGTGTCTCTCACATAAATGCATTTTTTTTCTTTCTCCCCCTCCCTACCTCCTTTCCTCTCTCTCTGAAAAGCAATGGAAAACATATCCTTGGGTGAGGATTTAAAAAACAAGAGAGAGAGAGAGAGAGAGAGAGAGAGATCAGGTCAATGCTTTGCAGGGCAAAGAAATAATCTATCTTTCTGAATCTGTGGGGTCAAACCATCCATCAGTCTTGCAAGTGTGAAAATCTTTCTCAGGCCATTGGGCCTCCTTTCACAACTCTCTGTTGTCAGTTGTGAGCCACCCACCCATCACCCATCATTCATTACGGGACTGAGAGGCAGTGTGAGCAGGGCCGAAGAGCCTGAACTTTGGAGCCTGCTTCGAAGCCCAGCTGTCCCACTTACCAGCTGTATATTGGGAGCGTGCTGCCTCACTTGCCTGTGCCTTAGTTTCTGTTGGGAATGATGACAATAGCGTTTATTTCATGGTGCTGGGAGGTTTCAAGGAGCTAAAAATATGGCTGCTTTTAGAATTCTACCTAATGTTGCCCGGCCGGCGTGACTCAGCTGTTGGGCATCAACCTATGAACCAGGAGGTCATGGTTTGGTTCCTAATCGGGGCACATGTCCGGGTTGTGGGCTAGATCCCCAGTGTGGGGCATGCGGGAGAAGGGGGGCAGCCAATCAGTGATTCTCTCTCATCATTGATGTTTCTATCTCTCTCTCCCTCTCCTTCTCCCTCCCTCTTTGAAATTCATAATAATAAAAAAAAGAATTCTACCTAATGCACAGGATAACATATTATTAGGACCAATGATGTTTACACCCCCTCCTCAAAAAGGGAACTAATTCAGAGAGGTCAACTGAATGACCCCCGTTCCATAGCTGGAGCCCCAAACCTTTCCCTAATCAAATATTCTTTCCTCTACCCGGGAAGGAAGCACTTCCCTGCTCTTTCTCACATCCTCCATCTCTCTCTTTGCTCCCCAACAGTGGTCACACAGGATTCTGTGGAGTTTCAGTGCTGAATTGGGCAGAAGCCCATCTGTTCTCCCTCCTCTTCCTCTCCTCTTTTCTCTCTCCTCTCCGCTCTCCTCCAGACACAGTCCAGGTTCAGGTGAGGGAGGCAGATGGAGGTGGGAACAGCCAAGCAGTTTGGTAAATGGCAGTCTAGTGCCTTGAAGCTTATCCCGTTTTCCTCTCATTCCAGCCTTGGAGATCACCGTCCCAATTAGGCACTCACAGCTGCTGCCCAGCAAGGTGGAGATTGGAGTATACGAGAGTGGCCCCAGGAAAAGCGTCTTCCCCCCAAGGACGGAGCTAAGACGAGGAGACTGGAAGACAGACAGCACCTCCAGCACAGCGAGTGAGCAGGCTGGGCCTGGTGGGTGGGGTGGGGGAGAAGGTGCTTTCACAGCTGACTCCAGCTGGCTGGTGCCTTTGGGCCTCGGACACAACCTCTGTGATGAGCCCCACACATCTCAGTAGGAGCCTGCTTTGGGTTTGGGAGGTGTAAGAAATGGGGGGCATTTAACCTGTGAGTTTCACCTTTTTTCAGGGACCAAAGATCCATCACACAAATACTCCCTAAAGCCAGGTTGCATGATAATTGCGACCCTGTCCCTTTTATAAATAGAAAAATCTAGTATAATACTAGTTAACATTGAGCATTTACTACATGCTAAGTCTCTTCCATAGCTTCTTTCATTTAATTATCATCATGACTGCATGGGAGGAGACTGGAGGCTAAGTGCCTTGCCCTCCGTTCAATAGCTGGTAAGTGGTAGAGCTGAGATTTGAACTCGGGTAGACTGGTCCAGGGCCAAGACTTGAACCATTATTCTTTTTGCTTCCTCAGCTGTGTTAAGGAGAGGGAAAGGGCACAAAGTCAAAAACATTAGAAAACAATGGACTCAAATTTGAGAATTCCAACAATATGGGTGAGGATTTAATTGGGAAATGTCTTCCTTTTGGCTTGAAAGCTTGAATAGGTGCCTGATTGCAGCAGACAATAGGCGATGATGTGCAGGCAGGAGCTGGGCACTTTGTTTCCGCATCCAGGGCGGTGTTAGCTGACTTCACCACCCGAGTAGATGAGTTTCCTTTCTTTCATGCATTTTAGTGTTATCAAAACAGCTAGGAATTCCATGCAAGAGCCAGAGACAAGCTGAATTTCAGGACTCCTGTCTCCTTAAATGTCAGGCATTGGCATTGGATGTTGGAACAGGAATGTCAGGCAATAGAGGTATAATGGGGGCGTGCAGACACACACACACACACACACACACACACACACACACACACACACACATCCTGCCCCCCTACCCCCCCACACACACTTCTGCTCACTTTTAGGTCAAGAACCTCTGAACTAGTCTCCCTCCTTACTTTATAGATAGAGTATTTGTAATCCAGAAAAGGAAAGAGTTTTGCCCAAGGTCACACAGCCAGTGAGTGGCAAAATGGGAGTGGAATCCAGCTCCTCTCAGGTTAGCATTCCTGCCACTATTACCTGTCAGAACAGACCCAAAGCATATCACATGACTGAAAGATGAGACAGAGGGCCGAGAACCAGGACTACAGGCTTTAGGAGAGGAGAAGGACCCCTGCCGGGCTGTCTCGCAAGGGGAGAGTAGCAGCTCGTGCAGAGGTGAACACGCCTTTTGAGGGGAGGAATGGGAAGGGATGGGGCTTAGGGTACGCAGCACGCGCTGATTGGTGGTTTCATATAAGGCACATGATTAGGCACTTAGGTACTTAGGAATCAGGGGCTTAGGGTATTTGGCAGGTGCTGATTGGTGGTTCAATGTACAGTCCATATAAGGTGCCTGGTTAGGTGCTCAGGAATGTCCAGGCCGCAGGTGCAGGTTACATCATACTCCGTCCATCAGTTGCGGGAAGGGAGGCTCAATCAATGACCACATGGGAAGTCTAGACTGGACAGAGAGAACTTCCCCTTACATTATGGGGGTGATAATGCGTATCTAAAATTCCCTTAAGGCAATTTAGAGAATTCTGACAAGTTCAGAAATGAGAGAGACTTTTCCAGTGACCACAGGTGATGGAGGAAGCAAGGGGCACGTGGCCCATTCCTCAGATGTTTCCTGGAGGACGAAAATGGTACAAACCCTCTCCGGGTGAGGGCAGTCCATTGTAGGGGATGGGGAGGGGGAGGGCAAGTTTAATAAGACAAAGGCAAAGTCCTCGGTTCAGGTACAGATTAATTTTAAAGACTTTATGCATGTGTTTTACTTTGAGTTAGTGTGGGGTAGGAACGGAATGGAAAACATAAACGGTGCTTCTTACCTTGTGCAGTGGTTTATAGCCTAGGGATGGCTAGCTCATCTGGCTGGAAAATGTTAGTAAATGACACCGATGGATTTTACCCTACCCTGTGGCTATAGACTGCATGCGGTCCCCGTTAGACCGGTGCAGTTACCTATTGCTATGTAACACACCACCCCAAACACAGTGGCTTGAAACGAACATTCATTCGTGAAGGAGGCTGAGGCCCTCACCCTCTGCAGGCTGATGACTTGCTTGCCCACATTCCCCCTGGATTGGACAATTGTGATACATGCCCATGTTTGACATAATTTCTAAGTAGAAAACTTCAGCAACAAAATTTGTTTGCAGCTTTCAGAAATAGCCCGAACAAGTGAGAAATAGAGCATCTCCGCTTCCCTGTCTGTCAAATCAGAGCGCTAGTACCACTAGCATTTTCATAGGGGTTAAGCGATCATGTTTTTATAGCACACTAGAGGCCTGGTGCACGAAATTTTTGCACTTGGGGGGTTCCCTCAGCCTGGGGGGTACCCTCTCGCTGTGCAAGGCCCCTTGGGGGATGTCTGACTGACATCCTTAGTGCTGCCACATAGGCGGGAGAGGCTCTCGCCACCGTCACTGCACTTGCCAGCCGTGAGCCCGGCTTCTGGCTGAGCAGCGCTCCCCTTGTGGGAGTGCATTGACCACCAGGGGGCAGCTCCTGCATTGAGCATCTGCCCCCTGATGGTCAGTGCACATCATAGCAACTGGTCATTTCACTGTTTGGTTGATTTGCATATTAGCCTTTTATTATATAGGATAATGTGTGGGAAGCCCTCCATAAATGGTAGTTGTAAAGCAAAATATGTAATAAAAAGGTGAACCATTTTGTTTTATACTGAAAGAAAAACTGACGTCTAGTAAAATGGTATAAGATGGCAACATTTGAAGACTCGTATATTCGCAGCTTATGTATTGTTGCTATCGGTAAAAACAAGTAAGTGCTAGAGTTGTGCATTGTATTTTAGCCTGAGAGAATGTAAGGTCCTTCTGATTTTGTTTGTGCCCTTCAGGCAGCATGAGTAACCGATCCAGCACTCGGAGCCTCCTCAGTGTGAGCAGCGGGATGGAGGGGGACAATGAGGTGAGTGAGAGCCGAGACCCCCATCTGTCTTGTCCTAGGGGTCATTTCATTGCAAGAAATAGAAATCCAGGTGAAAGAAGCCAGACACAAAGGATCACATATTGTGGGATTCCATTTATATGAACTGTCTTAAATGGGTAGGTCCATGGAGACAGAATGCAAATTGGTGGTTGCCAGGGGTTGGGGGGAGGGGGAAATGAGCAGAACCGGCTCAAAGGGTACAGTGTTTCCTTTAGGGGTGATGAAGATGATTTGGGACTAGATAGAGGTAGTTAGTGGTTGCACAATATTGTGAATGTACTAAATGCCACTGTGAGCTGCTGGCTTTATAATGGTTTAATTTATGTTTAGAATTTCATCTCAATAAAAAGAGGAAAGAAGGAAGAAAGGAAAGAAGGGAGGGAAGGAGTGAGGGAGGGAGGGAAGAAATCCACTCAGGCTAGTTGAGCCAAAGGGGCATCTATGAGAAGGAGCTGGATGAGTCTCAGGGAATCAGGCACAGTGATTGCAGTTTGGGGCCTAGATCAGGAGTGGCGAGATGCTAGAGCCAATGTCACTGGTCTGTTTCTCAGGGCCACAAGCTCTATCGTCTCTACTTCTCTGTGCATATCTGCTCTCTTTTCTCAAAGCTCCCTGGTCTTTTCTGCCTCCACAGGTATAGTGGCAAATAGTCCCCTGAGAGCCACAAGACCTCCTAGCAGGGAGCAGCTAGGTGACTTAGGCTTATGGTTCTGACTCAGGGACCAGGGGCTGGGACAAGTGGTAGGGGTCACATGGGAAAGGTTCACCCAGGAGACTCCCTGAGAAAGGGTCCTAGGAGTGGGCCACCCCTTCAGTGCACAGCTTGTTTTACCCTGTGACGGTTCTGTTGTCCCCCAAAGGGACTTTTGTTTAAAAATAAAAATTCTCCAGCTCTATCTGGTTATATAGAGCAAGTGCTTCTCAAACTTTAATATGCATAAGAGTTGCCTAAGATCTGGTTAAAATGCACGTTCTGATTGAGCAGGTCCGAGGCGCAACCTGAGATCCTGTCATTCCTCACAAGCGTCCAGGTGATGCTGACCTTGTTGGCCCAGAGACTGTGCTTTGAATAGCAAGGACCATTAATGATCATGTGGGCCTGATTGTCTCCTGAGCGGCTCCAGGAGTCAATGGAAAGCTGCCCTGGTTTTGCTGGGTTGATGATAAGTTTGTGAATAACCTTCAGCCAAAGCCTGAGGAGGCGGAGGGACTTTGGGAATAGTGGTATCTGTCCATCTGCCTTCCCTGATCTTGAAATATGCTGGGAACTTACCACATGCTGGTTGCGTGATGTAATTTTCACCAATCCTTCTTGTGTGCTTTTTTTTTTTTTTTTTTGCTGTAGGATAATGAAGTCCCTGAGGTTACCAGGAGTCGGAGTCCAGGCCCCCTACAAGTGGACGGAACACCCGCCCTGCCCCTTGATAGGCCGCCCAGGGTGCCTCCCCGAGCTGCCTCACAGAGGTAACATTGAAGCTGATAGGAAAGCCTTTCCCTCACTTTCTGAATCTTGTTTAAGTTGTTAATTTAAGTTGCTCATCAGAATGGAATTTAGAGATGGTTGGTTTGTCGACCCATCCCAGTTGCAGAGCAGGGCATCAGAGAGAAGAGGGGCCAGGAGGGAATCATGATGACCTTCATGGTGGAAGATAAGTCCCAGGGGAGAGGAGGAGTTGGGGACATCTAAGATGACCTAAGAATGAGTGCCTGCTTTTGTCATATTTCCGTGTGGACGCTTCATTAATTTAAGTGATGCTTTAGTCAGTTGCACACACTTTTAATAGCAAATGAAATATTTCATCGATGAAATACATTGGCAAACATCAACTTCTTGAATAATTTGTATCTATTTTGTTAGAATTTAGCTCCCTACTAACTAATTCCCTTGGCTGTATTGAGGAGACAGTGCCTTTTGGGAACCAGGAGGCATGATGGAATTGGGAATGAAAATTAAGGGGAGAGGCAGCATGGTATGGTGGCGAGGAGCATGGCTCTAGTACCATGCTACCTGGAGACAGGTCTCCTCTGGCTGTCCCTGGTGAACTTGGCTGAATTAATTAACACTCATGTGCCTCAACTTATAGAATTTAACTCCATTCCTGCCTCCCTCGCAGCTCCCACCTCCAGCGTGTCTCCAGGCCCTGTCCATTCTGCTGCCCTTTCAGCTCTCAGAGGCACCCCCTCCTCTCCATCTGCCAGCACCTAAGTGCATCCACAGAGGCCCATAGTTACCTCTCTGCCTCCAGTCCGTCCCTCCTCCACACTGCAACCAGAGTGCACTTTCTAGAACAGAAATAGCTGATGGTGTCACTTCCTGGCATATAGGCTTTCACATTTAATTCTGTATTTGTTAGCAAGCTCTAGTCTCTCTCTAGCCTTAAGTCCCACCCCCCTGCTGTATTCACCAAGGCTCCACCCCTTAAAAATTCCCAGGGAGCTGTGCCAGTTGGTACCATGTCTTTGTTCAATGTGCTCCTTTTGCCTGAAATGCTGTCTTCAGTCTCTGCTTAGAAAATTCTGACACATCTTTTAAGACTCAGTCCAAGTATCACCTCCTCTCTGAAGCCTTCCCTGATGCTCTTGGGTGAACTTTCTTGCGATTCCCCAAAAACCTCTAAGATACTTCATTCCACATGGTGGCCCATGTTTACATACCTGTCTCCTCAAGTCGATGGTGAACCTCGAGAGAATAGAAACTGTTTCTGATTAAAAAATTTTTTTCTACTCTTTCTTCCATGCTTACCATCGTAACCAGAACATACTAGAAATTTAACAAATATTTATATTTACCATGTAAATGAATGAGTGGATGGGTGGATGGACTGGTACTGTTTAGTTTGGATTAAACAGTTAGCCTCAAGTCATCTACCACAGGTGGACTATAGATTAGTGTCGTGTTCGGCAAACTGCGGCTCGCGAGCCACATGCGGCTCTTTGGCCCCTTGAGTGTGGCCCTTCCACAAAATACCACGGCCTGGGCGAGTCTATTTTGAAGAAGTGGCGTTAGAAGAAGTTTAAGTTTAAAAAATTTGGCTCTCAAAAGAAATTTCAATCGTTGTACTGTTGATATTTGGCTCTGTTGACTAATGAGTTTGCCGACCACTGGATTAGTGGAAAGCGGCTTCACACTCCCACCTGTTGTAAGTTCCCAGCATATTTCAAGATCAGGGAAGGCAGATGTGACAAGAGCAGGAACAGATAGATGCACTTTATCTTTGCATGGCTCCTCAGTCCCTATAGGGTGGGTACCTGGCAATGCCTTCCTCTTCTTAGGTAAGGTCCTGCCAGATCAGAAAAAAAAAAAAAAAAAGAATTCTTGCCGAGCCATTGCCCCTTTGTTTTTGAACTTATTTTGCCATTTACTAGTGATTTGCCAGTCACTAACAATCTATGGAGTCCCCTTTAAGGCATAGCCTACGTACCACCTAATCCGAACACACGTCTGGGGGCTCGTGCCGTACCGGGTTAACCCTAAAGCTGGGCTTGTAAAGAGGCCTGTGGAGTCTCCAGGAGGGACTGAAGTGGTCAGGCAGTGAGGGGACTTGAGACCAAAGCTATTTACTCATTAATAGAGAGACTTAAAAATACATTTTTTACCAATGCTATGACCATACAGAGTCATACCAGCTAGACAGCAGTGCTGCTTTAAAAGAATGTTAACCAATATCAGATTGCTGGGTTCTTGAACTAAACTTATCTTTGAGACCTCAACCCTCAACAGGGAGGAGAAAGCAACCCGTGCCCAGTATCTCTGGACCGTGGTGTCTCCAGCTCTGGCTTCCCAGGGTCCTGCAGAGGCTGTTTCCCCACAGGCCACCCTTAGTTGGTTCAAAACTTCTTTTCTCCCATGGTTCTGAGATGTTTAAAATCACAAATCCATTTCCCTGAGATGGGACTTCCAAACCTTCGCTGGGGTTGTTCATCAGAATGAAATTTAGAGATGGTTTGTTTGCTGGCCCAACCCAGTTGCAGAGTGGGGCCATGAGGGAATCATGGTGATCTTCGTGGTGGAAGATAAAAGTAAGGCTCATAGAGCATACATAGGAAAAAGATCTAAGAATAGATCTTTAATTATATTGATAAATTATTAGCTTTACTTCTTGAGTGCCTACTCTAAGCCAGAAACTGTGTTACCTTCTTTCCAATAGTTATGTCCAATCCTCACAAAATATTCCAATGGAGGTGTCATTACCTGTGTTTGGTAGGTTCAGAGAACTTGAACTTGTCCTTCAGACATGTGCGTAAGTGTCTCTGCTATATGACTTCCCTGGTCATAACACTCAGTAGAGTACTGACTTTCCTTATTGTCATTCTCATCTATGACATTCTCAGCACCGTGAGTATGGAATCTATGTCCATTTTACTTGCTGTTATTTCATCCCATATCCAGGAGTAGATGGATAATAGATATTTATCTATTATAGAAAGGAAAGAAGGAAGGGAGGAAGGAAGGAAGGAAGGAAGGAAGGAAGGAAGGAAGGAAGGAAGGAGGAAGGAAGAAAGGAAGGAGGGAGGAAGGAAGGAAAAAAGGAGAAAGGAAGAAGGGAGGGAGGAAGGAAAGAAGGAAGGAAGGAGGGAGGAAGGAAAGAAGGGTGGTATCATCTGATTGTCCCTGGCTTTCTCCTATAAGCCCACAGTTCATAGGGTAGACTGG
Organism: Cnephaeus nilssonii; assembly: GCF_951640355.1. Taxonomy (NCBI): domain Eukaryota; kingdom Metazoa; phylum Chordata; class Mammalia; order Chiroptera; family Vespertilionidae; genus Cnephaeus; species Cnephaeus nilssonii. Next base: position 41,124,782 of record NC_137087.1, on the reverse strand, counting down.
GAAGATGGAAGGGGATTTGCCCATTTGTTTTCTCTGGATAAAGAGACAACCACATAAAACCAGCTACTCCCAGGGGCCACAGCAGGACCTCCTGAGGATATCTATGGTTATTTTTTCCTACTTCTGCCTCTGTCATTCCTGAGAGAGCCTTTCTTTTCCCATTCTTGTCATTTCCTTGACCTATACAAAACGTGCATTCAAAAGACATTTAATAAACATTTACTCATTGATTCATTTAATCCTCAAGTACGCAACTCCAGGGTAGCACAGTTCAATTGCAGCACCTGACAAAGCTTTCTTTCTTGACTTACTGACTTGCTTCCAAGAGAATTGATATTGGGTCTAGAGCACACTTGTGGAAATACCACCTGCAATCGTTGCACCTGTTTGTAAAAGGACTTACCCAAGTCTATCTGGAGTGTCATTTAGGACTATTCAGAAAGCATCCAGAATAACAGGGAGGGGGCTTTAGGAAAGCAAATGTGGCGTTGGGATAACACACCTAGTGATCCCATGAGGAAGTCGTTGTGAGAAGCAGACCGGAAATTCTCGCTTCTTCTCTCAAGGGACCTTCCTGCTGTATGTGTCTCCTGCCTGGCTGCATATTTGGATTCCTGGTGTTTTACAATAAAGGTTTTGTCATTATTCAGGTATGGCAAGTCAACAGATCAGGGATGACTGCTGTTGAAAAGACAGTTTGTTATACTCACAGATCCCAAGAGGGGTGGGGGGCACTGGATTTAGTCAGGAGAATGGGAGGGGGATATGTAGGTGAGAAGAGCTTTTGTTGTGGTTTCCACAGGAAGGAACAGTGAGATGGTTAGCAGATTTAGAATTGACTAGATGGAGTAATTTCAGCAGGCTTGGAGCAAAGGGGTTGCCTCTAGTGTCAGGCACCTGGCCCTGAGGTGGTTAGGGCAGGTGGATAGTCCCTCCTCCAGTTCTGGGTCCTACAAAAGGTGTGCTACCTGGGAGCATATGAAAGGTGTGCTCCCAGGTACATTGTTTGCTATCTCTAGGAATTAGTTTACCCTCCGAGGGGCAGCCTCTTCAGGCCAGATCAGCCTCTCCAGCCTCTTCAGATCAGCAAGGCCCCAGGTGTTAAAGCATCAGAAAACAAAAGGCTTGGTTAATACAACTGGTTGGGGGAGAGATACTATTAAAATGTTCTGATGCTTGAGCCCAGTCCTCTAGAGATTATGATGGAGTGGGCCTGGGATAGAGCCTGGGGATTGGTATTTTTCAAAGCTCGACTGGTGATTCTAATGTGCAGTGAGGATGGTGAGCCACAGCTAGCATGTATGTCACTCGGAGGTCCCTATGTGTGGCAGTTTCATTAATTAAGGAACATGTCCTCTGTATAACAGACCAAATTTGCAGCAAATCATGGATGCATAAGAACTACTTAGTCAAATTCATTTTTAAATAGTTGCTTTATCTTTTTAAAAAAAATTATTATGCAGTAATTACAAAGGTTAAAGACTCTTCCATCTCAAATAAAAATACCTATTATAATTATACACATAGCATAGTACCTTATAAGACTGATTCCAATAAATATCACGGTGCATTTTCTTTTTTATTTTTATTGAATTTATTGGGGTGACACCGGTTAATGAAACAATACAGGTTTCAGGTGCACAATTCTACAATACATCATCTGTATAATGTATTGTGTGTGTTCACCACCCAAAGTCAAGTCTCCTTTCATCACCATTTATCCCCTCTTTCCCTTTTCTTCCTCTCCCCAGCCCCCTTCCCCTCTGGAAATCACTAAAACAGTTACGGTGCATTTTCAACCTGGAGAGACAAATACTTTCTCATTCGCAGTGTTTGACGTAGGAAATCCTGTTCGCATGATCTGCAAGGTCATGCTTTTGCTTTATCTTTCATTCCAGGCCTCCAGCCAGGGAGATCTTCCATCCTCCTCCACCTGTTCCACGCAGAGGTCGTTGAGTCCACCTCCCGAAAGCTGCCTTCTCCAGGACTTTGAAACGAGCAGTTTCCAACCTGCTAATGATGTCTTCATGTTGCGTTTTATGGCGTCACTGCTGACCTTGAGACCCACTCTCATTACTGATATTGTTGTGGCCCTGATGGTTTGGGCTTTCCTTAAAGAAGATACTGTTGAGGCATGAAGGAGGGAAAAACTAAGGGCTTTCGTCACCATTGCCAAGTATATTGACCCATACCCTTGTTTGCCAAAAGGATGAAGACTTAGTTGGGATACTTACCTCTAATTTGACATGTCGGAAGCCTGAAAGATTGGTTAGAAATGTACGTTACACATGATTTTACTGAAATGCATTTATATTAGGCCTTACTTATTTGTTAGTCCAGACTAATTTCTACAAGTGGTTATGGTTTAGTACTTACAATATTCAAGTAAGAAGACATATCCCGATTTTTAAATGATTCTTCAACTTTTCTGTTGAACAGGCCAGCACTGTTCCTTCATCTTGTATGGAAACCTGTGAGCAGATACCCAACTATGTAAATAACAAAGTATGAAGACCGAGAGACTGTGAACAGGAGGCTGGTGTTGCAGTCAAACGCAGGAGGGTGTGTAAATGCCAGGGCTGGTCACAGACAATAATCTGAAAAGGCCTTTAGAGAGGGATTAGTCCCAGCTTCCCTGATCTAGAAGTCAAATCCAAGGTTCCACAGACGCCTGGATCTGAGAGTATTTGGCTGGCTAGAGGAAGAGGCAGTTCAGAATCTGGGCCTGCGAATTCCAGGTGACCACACTTTCCATCTCCAAATAGCCAAGCCCGCTCCCTCAGGCAGTGCCCAGATGTAGACATTCAGTGACTGACTCTTGTCCTCTGGAAGTTTCTTCCATGATTTCCCAGGTATGAAACTACCATGTATTTCCCCCCCAAACTTGGGCATTAATACTTCAGTGTGCTTTCAAAAAAGCGATGCTGCCAAGGAACATCTCTTAGTGGTTGGAACCAGAAGCTTGGGATGCCAGGGACCCCATTTATTGCTCTGCCGTCTTTATAGGTCTTAGTTCTGGCCATAAAGAGAGAGGAGGGTCCTTGGCATTTTCTCTGCTAAGGGGGTAGAGGGGAAGGAAGAACCTAAAGTAGAAATAGTTATTTTCTTATACACCTATTATTACCACTGGGCTTGGGAAATCTGTTTGTGCAGAGAATATAGAGCCTAAAGTATGTCATTAATTTTGAGTCCCTGCCACATCAATCTACCTTCAAAACACAGGTCTTTCATTTGATATTTATACATATAATAAAATTAGTATTGGACCTATTTATTTAAAAAATGTCAGAAATCTTGTAGTTTTCCAGGAAATTATTCTCTGTTCTATACAGGTGTATAAAAGCCACACTATTAAAGATCATTTAGTACAGTTTTATTGGGTTCTTTTTTAATAATTAAAGGTTCTTTTTCGATCTCATTCCTCAGTCCAGCGAACAAGGAGTATTGAAGTTAATAGCTTCTGAGATCTTGGTTGTTGTTTTTTTCTGACATAAAATACACTATTGGCCATGACCATCAAGAGAGTGTTTGTGCACCTGGCTGGGTGACTCAGTTGTTTGGGGCATTGTTCGATACACCAAAAGGTTGCAGGTTCGGTTCCAGATCAGGGAACATACATAGGTTGTGGGTTCGATCCCCAGTCGGGGCATGTAAGGGAGGCAACAGATCAATGTTTCTCACATCGATGTTTCTCTCTCTCTCTCTCTCTCTCCTCTCTCTCTCTCTCTCTCTCTCTCTCTCTCTCTCTCTCTCTCTCTCTCTCTCCCCATATCCTTGGGTGAGGATAAAAGAAAAAGAGAGAGAGTGTGTGTTTATGCAAATAACCTACCTTATGTCTGGCACATAGTAGCCACTCTTCAATGGCCACTTTACTCTCCTTGTCATTTATTTGGGAGAAACAGGGTAATGTGAGATAAAAGGAGAACAAGACATTATCATGTCCATATGGTTGTCCTTCCTGTTATTTATGGACAGTCTCTGTATTTACCACACTTGATTTTGATAAAAGCTACACTTTTAAAATATTTAACACCTCTAATCCCTGTTTTGGATGCCAGATTTATATTTTTGTACATTCTCTGATTGACCAGCATTTAGATCAATAACATGGTGAAACCTTTTGCCAGTCAATAGTGTCAGCATCTTTACATGCACATCATTGTTTGTGCAATCTGGAATATCTTACTGCATATGTGAAAATAAGTGGAAAACATAAAATTGAAAGTGCTATTGAGAAACCTGGGTTTCAGGAGTGTCAAGTCCAAAATGGCAAGTCTTAAACCCTCACTAGGTGTTCATTGAACACCCAAAGTGATTGGTCATGTGTAAAACTAAAAGAAGAAAATGAAAAAAATTTGGATGAAACACTGGTACCGTGTATTATCAAAGAACTCTCTGATGATGAGGTAAAAAAAAAATGGTCATTTTTCTAGATAAAGAACCACCCATTATAACATAAATTTATTCAACTTCCACTACCCAACTTTTGCACACATTTTTAGGAATACATTATGTAACAAAACCATGGATTTCAATACAATGAGGATCACAAACTGTGTTGTAACAAGGTGTCCAAAGAAGCTCTGGAAAAGTTTCCTGTATGATGCTTTGGGAGACAGCTCTGCTGTCGCCATCCTTCCCCACGATTTTACAAGCTGGTGCAGTAGGAAGTAAAGTAATTAGTCATATTCATTGCCATTCCCTTTGCCTCTAACTGTACAAGGTACATTGTCCTCCAGTTTCTAGGTGAGCACTGTTCCTTTATCTTATATTAAAACCTGTGAGCACATAACCCAACTATATAAGCAACGAAGTATGAAGACTTAGAAACTATGAACAGAAGGTTGGTTGTTGCAATCAAATAATTTAACTTGACATATTTAATGATGTGAGTAATCCCCAATGCTTTGTCATAATTAGGCAAAGTGATACTATGTAAATGACCTCAAGGAGTATTTTTCCAAGTCAATCTAAATGCTCTACCCTTTCTCCCCACCCCTTTATTTTGCTTTGTTATTTAAAAGGAGAGGTCCTGCTGTGTCCTGTATCACCCCAATAGCTGGGATTTTCAGATTCCTCTCCCACAGGTCCCAGGAAGCAAGCTGGCTTTCTGTGCTCCTCTTTCAAAGAATAATGTGTGGTTTTGCAGCTGGTTGGCTGAGGAAGCATTAGTAACAGATTTATTTCTAAGAAAGACAAGTGGCTAATTTGGATCACTTTAAAAGATTCATCCTAACAATTAATCCTCAAATTTGAGGAAGCTGCCTGTATAAACATTTGCTTCAGTTTTATCAATAAATTGTGTTATGTTTATTTCCAAGTATGTTATTAAGAAGACAACATGGCCTTCCTCTTTCACTCCTAATGGCCAGGAATGAACACATTCCTAATGTGTTCACCAGGGTGGTGAAAAGAAGAGTGGGAGGTTGAAAATATGTTCTGAATTCTCAGGCACAACTCAGAATTCGTTTTCTCATAGAAACTGTAATAAATAGTAGGTTCCCAGGCTAGCCCGCCAAAGCCCATTTAACCCATGAAATACCTGTTTTAGCTAGCTATGCATGCAGTAAGAGTTAGCATGATGTAGAGAGAGAACATTGGCTTGGAAGTCAGGAAACCTGGAGGTCACATAACTTGACTACCCTCGTCTGCTTCATCATCTTTGAAGAGTTTTGTGTGTAGTAATAACTCCAGGCCCCTTCAACTCTCTAAGTCCAAGTCTAAGGCAGGGAGTGGGGGAATCCCTCATCCTGAAGGAGCAGGGTGGCACCTTACTGGAGTCACCACCTAATTGGCAAGGGATCTTATTATGTGGCAGCTGCTGTTTCTTGCCCTGTATCATTATTGTAGCAGATCAGTTTTTTTTTTTTAAATGTGTGAGAAACAGTGAAATGGAAACTGAACAAGAAATTAACAGCCATAGTTGCTCTTCAGTCTAAGAACCAAATGTTTTTAAGTGATTTCTTCCTAAAGAAAAGAAATCAGGCCAATGATAAAATTCTTTAGTATCTAGAACATTTCGGCTAGATCAGAAAAGGTAGAGGTAAAAGGTGGTAACAGCAATAGAAGGACTGCTCACTCGAGAATAACTAGAAAGACAAACATAACAAAGCAGAAAGAAGGAATAGAATTTCCAAGAAAAGGTAGCTGAGGGTGGAAATCAGAAGACATGTTGTCATCTGTAGACCAAGACTTTGGATGATCGTTTATTTATTTACTTATTTATTTTTAAAATATATTTTATTGATTTTTTACAGAGAGGAAGGGAGAGGGATAGAGAGTTAGAAACATCGATGAGAGAGAAACATCAATCAGCTGCCTCCTGCACACCCCCTACTGGGGTTGTGCCCGCAACCAAGGTACATGCCCTTGACCGGAATCGAACCTGGGACCTTTGAGTCCGCAGGCCGACGCTCTATCCACTGAGCCAAACCGGTTTTGGCTGGATGATCGTTTATTAAGAACGAGAATAAAACATTGAAATTGTGACCCTGGCTGGTGGTGTGGCTCAGTTAGTTGGTTGGGTGTGGTCCTGGGCACCCAGCGGTTGCTGGTTTGATTCCCAGTCAGTTGGGGCGCATGCCCTAGTTGTAGGCTCAGTTCCTGGTGGGAGGCAGCCGATGGATGTGTCGCTCTTGCATCAGTGGTTCTTTCCCTCCCCTCTCGCTTCTCTCTGTAAAAATCAACAAAAAAATCTAAAAAAAAGATTGAAATTGCAGTTTTCTGGATCATTTACTGGTCACAGACTCTATAACCAATTGAGTCTTATTAGAACCACCATAAGGAGAGGCTGTACAACTGGAGGGGGAAGAGTTCTGTTCAACAGCATCCCCCCCCCCCCCACCCCTTATTGGTATTAGGGGAATGAGGTCATTAATCTAGATGAAGAAACTGGTGAAATAAGATGTGTCAATATTTTCCACTCCCCAGTGTGACGGAACAGCCCTGAATTTGATGATGCTCCCGAGTTCTGCTTTTGAGCCTGAGGTCATCAGATTCCAAAGATCTTTGAAGCCACACTCCTCTTCCTCTAATCAGTTACTTATCTATTCCTTTTTCCCATATCTGCTTTCAAACTTTTATCACCTAAAGCCATTTATTGTATTTTCTAGTACCTACCAAAGTTCTGGCACCTAATAGATGCTCAATAAATAGTTGTTGAATTAATGGCCCTACATGCTCTTCCCACCATTATATTTTCCCAAATACTCCACCCAAACAGGGTTTCCTCTTCTCTCCTTACCCATCGCTCTTTTGCCTGTGGAACATGTGCACAGTTGGTCACATTTTGTGTAGTTCCTTTTTGGTACACTGTTATGCCGTTCTCTGTTGTATATGTAATGTTTCCTGGTTTCAAGTCAGCACTCCCCAAGTGAATATACCTTTTCTTGTGTCCTCCCCATCCCCAAGCAATTACCAATCCAGTGCTCCCCACACACACAGCAAAAGCTTACGGACTAAAATATGTGGGGCTGGTGATGGCTGTTTAAGCAAGAATCTATTCATCCATCTTAATTCAGCACTTACAACACTTGTTCTTCAATTGCCCATCATCGCTTGATTCAAAAAGCAGTGATTATTCATTCACAGAGCATTTACTGAACTTCCACCATGAGCAAGTCACCACGTGAGGTGCTCTGGGGAATAGACAAAGATGTATAAGACACCTCCTCTGATTTCTATAGCAATTACTGGTATATGATTCACTCAGCAATTAATCATGTACTGCCTTGGAATATCTCTTAGACTAGGTAGAAAGTGTTCTTTAAACCATGCTCTGCTATTTGACTTTCACTTACTAATGCCTTCACTCATTCATTCTTGAAATAGTTACTGAATGTCTGTGATGTGACAAGCACTTTGCCTGCAGTTGGGACAGATACAAAGAAAAACAATTGGTAGTATTTGTCCTCAAAAAAGGTCAAGATGTAGTATAGAAGAGGAAATGGGACTAGATGGTAAGTATCAGGTAACATGCCAAATGCGATTGGGATCCGGAAGAAGAGAGGCTCAACTTCCTGATACAGCCGCGTCTGGCTTCCCTGAAGGGGTGATAGTTCAGTCAGGCCTGGAAAGAGACCACCCAACGGCTGTCCATTTATTTGCATCCCAGGCGGAAGGAACATCCAGCACAAAGGCACAGAGATAGTAAAGAAGGTGGCGTATTTGGGGAATAAAGGATGGAGACCAGTGGGATGTAAAGCTGGGGAGATAAACCAGGATCTGATTGTGCAGCTGCAATGCTAACAGGACTGTCCTTTAGCAAAGATTTTTTTTTTCACATTACGTTTGCTCATTGTAAAAAAAACCCATCCGAATATTTATAGGCATGTACAAAGTAGAGAGTTACATGTCTTAATGGTTGTGTCATAATCTTTCAGGTTATTTTCTATGGGTAGACTAATAGGTTACCATTTAAAATGGAATGATGCTCTATGTTTTCAACTTCTTTCATTTAAAAGTATCTCTCTGATATCATTCCATGCCAGGACACACGGGGCTAGTTCCTTTTCTAAAATGGCGGCATGAGTGGTAATCTATTAGTAGTAAGAAAGGCAGGTTCTGGAACCGGACTGCTTGGGTTTGGCCTTTCAGCAAGCCACTTACCTCTCTGCTTCTTCAGGTATCTGTACAATGAACATACTGATAATACCTGTTGCATAAGGTTTTCTTTTTTTGTGAGCATTCAATGAGTCAGTCCGTATAATGGGGCCTGGAAGATGAAAATCTTAGCTGTGATTCCATGAGTTATTTAAACACCATTCAAGGGGTGTTTTAAGCAAAGAGCGGTACCATCAGGTTTCTTTTTAGAAAGGTCACTCTGGCACCTGTTGGAGAGAATAAACAGGGAGGGAAGACTGGTGGCAGGGATCCTGCTGGAGACTGTTGGCTGTTCCTGGCAGAGGAAAGAGAGGAAAAATAAACTCTTGAGACATTTCTAAGAGAAATAGTGCTGGAACTGTTGGCTGCTGACGGCTGAGAGGTACAGACAAGCCGACTACAAGTTCCAGATTTTTGGCTTAGAGGATGGTGTGTGGTGGTGCCATATTCGTGTTTATTTGACAGATGTTTTTGGAGTTCTTACCCTGAGACTGGTACTGCCCCAGGCACAGGAAATACAGCAGTGGACGGGATCCCTGCTTAGGGGGGAAGGAGGGGACGCTTAGATTCCAGGGGGCATTTATGTCCATGGACTGGAGACCAACAAATAATAAATGAACAAGAATTTCAACAAGACCGAATAGTAGGGGTCTAATACATAGTCGGTGATTTTAAAACCCTTGTTCAACCCGGTATAAATTTAACCATCTCCCATAATGATGATTTCACGACCTCGTGATTCACGCACAGCGGCAGCGCCTGCAAAGGGTTGTTTGCTCCGATCGCCCCCGCTCCAGAGGCGGCAGGTGAGAGCCCATCTCACCGCCCAGGAACGGGAGGCGGGAAGGTGGGCGTTCCGGCCCAGGGCGCACGACTCCGAGCGGCGGGACGCGGCCCGAGGCGGCTTCGGCCCCGAGGGTCGGGCTGGGTCCCCGGCGCTGCCGCCGCGTCCGCGCGCCGGGCCTCCGGGACCCAGGGCGGCCGCGGCTCGCGCGGCCCGGGCGGGGCGGCCGGCGGCGGTTGCGGCCCGCGTCGCACGGCACTTCCGGCGTGTGCCGGGGTGGCCGGATGACGTGGCTGAGTCAGAGGAAGAGGCAGAGGAGGCGCCGGGGGGCGGGGGAAGCTACGGAGCGGGCGGTGTCGGCGGCGGCGCCGAGGAGCCAGCGGCGGAGTCCGGGCCCCGTGCGTCTGTCCGCGCCCGGTGGATGCGAATCGGCTGCGGCGGCGGCGGCGGCGGCGGAGGAGGAGTCGGTGGGCGGGCGCCGGGCCGGTGGGAGCGCGGAGGATGAGGCCGCTGCCGGGCGCTCCCGGCGTGGCGGCGGCCGCCGCGCTGTGGCTGCTGCTGCTGCTGCTGCCCCGGGCCCGGGCGGACGAGCACGAGCACACGGTGAGAGGCGCGCCCGGCCGACGCGGCCGCCCCCGGCCTGCTCCCCGCCTCGCTGACCCCGGCAGGCCCGGCGCGGCCTGGAAAGCCCGGCGGCCCGGTGGAGCCCGGGGCCGTCCGAGGGCGCCTTCCGGTTGGGCCTGGCGGAGCAGGAACCCGGGAGCTGGGAGGAGGCATTTCCTTGCGCTCCCGGGACGGGACTCGGCGCCCGAGTGCCGGGGCCTCTTTCTCCGACCCGGACCTAGATGGCGCCCCACCCCTGGGTCTGGGGCGCCCGAGGCCGGGGAAGGAGCGTGGTGAGGGTCCGGGCTCACTTGGCCGCGGGATGGGGGGTCGCAGGCCGGCCAGGTCGGGGCTAGTGGCCCCGGGGCTGGGAGCTGCGACCCAGCGGAAGATGGATGCGATTACCCGTCCGACCCAACCAGGAAATACCCACCCATCCACGGTCCTCGCCGGCCCTTGTTTTCCCTCCTGCCCCCACCGGACTGAAACGCTGGCGTGGCGACAGCATTGATAAACTTGGGGTGAAGAGCAGTTTGCACGTGTGCATGCACTCAGCCTACCTGCACTCACTCCCGAGCCTGCCCTGTAACTCACTCCTTAACCCCTCCGGCCCCTGGAGGAAGCTCCGATCCCCGTGGTCTCTGACTAGGGCAGCTCCTGACGGCCAGGGGTCCTCAGTTTCCCCGTCCTGTCTGCCTGGAGCAGTCCTTTTTGCATTTATCCTCAAGTTCCTTGGCTGTTCAGTCGTCGTGGATCTTAATGGCGATTCAAGTAACTGAGGTTTTTAGGATGGTAGAGCAAGGCAGGAAAGTAATAGAAAATGGACAGATTCCTTGGCGAGTAATTGTTTTTTTTATACCTTAATTCATTAGTGATATGATTTTGCATGAAAGGTAGTGTCTGTACTGAATCGGAGAGATGTGGCGGAGTCTTATGTCATTCGTGATAAGTCTGGAAATGAAGCGATCGTCAGTGTGGCCTACTTTAGATGTTATTTGTAATTGATCAGACTTCTTTTCTCCACTCCCTGGGTTAGCGAGGCTCTTGTTTTACCTCTAAACTTTTGGCTACTTTACCTTCAATCACAGCCGGGAACTTCTTATCTGTGTATTTTTTTTAAAGAGACAAATCCCACGTCGGTGACATGTTTTTGTACTATATTTGTGACTTTTCACCTTACCATAATTTTGTTCAGAGGTTAAACAGTTACATTAAAAACTATTTACTGTTGTTCTGTAAGGTAACTTGTCTCAAAGTGTAATAACTTCATTTCCAATGGCCATCCTTTTAGTTAATGATACGGTTTCTAATATTTTTTCAGTTTTTAGAACACTTAACTAAGGAAAGTTACCATGTAAAACTCAGAATTCTCTCTTAACTGTAGTTCCACCATACAGGCATATAAACCAGGGGTAGTAGTATACTTTTTTATCTTATGTTTTATAATGAACTGCTATAAATGGGAAAAACTATTAATTAAAATTTCAAAAATGGGAGGTGTAGAAAATGGTCTTAGGTTAATTTACACATTTAAAATGCAAATACTAATTTCACTGAATTTTTTTGCCAGGAACATTTTAATTTTTTGAATCAGTAATTAAACATACAATATTTGATAAGAGGTTTTGGAGAGAATATGTGTATGAGATAATTGCTGGACAAAAATTTGGAATCCATGTCTACTTTGGATTGTTCTCAGTTACCTATTAATAACTATTAAGAAAGCAAAAAAAAGTTATAGGACGAATAGCATTGCTATAAATATAAAATTTAAGTGTCAGTCATATATACTTTATACTATTAGCCAAAATATTTTACTACTTTCCAGTTTTTTGAAAATATTTTTTTAAAGCTAGGCATTTACCTTTGCCAGATAACAGTACTGAAAAGGCTATGATTAAGTGATTTTTTTTCATACCAGGAAGGTCAGAAGTAGCCAGTGAAGAAAGAATGATACTGAAGGAGGAGGAAAATTGCTAAGGGAAGGTTGTTGCTGAGTAGATGCTTATTAAGTATTTGTGGAATTGAATTATTAAAGAACAGTTTTCAAAAGTTTAAGTTTACCCTTTATTTATATTTAAATATTTTTTTTATTGATTTCAGAGAGGAAGGGAGAGGGATAGAGTGATAGAAACATCCATGATGAGAGAATCATTGATAGGCTGCCTCCTGCACATCCCACACAAGGATCTGGGCATGTGCCCTGACTGGGAATTGAACCAGGACCTCCTGGTTCATAGGTTGACACTCAACCACGGAGCCATGCTGGCTGGGCTACGCTTACCCTTTAGATTAACCCTTTAGATGAACTTTCTGTGAAGACAGTTTCTAGTTAGAATTAATAACTAAAAGGATTTTTCTAGCAATATGTGCTAGTCATTGTTCTAAGTACTTTATGTATATTAACTCATTGTAAACATATTAATAACCCTGTGAAGTGAGTGATATTATGCCTTTTTTATAGATGAGGAAACCAGTGCCAGAGAGGTTAAATTACTTGCTCCAGGCCACACAGCCAGTAGGGATAGAGGATTTGAACTAAGGCAATTTGAATTAATAGTCTTCTATACTCATAGGCTATGCTTCTACAGCCCTATATGCTAAAAATAGGGCAGTAAAATAGTTGGCATTAAATCGAATAGTTCTCTGTATTGATAATATTTTTAAATACTTACAGAAATATTTGGATAATTCTAGTTACCTAATGGGTTGTTACTGAGGAAATGTTTGGGTTGTTAAAGAGGTATAGGACTGACTTATGGGCATGTGACCTGGGCAGTCACGTTGTATGTGCAAACACGCAAGGACTGCCTGGTTTAATGCTCTGCTGTCACCATCTTGGAATTCTTAATTTTTGAGCAGGGAGTCCTGCATTTTTATTTTGTTGACTTCTAGAGTATACCTACATCTAGAATTTATAAAGATGTGTTCCCTTCAGTTTTTAAAAGTTGAATCACATGAATTACAGGACATTGTTTGGAATAAAAATTAAAGACAGGCTCTTAATATGTGACTGAAGGGTCAAAAAAAGGATTCTTTAGAATGAGTGAAAGATATATAGGATGTGGTTTATGCTTTTTTGGCTTTCTGAAACTCAGGGCACTTGGAAGTATCTAGAGTTAGATTACCATGTCTCCTAAGATTCCAGAGGATGCCATTAAAAGTTTTCAAACTGGCAATCATAGAATTTTAGAACTGGAAAGACTTGAGGCCATTGTATCCAACACACTATTTTTCCTGAAGGCTTAAAGAGACCCAGTGACTGGCCCAAGGCCACAGAAAGAATCTGAGCGGAAGATCTCCCTGGTCCTTGCTTTGTCTACCCGTCTTGTCCATACAATTTCCATATTATTACTATGCAAAGATGTCAGCACCAAAAAAAAACCAATAATCAAGGGCACAGGAATTTTAAAGCATTTTGTGATTTATACTGTAACCTTGAATTTTTATGGGTTCTGTTTCCTTAAGACCATAAAGTCAATTTTTAAAATTTTTGTCAGCTACATATTGAGGCTCTGTGCTTGGCACAAGAAATGGTATTTAATTAGTCCTTGTTGAGTGACCTGAGTAATTAGGGAGTTACTAGGGACAAGAATATGCAATGTTGGAAGCATGTAACCCTGTTGCTCAAAGCACAGTGAACAAACCCAGACCATTATTCACTTTAGACTCGTAGTCTCAAGGATGCCTGTTGTGCTTTAGGGGCCTTACCTAGGCTTAACCCTCATTTCTCTGTGGCCCACTGTACTTCTGTAGGTAATGTTGGGATCTGTGTCTAGGAGAGCTTATTCTTTGCTTCTGCTGTAAACACTAGACCGTTCAGTGTTTTCAGAAATGATTTTGTTTGCTTAACTTTGGCAAATGGCAGCCTTTTGTTTTTGTCACTGTTGGGGGCATAGGAACTACTAAACTTATGTGAAGATTTATAAAGAGAAGAAACTGTTTGCTACAAGTGAATTTGTGAGTGCTCAAATATCGATCTAATTTTAGGAAATGCCATAATTCATTGTCCTATTTTCAGCTGTACTCTATGATAGACTAAAAGTTTATTTAGGTACAAAGCTATTAGAGAGAGGAGGTGGGGGGGGAGGGGAGAGAGAGAGGTTATCTCAAGAGACTGTCTAAAAATACCCCTTCTGATTTATTTGTATTTGAATTCTGATGTATCTGTTTTACATAAATAATGAAAAGGTATTGAACTTACGATTTGTGAAACACTTTCACAACTGGATTTTGCTTCTTCAGATATCTATTTTAAAGCACTCTTCCCATGAAAATGATGGCATTTAGGTGCTTATTCTGAGCCCTCAGTTCTTTGCCTGTCTATATAAATTCTGATTTTTTATTCAGATTTTACGTAAGTACATCTGTAGCATTATTTCCTAAAGTGTTCTTTCTGAGAAAAATTAATTCATGATCTCTATCAAGTAGGGAAACTTCTATGATTCTCCTTTCCCAACACATAAACAGTATTTAAATAAGAGAGGCCCAGCATTGGTGACTTAAGATTAGAGCACAATCTTAAGGTAGTTTCTTAGGAAGGTTTTTTTTTTTCCTTAAGGGCAAATTAAAGGCTCATATGGAAAAGTTGTTTACTATTCAGTACTGTCTTCAGTTGCTTTGTACAACTTTGCTTTTTTCCAATTTTCTTCATTTAGTTTTGCTCTTTAGTTAATGAGACTGACTAGAGATTAGTAAAAGTGTAGTCCTAATGTTGTAAGCTTGGGTACTAGTTATATGATCTTGGACAAGTTACTTAATATCTATGTTCTTTGGTTTGTTTTCATCTGTAGAATGGGGAAAATAAGAGGACCTATCTTAAAGTTTTGAGAGGATTAAATGTTTATGTAAAAACCTTAGAGCAGGGGTCCTCAAACTGTTTAAACAGGGGGTCCCTCAGACCGTTGGAGGGCCGGACTATAGTTTAAAAAAAAACTATGAACAAATTCCTATGCACACTGCACATACCTTATTTTGAAGTAAAAAAACAAAACGGCAAAAACACCACCCGCATGTGGCCCGCAGGCCATAGTTTGAGGATGCCTGCCTTAGAGCTATGCCTAGCACATGGTATGTGCCTATTAAGTGTTAGCTAACGATACTATTAGAAAAGATGGTGAGATATTGCAAGTTAGGGATTGGCCTGTTAAGGCCTTACCCGAGGATTTGAGGATTTGAGAAAGGATTTGAGCAGTTCTGAAGGATAAGTAGAAATTGGGTAGGTGGAGAGGAGGACATTATGGATTTGGTGGAATGACATAAGGAAAAGGTGGAGCAGGAAAGGAAGGGAAGACAGTATCAGAGATCATTGTGGCTGGAGTGGACAGCTCAGAGTTGAATGTGTAACAGTGAAACTCTTCTGAGAGCTGGAAAATGAACAGAATGGTGAGGTGGAGAATGCAGGTAGTCTGAACTGGCCTCTCATGACTTCTTCTGAGGGAGGCCTCATAGAAGAATTACAGCCATAATCAGGGATCCCTGATCCACTGCTGTGCTTCCTTGACTTTTTCTCTCCCAGTCCCCTGGTTACACTCTGCAGTGGAGGAAGAGCCTTCCTTACCTGTGGCTTTCTTCCCACGGAATTGGGGAACTCAAGGACTTTCTCAGCAGTTTTAGCAAAAGGAAGATTTTTTTTCTCCTTCAGTAGTTCTGTGAAGTCTTCCTATTTTCTAATTTCAAGATATTTTAAAACACATTTTCTCTCTTGAAAAATAACTCTTGTTTTTACCTTGTCTTGGGATTGCTGCAATGAAAAGTAAATATTTTAAGTTCATATCTGATCATGGTCTGCATAAGGAGCAATGTAAAAGAAACATTTTTGCTTTAATATTCACCCTAACCTTTATATGGTTATGTGTGAGTACATGTGTGTATATAAAAGTATTATATATAGGTGACTATGAATATATTACATATACATATACTATCTATATATATAAAAGCCTAAGCAACTGTCCGACCCGTAGGTATGACATGCAATGACCACCAGGGGGCAGACGCTCTGACCGGTAGCTGTGATGCACACTGACCACCAGGGGGCAGACGCTCAGTGCAGGAGCTGCCGCTACGGTGACTTGGCAGCTGCAGTTCTTGGGTGATGCACCTGGAACCAAGAAGAGGGAGCCCGATTCTGGGATGTGTCACCCGAGAACCACCCTCACGCAATCCGGGACCTCTTGGGATGTTGGAGAGCCAGTTTCAGTCCATTCCCTGCAGGTTAAGCCGAGGGACCTCACCGGTACATGAATCTGTGCACCAGGCCTCTAGTATTTATATATTTTTAAATTACTATTTTCAGTCCTCTTCCCAGAAGGAATTTTAGACTACAAAATTGTATATATTTTCTTACAGTTTGCATCATGTCATCACAACTCTATTCTCTTAATAGGTTTCATGAATGTTTAAAATGAGTGATTTCAGAATATGTAGTTTAACACACATTGTGACCCTTAAATTATTTTAGTTCTGTGTTTCAGTTTGTATAAAATAAACGCCCTATTTTAGCAATATTTACTGTTCAAATTTTTGTCTTTGTAATGGAATATGAATATTAGGATTTATAGGGAAAGTGTTTTTGTGCTTATTTTTATGAGTTACATTTAAACATTTTTGCAGACTTTTAGCAGAATTAATGGCAAAGGTTCTCGTTAATAGGTCCTCTCGTTCAACATCCTAAATGGATGCATTTTGTTACCTCCCTTTCTTATTTCTCTAAAAGGGTACTTATTGCAGTTAGTGCACATACTTTAAACTTCTTTTACTGAGTTGCTAAGGAACTTTTACATTTCAGCATCTTTTTCCAGTGTTCTTTTCATCATATTTATTAAATACTTTTTGTATACATTATGTTGTGGAGAAAGCTTCCTGCCTACTGAACAGTTTTCCATTCTAATACCAACTCAGTCAGTTGATAGTGCTTGGTTTAGAGCATTGGTTTGAGAATTCTTTTACTGTATCCATATTGTTTAGCAGAAAGGATCGCCTTGATTGATTAGTGCTGTGTGACCATAAGCATTGGATGGAACTGAATGGCGATGTATGGATTCATTCCTTCATACATGAAGATTATCAGCTGTTTTTCTGAATTCACTTGAAATAGTTTATGATTTTCTGTACCAGTGGTTGCCAACCTTTTGGACCTCACGGACTACCAGTGGTCTGCGGACCACCGGTTGGCGACCGCTGTTCTGTACTGTTGTTTGTGCTAACCTTTCTCTGTCAAAGCAGAATTAATCATTCCTTTATTGTTGCTATAATAGCCCATTATTATCTTAATTGTAACACATATCTTCATTGTTAATCATTTACTTGTCTGCCTTTTGTATGGATTGTAAACTTCGTAAAGGAAAGGACAGTATTTTATTTATCTGTATATCCTTAACACCTAACACTGTGCTTAGTACATCTCTTATGTAGCCAAAAAGTGAAATAGTTCATTATTTCCTTGTTGACCTGGATGATACGTTATATGAACAATGAGACATTTATTATGTTTGAAGATAGGTAATTAGGCCTCAGTTCTAGGATGGTGGTGCAGTGAATCAAAAGGAAAGTCAGATGCTTTAGATAAGAATAGTCACGTCAGTGTTTTTTGGAATGCAGAGGAACTTGGTGTTTGAACTCCATGTCTGAGAGAATGGTGGTACCATTAGAAAAACAAAGTTGGAGAGGGGGTGGATTTGGATGGGATGAGTTTGGTTTTGAAGATGTTGGATTTTGATTGAAAATGTTTGTTTATTAGTTTTAGATGGAGGATTGGAGCTAAGGATTTGGTAGTTGGGCTAGTTGGAGAGCTTCCTGTGTTACATGCTTCTTCGTAGCACCCTACTTGATTGCCATTGCTTATTCAATGTCCATCTTTCCCTTTAGGCTCTAAGCTCCAGCAGGGCTGGGAACATGTCTTGTTCAATGCTGTATCCTCACTTACAAACACGGTTACTGTTTGGCACATGGTAGGCACTCAGTACATAATTATTCAGTGATTTAACTTCCGTACTATTAGTTGACTTAAATTGTATACTATGTTGACTTTATATTGCTAATTAGGGTTACTAGTTTTTAAATTACTTCGATAATTGCTTTTTATTAAATCATTGGACATTTAGACTTGAGATCTTAGAAATCTTTGGCAAATCCCCCAATTAGACCCTGGAAAGGTGAAGTCATCTACCCAAAGTTATTTGGACCACACTCCAGTGTGGTATTCACTGATGGGTACAACTATAATTATTTATTCAAAGAAATATAAATATGATACATGTCTTTCAGACTAATAAAGGGGAAGGTAGAAAGATGGTTTGAATAGATGGCGATTTCATAGGTTTTCTCTTGTTTAATCATTTCTCTCCTCTCTAGTTCTTTGACCAATGGCATGGAAAAGATTAGAAAGGAGATGCAATTTTATTTGTGCTTGCTGGCAACAGATTTTTGGAGTTTCTAATGATTAACATGAGGTTTAGATAAGCTATTGATTTTGTCTCCTCCTTTGTCATGTTAGCATGGTGAATCATGTTGGTTCTTGGTTTACCATTATTTGATAGTATAATTATAAACATTCATATGAGTTATTGGGCTCTGCTTAAACAATACCATCTGTAAAACAAAATTTAGAAAAAATGGATCTGCCTGAGACCACAATCAAAGGATATAATTTTAAAAGTCTTGTAAATTTTCATTTTTAAGGTGTGGACATTAATCATCAGATTAAAATAAACTTCTAGTATTTTATTTTATAGCTTCCCAAACTGAGACAGTATACTTTTGTTTAGAACAAACAACAAATATTTCCTTAATTTTATATTTACACACACACACACACACACACACTGTATTTTTTGGGGGGGTTTGTTAGTCCTCACTCAAGGATATTTTTCCATTGATTCTTAGAGAGAGTGGAGGGGAGGGTGAGAGATGGAGAGAGAGAAACATCTATGTGAGAGAAACACATCAATTGGTTGCCTTCTGCATGTGCCCTGACCGGGCCGGTGATCGAGCCTACAACTCAGATATGTGCCCTTGACTGGAATCAAACCTGGGACCCTTCAGTCTGAGGGCCAACGCTCTATCCACTGAGCCAAACCGGCTAGGGATAAATGTATTTTTTAAATAATTTTTTTTTTTTTGCTTTTTTAAATTTCAGTATCAAGATAAAGAGGAAGTTGTTTTATGGATGAATACTGTTGGGCCCTACCATAATCGACAAGAGACATACAAATACTTTTCACTTCCATTTTGTGTGGGGTCAAAAAGAAGTATCAGTCATTACCATGAAACTCTGGGAGAAGCACTTCAAGGCGTTGAATTGGAATTTAGTGGTCTGGATATTAAATTCAAAGGTAAGTAAACCTTAATAGTCCTTCTAATATAAGTTATATTACAGACCAGGGTTTCTCAGCTTTGGAAGTATTGACATTACGGCTGGATACTTCTTTATGTGGGGGGGGGGCTGACCTGTACATTGTAGAAGTATCTCTTGCTTCTTTACCCACTAGATGCCAGTAGCACTATCCAGTTGTGACAACCAAAAAGTCTTCAGATGTTGCTAATAGCTCTTAGTTGAGTACCACTGTTCTAGACTCTAAGAAATGTTTTAACCTATAGCTTAAGTGTATTGCATTTAGGAAAACTAACAAAGATTTATTTATTTAGTAGTAAATTTATTGTTGGAAATAGATGTCCCCTTTCCCTCCATAGGCCCCCCTCCATAACAAAGATTTATTTTGAATGTTATAAAGTAAAATAAATAATTGTTAATAAAATTATATTTTCCTAGCATATTTCTCAAAGTGTTTTCTAGTAAGCCCTCTAGTGACTAATTAGACATACGTGGTTGGGGAAAACCTTCATAGATTCATAATGGAGTAATTTCTGAGGTTCGGGGATGTAATGGGGTGTATGGATACTTAAATATTTTGTGTAAATCCTTAATTTCAAACTTGTACCATTGGCTTAATATGTATTTAAAAGTGCTGTATTAATTTATACTCTCAATACTTATAGGATAGTGTGACTTTAAATTTGAAGTAAAAAATATTAAAATTGGAAAAGATCCTCATTTATTTTTCAAGTATATTTTATCAGGTCTTTTGAGTGTGTTTATACTTTTTATTTTCCTCTGTGAAGTTTATCAGAGAGGTATTTTCTTCTTCTTTTTTTTTTTTAAATATATTTTATTGATTTTTCACAGAGAGGAAGAGAGAGGGATAGAGAGTTAGAAACATCGATGATAGAGAAACATCGACCAGCTGCCTCTTGCACAACCCCTACTGGGGATGTGCCCGCAACCAAGGTACATGCCCTTGACCGGAATCGAACCTGGGACCTTTCAGTCCACAGGCCGACGCTCTATCCACTGAGCCAAACCGGTTTCGGCCAGAGAGGTATTTTCTGATAGACATTTTAAATCTAGTAAGCAGAAGCTTGAAAAGTTGAATTTTTGCAGGATCTTTGATTAGGTGTCTTGATTTTTGAAGAGAGCATGGATCCTGTAATCAGGAGCTTGGAATTTTAATCCTATTTCTTTTACTGTATTGGTTTCAGTAAAGTTGTTTATTCCAATTTGACTTCATTGCCTACATGTGTAAAATGAACAGTGACGTGACTCCTGTTATTTTTAGCACTTTTGGGAGGAGGATGTGAATTGAGGTATTTTAAAGATAATGTTTATTTTTGATTTGTTAAATTTTATTCTTGTTTTTAGAATATTTTTTGTTGTTGAAAATAGGTATACATATTTGCATTCTTTTCCTCCCATTATGTTCCTTGGGACTTAATTATAAAATTAAGTTATAAATTTAAACCACAGTCACCTAGCCTATAGCTTTATGAATTATCGTGAACTTGCCCTGAGACTTGTGTAAGGAGAAAACAGACTAGAATGTGTGATCTTCGAGAAACTCAGTACCACGTTTACTTACATACTTTCTCCATTTGGCGCACATTTCTAATTTATTAAAAAGGAATCAGAGAGAGAAAATAGGCAAAAACCCTGAATCCTACTTTGTTACGATGGACAGGTTTCATCACTATGAAATCCTTACCCTTATTTACTGAAGAAGAGACTCATTCAGCTGTCTTAGCCTTTCTTCTTTCTTTAGGTAGAGGGGGTCAGTTTTCATGGGCTGTCAAAGTGGGATTTATTTCCCTTCAGACTAAGCACTTTTAGATGAAAAGAACAAGAACTGGCCAGGTGTTATTCCCTGAGAGTTGGCGGTTCCTTGGAGTCTTGTCAGCGTTGCACCTCCAGTTGAATTTTTTCTTCTGTTATTTTTTTCTGTAACTATTTTGCAAACCCATGTGTTAATTTGCAATTTTTATTTTATGCAGATGATGTGATGCCAGCCACTTACTGTGAAATTGACTTAGATAAAGAAAAGAGAGATGCATTTGTGTATGCTATCAAAAATCACTACTGGTACCAGATGTACATAGATGACTTACCAATATGGGGTGAGTATTGTATGTTATATTTAAAGTTTGGGAATATTTGCATAATAAACAAGATTTATGTAATGACTCTGTTAAGGTGATTATATACAAATCAGTAAATGTGTTTTCACTATTTTCCATAGAATAATTTTAATAGCAATTTTATGGTCCCCTGTTACTTGAAAGGTTTTTGACATTGCCAAACCTTAAGTGAAACTCCTTCAATATATAATTTTTATGCAGTATAACTTTTCATATTCAAGGAATTAAAAGTTGCTTTGAACAATCCAAAGTATTTCCCCTGCCCCCATTTTTCTCATATCTTATTTTGACTTGCACTGTCAAATGCATTCAGAGGAACTAAATAGGACTTTGAAATCTTATTCTGGTTTTGTCTCATGTGGAACTGTGGTAGTATGGGTTTAGATATGATAGGTTCCTGAATGACTTGTTTTGCTAGTTCCTATGTTATTTTACAAAACTCTATATGTTTAAAAATTTTTTTGTTTTAGCTTTTTTATCTTTAGTTTTTTTGTTTAGATTGTTTATTCCTATTAATGAAGAAGAACTATGGCATAATCCAAATATTGTTTGTGTTAGACTTGTTAAGTTATTTAAACTGCAAAGCACAGCCAGCTATCATAACTAGCATGTTTAGTCACATTTTTTAAAAAATATATTTTATTGGATTTTTTTTTTACAGAGAGGAGAAGGGAGAGGGATAGAGAGTTGGAAACATCGATGAGAGAGAAACATTGATCAGCTGCCTCCCGCACACTCCCTACTGGGGATGTGCCTGCAACCAAGGTACATGCCCTTGACCGGAATTGAATCTGGGACCCTTGAGTCCGCAGGCCGACGCTCTATCCACTGAGCCAAACCGGTTAGGACAGGGTCACATTTTTTTGTTAGTGGTTTTTCTGTTAGCCTTTTCTGGGTGGTGGTGGTGGTAGAATTGGGACATTTGTTCTTATGTAAAATTAACCCTTTGCACTCGCTTGCTTTTTTCTCGATTCCTTTATTCTACTCGGGATTTAATTTTTTAAATACCCCAGATTTTACAAAGCGCTGCAGTAGAATAAAAAACTGGAGTTTCTTTTTATACAAACTTATTTGTTTGGATTTTTTTATATTTCAAATTATTGATACATTCAAAGAGTATAAAAAGAGCTGCTACCGATGCTAACCGTGTCGAGTCACACTCGACATCCGTGCAAAAGGTTAATACTCTGCTTCTTAAAATTGTTAGCAGACTACTATATTCATGAGCAGCAAACTGAAAGACTGCACATATATATGATCAGAGTTTAGTGTGGTACTAAGATGAAATTTATACGAAAGTTAATCTTAGGATATAATTGTATGCATCTTCATTACTATGTTGCATGTTAATTAGGTATAAATAGTAAGCATTTTATATAAATGACTGTAATTAGTATTACATTAAAACAGACATTTCTGTGATCAGTTCTGAGGGTATCAGGAAGACATCCTGAAATTTTGCTAATGATTTCTGAGCCTATAGTTCAGGAGAACCCATTAGTTTGGATCTCCTTTTTTTGGTGAGATATCGGGCTCCTCCTCTGGTCTTCTCCATTGCTTATGAGTTTCTTATCTGGAACCTTAGGTTTCTTTCAATTATTTCTGTGGGCCTCCTTACAATATGGCAACTATACTTTCTTGTCTTAAATCTTCTTTAGCCCTGGGATTCCAGGGTCTGCCATATTTAGGGGAGATTCTTTTGGGTGTCCTAGAATGTCTGAACCATGTGAATTCTCAGAAAATAATTTTTTATCTGGCTTTTCTTGGGGTAAATGTTTGAAACTCTTTTAAAAGCTCCTTTGAGAAGAGCTTTTTACTTGCTGTAATTGTATC
Organism: Cnephaeus nilssonii; assembly: GCF_951640355.1. NCBI lineage: Eukaryota > Metazoa > Chordata > Mammalia > Chiroptera > Vespertilionidae > Cnephaeus > Cnephaeus nilssonii. The sequence goes on along the minus strand of NC_137087.1, from coordinate 41,101,492 downwards.
TCTACCCCCAGAGTAGATAGAAAAACAAACCTTGATGAAATTATTAGAAGGATTTCATTATCTCTCTACAACCCTAAACAAAACAAAACTGTATTCCTTAAATTTGTACCAATTAGAGAGAGCAAGTTGAGTTAATAAAAATAATCCTTTAAGAAATAATCTCCTCCCACCCCCCACCTCCCCACCCCTGATAATACTTTCATGAAATGAGTTGATCATAGAGGAAAGGCCTTAAGGATTATCTTTAAGCATAAGGCTCCTGGGAAGTATACAGGCTTGGGTAGGGAATACTGGATAAATAACTGATAGTAGTATATGGGCACAAGAGATAGATCTTCAGCTACCACTTATTGCCCTCAAACTGTTTAGGTCTAACTCTTCCAATATCCTATTTGTGATCAAAGTGATAATTTTAAACTATTGCCTCATTACCATTTATCTTCAACACTTCTTTCATTTTTTTATCTATATATATAAAAGGCTAAGCGACCATCTGACCAACTGGTAGGTATGACACGCACTGACCACCAGGGGGCAGACGCTCAAGGCCGGAGCTGCCGAGTGCGGTGACTTGGCAGCGGCAGTTCTCAGTGACGCACCTGGAAACAGAGAGGAGGGAGCCTGATTCCGGGATGCGTCACCCAAGAACCACCCTCTTGCAATCTGGGACTCCTTGGGGGATGTCGGAGAGCTGGTTTCACCCCTATCCCCGTAGGCCAGGCCTAGGGACCCCACCTGCCGGAGGGACCCTGCTCACTCCACAGATGCCCTTGTAGCCACTGCGCAGCCCCAGGTGCAGCTGGCCAGGGAGGGACCGCGGGAGGTTGGCTCCAGGGCATGTCTGGCCCATCTCACCCAGTCCTGCCTCACTGGCCACCTTATAATCAATTTCCTTTCCATGTGCACGAAATCCATGCACTGGGGCACTAGTTGAAGTATAATTGACTTATTATATTCATTTCAGGTGTACAACATAGCAGTTCAATATTTATATACATTATTCAGTGATCACCATGATAGGTCTAGTTATCTTTTGTCACTATATAGAGTTATTACAATACTAGAGGCCTGGTGCATGAATTCGTGCATGGGTGGGGTCCAGCCGGCCTGCCCTGATCAGGGCCAATTGGGGCAGGCCAGCAGGTTGGCGGTGGGGGGAGGGGCGGGCGGGGGCGGGATGTTGGTCAGCTGGCCCGCCCCTGACAGGGCTGGTTGGCTGACCACAGTGTGCGTCATAGTGACCAGTCCTTCCGGTCGCTTGGCTTTTGTATATATAGATTATTGACTATATTCTCTATGCTGTTTCTTTCCTGTGACTTATCTATTTTATAACTAAAAGTTTATACCCTTTAATCTTTTCATCTATTTTGCCTATGTTCCCATCTCCTGTCCCTCTGGCAGCCACCAGTTTGTTCTATGTATCTGAGTCTGTTTTTGTTTTGTTTTATTTGTTCATTTGTCTTATTTTTTAGATTCCACATATAAATGAAGTCATATAGTAGTTGTCTTTCTCTGTCTGACTTATTTCACTTAGCATAATACTCTCTAGGTCCATTTATGCTGTTGCAAATAGTAAGATTTCATTCTTTTATGTAGCTGAGTAGTATTCCATTGTATATATGTACCACATCTTCTTTATCCATTCATCTATCATTGGATACGTAGGGTGTTTCCATATTTTGGCTATTGTAAATAATGCTGCAATGAGCATAGGGGTGCTGAATTGGTGATGCTGAATTAGTGTTTTTGTTTTCTTTAAATAAATCCCCCAAAGTTAAATTGCTGGGTTGTATTGTAGTTCTATTTTTATTAATTTTTTGAGGAACAGCAGGAAGTTCCTAGTGGCTGCACCAGTTTATATTCCCTCCAACAGTGACTGAGGGTTCCTTTTTCTTTACATCCTAACCAACACTTATTTTATGCCATTTTGATAATAGCCAGTCTGATAGGTGTGAGGTGGTATATTGTGGTTTTGATTTGCATTTCCCTGCTGATTAGTGATGTTGAGCATCTTTTCATGTGCCTGTTGGTCATCTGTATGTCTTCTTTGGAAAAAATGTCTGTTTAGGTCTTCTGCCCATTTAGAAAATTTTAAAATTTATTTATTGAAGTGATTGGGGTGACATTAGTCAACATGAACATACAGGTTTCAGGTGTGGGTTTCTATGTCACAAGATCTGTATATTGCACCTCATGCCCACCACCCAAAGTCAAATCTTTTCCTGTCACCTTATATTCTGCCCATTTTTAAGTTGGATTGTTTTTTTGATATCTGGTTGTATGAGTTCTTTATATACTTTGGATATTAAACCCCTTATTGGATAAACCATTTGCACGTATCTTCTCCCCTTTTCATTTTGTTGATGGTTTCCTTTGCTGTGCAAAAGCTTTTTAATTTGGTGTAGTCCTATTTGTTTATTTTTTCTTTTGTTGCCCTTGCCTGAGGAGACATATTCAAAAAAATATTGCTAAGACTGATGCCAAAAAAGTTTACTGCCTATGTTTTCTTCTAGGATTTTTATGATTCCAGGTCTTCTTTCATTTTAATGTAGTCCAGAACTTGAGCTATAAAAAAGGAGGTATTTTAAGTTCTGGTACTCATATACACATATGCGCAGCTTATTTGGAATGGGTAAATCATAGGTTATTAGAGAAAGTACTGGACTGGGCCTGTGGAGACCTTAGTTTTAATTTTATTTTGACTAAATTTTCAACTGTTGGGGGTATACACAGATAAGGTGATAATTATTATAATGAAGGTGATACTAATGATAAAGCATGAACTTCAAGAATCAAATTAGTGATAGGTTATACTGATAGGTTATATATAACTTTTTTTTTTTACCATGTTATGATCATGGTTTGTGTTAGCCAAGTAGTTAACAAAGAGTGCAAGTCCAGCCTGCACTTTTGCCTTATTCTAACGATGAGGAATAATGGTAATATTGCTTTTTTATAAAAACATTTTATGATATTTTGGTTCTAACATATTTTAAATATTAAGTGAAATTATCTTGTATAACGTGTTGTTTCTTTTGTAGGTATTGTTGGTGAAGCAGATGAAAATGGAGAAGATTACTATCTTTGGACCTACAAAAAACTTGAAATAGGGTTTAATGGTAATCGAATTGTTGATGTTAATCTAACTAGTGAAGGAAAAGTGAAATTGGTTCCCAATACTAAAATCCAGATGTCATATTCAGTAAGTATTTAAATAATTTGATATAGGGAAAAGGGTTTGTGATCTAATATAAGAAATTAAGTGCATTTTTCAACTTTAGTAAATGAAAATATAGCTTGAAATTGGATGACAAGAAATATTATTAAAACTATTTCCTCAATGTATGTAAGTAAGCCTCTTAAAAGCAAGGAGATTTGCTTCAGGTTTGTAGAAGTAGATACCAATTATGCATTTGCAGTACCTACCATTTGCTATAGCAAAGGTTACTATTGTTACTGGGCAGCTAATTAACCTAGTCATGTATTTTTATGGTTACAATAGAGATCGCAGTGTTCCTTGTTTTCTTTCCCTTTTACTGTTTCAGATAGAGATGATGTTGTATTGAAAAGTACTGGATGGGTATAGTTTACCATATTTGCTCTATCAATTGGAATAAAATGTTCCTGCAGAGTAAGAGCTTGTCAGAGTCCTTTGTGACTGTCAAGTTCATTCTCTTCCATTACAATTAAAAATAGTGGAAGAAGAGAAATCTGATGTAGGTAGCTTCTCTCTTTGCCTGTTTTCTTTTTTCTTTCTTTTTTTTTTTTTCTGGTAACTGGAATGAGTCAATTGGTAGTAGCCAATTTTGAAAGTTTTTCAAGCTTTGTATGTATGTACTTAGTGCAAATCATATTTGCACAACTGAAGTAATGAAGAAATGTGATAATTATAATAACTATTGCAATCTAAAGATAAAGACATTACAGATTCTTATTTTAATTGGTCTAATTGAATTCTTATCACATATATTGAGTCAGAATATATAAGTCAGCAATAGTTAATAATTCTTGAAAACTGAAATGATTCTTCTAAGTAAAGTTTTAAGTTTTGTTATTACAGAGGAAAGTTGGTTAGTTTGTCATATATCTTTCAACTTCTGAAATTGGTAGTAATTTTCTACCATTTCTGTAATTTCTTATTCTAAGTGTGTAAATCTTTTCAAATTTTGCTCAGAGTTTTGTTATCAGATTATTAATTTGTTTACTGGCCTTGATTTTCAAATGAAAACTTTTTTTCAGGTAAAATGGAAAAAGTCAGATGTAAAATTTGAAGATAGATTTGACAAATATCTTGATCCATCTTTTTTTCAACACAGGGTAGGTAAATTGTGTATTTTAATATATTCAATATGTGCTCCAATCAGTTTAACAAACATGAATGAGCATTTATGTTCATTAATGCATATGTCCATATGCAAGGCACTGTGTTAGGGCTGTGGATTTCAAAGATAATAACTAATAAGCTCATTGTGGAAAGGATGATAGGAGGAGGTTTGGAGGGGAAAATCAGAGTACAGTTTAGGACGTGTTTGTTTTGCAGTGTCTGTAAGACATCCAAATAGAGATACCGACTAGCCAGTTGGATATATCAATCTGGAGTTCAATCAGGAGAAAGGTCTGGGTAGAGATACAAATTTTGCAGCCATTGGCATGCACATCTTACCTAATAAAAGAGAAACATGCAAATTAACCATCACCCCTGCTATGCGCACAGCCAATCACAGTGAGTATGCAAATTAAGCCAACAAAGATGGCGGTTAATTTGCATATGCAGGCGGGGAGTGGCCTGGAGGGGTGGGATGCCTGCTATGAGGGGAAGGGGGGCGGCGGAGGGAGCTACAGGAGCGGTGCTCCAGACAGAAGTGAGGACTTGCCGGCTCCTAGGCGGGCCAGGAGCCGGGACTTGCCGGCCCCCTGGGTGGTCAGAGAGCAGGGACTTGCCAGCTCCTGGGCGGCTGGGAGTGAAGCCAGGGGAAGGAAGGCCTATTCTTGCATGAATATCGTGCAACGGGCCTCTAGTAGTATATAAAGCTATGAGACTGGATGCAATTACCAGGGAAGAGTATGTGGAAATAGAAGAGGACTAAGGACTGAGCCCTGGAGGCAGTAATAAAAGTTGGGGGAGAATAGGGGAAAGAGAGATACCAGTAAAGTAGAGGGGACAAGATTGTATGGTATTCCTGGAAATCAAGAGAAGAAAGTGTATAATGAAGGATAGAGAGATTAGTTTTGAATTGTTGCTGATGGGTCAAGTGAGAAGGGTTCTGAAAGTGACTATTGGATTTACCCAGAGTCATTGGTGAGCTTGACAAAGTGGTTTTGGTGTGGTGGTGGGGCAAAATCTGAACAGAGCCATTGTAAGAGAATGAGAGGAGAAGATTTGAAGACAGCAAGTTTGGAGGGGAAAATCAGAGTATAGTTTAGGCTGGTAAAGGGAGCAAAGAAATGGTACAATAGCTAATAGAAAAGATGGAGTCAGGAGATTTTCTTTTTTTGAGATGTAAGAAAAACATGTTTATATGTTGAATAGGGTTCAGTAGAGTGTGCAAAATGGACAGTGCAGGAGAACGGGAGAATTAACTACAGATTTTCCTTAAGTAGGCAGGATGGGATCTATCACATAAGTGCAAGGATTGTTTCTACTACAGTGACTACAAGCGCAGGCTTAGGTGCTAGAGCTGATACAGTCTGTCTGCCACCAACTATAACCTTGGTCAGATTACTCAGTTCTTGAGCTTCTGTCTCCTTAGTAGTGAAGCAAGGATTATAATACCTTGCATAATTGCTGTGAAATTCCATTTGATAGTGTATTATAAAGCACCTCATTCAGTGTTTGACACATAGCAGGTGCTCAGTAAGGCAGCACTGGTGCTGTGGTTAGCTGTTCTTCTCCAATGTTCGAAAATTCATGACAAACCTGGGCTCTGCTTTAAGATTAGCAACACTAGAGGGTGCTGGAGTCAGCAGTTTGTGGAGTTAGTAACTCCTTTGTGACATCTGATTTCTTTATTATTTTAAGAAATATGTTCTTTATAATAATTTAAAAATCAGAGTACATCATCATTTTTTGAATTAGTGGGTATTATAAAGTGTCAGGTTATTAGTGGTACATTATAATAGGTATTGGTTTGAAGTTCAAATATTTAATTAGAAAATACAGAGTTTTGTTAGAAATATTAGCAGTATAAAAGATGATCTTTTCTCTTTCGTCTTTTTTTGGGGGGGTCATTAATTTCCCAGGGTGAGAACAAAATCAAATCTTGGGAAAAGCCTATAATTATAGGCTGCTTTTATAAAGTTTGAATGATCCTTTTGTGATAAACTTAAAACTTATGTAGCCTTTTATTTTGCAAATATTTCAAATATGGATTCATTATTTTCTTTATAATATCAGTAAGTACTCATTAAATTTTTGAATGAAAAAAGAGATCTCATGAAGAGGCAGAGGCAAGTGGCTGTCTCCTGTTTTTCAGGGAGAGCCATAGAGTTGTCACTTGCCTGAATCCTCAGGGTGGGTAACAGCCAGGACTGTCTTTCACACTAGTGTACAACTCGGCATATTACCTCAAGTTAAAATCTATCCTAATTATATAAGACAGTGCATTCTTCATGTTAAAAATTCTATGTGTGTACTTGTAGAAGTTTAGAGCAGGAGTATGTCTGAATAACTAGACTATGTCAATGAGAGATTATATGGAAGAAACGGTTGTTGAGTTGGGCTTTAAACAGTAGTAGAATTTTCAAATGTGGACAGAAGTAGATCCCATGTGAGAGGAATTATGAGAAAGCTACATAGGTGGAAATGAGTATGCTGTACTTGTGGGTCACTGAGGAAGAATAGGCCTGATTGGAATATAGGATACAATGGAAAGAAAGATTGGCTAAATAAAGTGAGGTGGCCATATTAAAAGGGTACAGAATATTAGGGAAATATTAGATTTGATATGTGAGAAAATAGGGAGTCACTATAACTTTTAGAGCAGTAATATATGAACATGATGTTTCAGAAAGTTCCACTGGGTAACTTTTTATAGAACAGTTTGAAAGGAAGGGGAGAGACCAAAAATAAAGAAGGCCAAGTAGGAGGCCATTAGAATTATCAGGGTGTGAGGGGATGGCATGTAAAAGGAGAGGAAGGGTTAGATACAAGAGACATTCCAAAGTGGAAAAAAAAAAAAAGGCTAGTAATTATTACCAAGGAAGGATTAAGGAGAAGTAAGAACCAGAGATAATTTCAGATTCTCAAAGCCAAATGTTAGTACCATTAGTAGAAGTTAGAAGTCAGAAGAGAGTTGTTATATGTGAGACAGAAGATTAATAGTTTATTTTAGGGCAGTCTGAAATTCCAGAAAGACATTCAAGTGGAAATGATCAGAATTAGCTAAAGTCTGAAACATGAATGGGAGAAAGAGAACTAGAGATTTGGGGCGTGGTGGGGTAGGTGGCAGAGGGTGTTACCATCATCATTGGAATTCTAGTTAAAAGTTCTTGAGAGCCCCAGGAAATCTCTGCTGAGTACCAAGACTGAAGCTTTTGGAAAAGTTCACAAAGGTGGGAGGAGCCGGCATCAAGGATGAAAGAGGAGAAGCAGCAGTCAGTGAAGTAGGATGGCATAGTGTTAGCAAAGATCAAACATGGCAGGGAGAGCAAGGAGAGTGGGGGCAGCTAATTGACCGCTGAGTCACTGAATTGACTTAGACATTCATTGCAGATCTTTGAGAGAAATTTTGTGGGACTAAGTGAGATGGCATTGTGTTTAGGAGTAAGGGAGGGAAGTAGAACCTGTGTCTCCTCATTTGAAAAGTGTTGCCATTGAAAGGAGGGAGGTAAAAAGAAGATTGAAACAGTGAGTAGACAAAAGATCAAGCAAAACACTTGAAAAGATAATAGTAATAATAACTTAAAATTTTTTTTACTGTTTTATTATATGTCAGGCACTATGCTATATGCTTTACATTCATTATCTTGCTTAAAACATACAACAATCCCAGGTAGTAGGTACTATTATAGATAGGGACCTTTGGAGATTACTGATGGTGGGAAGAAAGGTATAAGTTTTGGGGTTCAAAATGAGAGGGGGGGGAAAAACACCTCAAGGAGTGGTGTAAGAAGAGAAACAATTTCTAGGAGATTGACAGGAGGAATAAAAGGCTAGGAGGGTAAATATAAAAAAATAAATGGAATTGGGGCCTTGAAGAGAGAAGACAATTTTGAATCTGTTTCTGTTTTGGGAATTGAAATGTAAAGGAATTACTGGACAGTGCTTCAGACCTAGTGGAAGCCAGATGCACTCAGTTCTGAGAGGCACTCAGAGATACAGTAGTACCTTGTGATTATATGAATCAGGATGTGGACAAAATTTTCTGACAAACGTGTGGGTGAAATCAAAGTCAAGAGCCTTGGGAACATTATGAAACTATGGGTACCTTAGTGCTCTCTGCACCATGGAGAGCCAATTTGGAAAGGAGTGAATAATGATGGCAGCAGAGTGAGAGGACAAACTGAAAGTGAAGCAGTTGATTCAGGAAGGTGGCCTACGTCCATGCCCGCCAACCATGATGGTTTAATCTTGCTGTTCTAAGAAGATTTTCAGATTGTTGCTCAGTTAGAGGGAAGGAAACAAGCATATATCATTCACTGCTCTGTGCCAGACATGGTGCCATACTTTTTATATGTTATTAAACTATACAAATCATGAGATAATATTATTTTCTTCATTTATAGAGATATTGGGGTCACATAGCTAGAAATTGGCAGAGCCTGGACTACCCAGGCCTATTTGACTTTAAAGCTCCAGGTTCTTTCTCTGTAATGCTGACTAGACTATGTTTTATAGCCAAATTGTACTTTATTTGTATAATTTGATTGTGAAAATCTCTATAAACAATATCATGTTCTTAGTGTATCTGAAACTTACTGAAAAGAAAACAAATTCCATTGTATAGTGAATACTCATCCCCAGTGTGTCTGAAGTTTAAATTTTTATGTAAAAGTTTTAAAATATTTTTTTTGCATTAGCATCCCATGGTCTGCATGGGACCGGTGAATTTTGTGACTGCTATTTTTATGTGAGTAATATTTTCTGTTCTTTTTAGATTCATTGGTTTTCAATTTTCAACTCCTTCATGATGGTTATCTTCTTGGTGGGCTTAGTTTCAATGATTTTAATGAGAACTTTAAGAAAAGATTATGCTCGGTACAGTAAAGAAGAAGAAATGGATGATATGGTGAGCAAACATTTTATATTGTACTTATAAAAACAAATTAACTCAGTATTACTGTGTTTTGAATGTTGGATCATAGGTCCACAATCTTGAGGTCAAGTAAGTTTCAGAATTCAGAATTTTCAGGTTTTAGAAAGGTGTAAACTCTTGGTGGGGATCTCTAATCGAATCTTAATTTTTTTCAGCAAAACATGAATGTTCACCCCAAGTGGGATAAACAGTATAAATAACCTGTTGTTAGTTCAGTCCAAGTTTTGCCTCAAAATAAGGATATGCCAAATTTATGAAACAAACTTTCAGTTTTCAGAGCTTTTGATTTCAGAATTGCAGCTAGGAGGTTGTAGACCTGTGTTGGTGTCTTTCTAATACTATTAAATATTGTATACAATTCAGGGAGTTGGCAAAAGTATTAATTTACATTTAGTTTAATAGGTAGTTTGTTTTCTAAATATTTTTACAAAATTACAGACCAACTAGTGCCCCGGTGCACAGATACGTGTACATTGAAAGGAAATTAATTAGAAGGTGGCCAGTGGGGCGGAACTCAGCGAGACGGGCCAGACATGTCCCAGAGCCAGCCAACCTTCCAGGGTCCCTCCCTGGCCAGCTGCACCTCGGCTCGATGGGTGTCTGCAGAGTGAGCAGGGTCCCTCCGTCAGGTGGGGTCCCTCGGCCTGGCCTATGGGGATCGGGCCGAAACTGGCTCTCCGACATCCCCTGAGGGGTCCCGGATTGCAAGAAGGCAGTTCTCGAGTGATGCACCCCGGAATCGAGCTCCCTGCTCTCTGGTTCCGGGATGCATCACCTGAGAACCGCTGCTGCTAAGTCACTGCAGCTGGGCAGCTCCTGCCTTGAGCGTCTGCCCCCTGGTGGTCAGTACACATCATGCTACCGGTTGGATGGTTGCTTAGCCTTATATATATAGATATTGTAAGTGAGAAAAAAATGTATTCTGTAGAATGTTAATGGCTGTTCTATGAAGATATGCTCCATCTACACTAATAAAAGCGTAAGATGCAAATTGACCATACCTTTGCAATGCCCACCAGCCAATCAGGAGTTAGTATGCAAATTAACCCAATATAGCTGGCGGGTTAATTTGCATACACAGGCACCAAGCGGCCGGGGGTGGAGCGGAACGCAGGCGTTCCCCACCATCCCAGCCGCTCAGGGCCTCTGGGCACCGTGGGAAGGCGGAAAGGCGGCTCCGGGCCGGAGTGAAAAGACGGCTTCAGCTGGAGTGAAGGCGGTGCCGGCAGCCAGGGGAAGGAAGGCCCATTCTTGCATGCTCCATCATTAAATAAGTTGGGAAACAGTTAAACATTTACATTTTAATATGCTAATATGCATTGTGAAGTATCAGAGGGTAGATAAAATATTTGGTGCTTCTCAAACATATCTGACCAGGATCTCCCCCCACAAAGTCAGATTATCCTGAGGGGCTGATATTTCTTTAAAAACATTTTTTAGATACTTATTTATTCAGGTTGGAAAGATTAACCAAAGAACATCTATGCATAATTCATAGATACAGATAATAGCATGGGGAACGTCTGAGGTGGGGTGGGGGTTGGGTAGAGGTGGGCAAAAAGAGAAAAAATGGGAGACATCTGTAATATTGTCAAAAATAAAAGGAAAAACCAAATATCTTAAAAATACCATTTATTTAAAAATATTATTATTCAACTGTACAATATTTTCCCCATATGTTTTCTTAGAATCCAGGCTATAAAGGACATTTCTGTACTGTTAGGGCATCTAGTACTGGTTTTGATACTTCTTTTCTACCTGGCCCCTGGTCACATATGAGCCACAGTCATGATGTAAATGGCAAGAGTAGTGTCTGAAAGTGATGTTAAGAGAGTCAGTCTGCTATTCTCCCAATTTCACCATTTCTTTTTGCTGTAAACTATTTTCTTTTTTCATTCTTTGATATTTCTCAGAGCAGAACAGAAAGCACCTTCCTAAGCCTCAGTAAAAGTTACTGTATTTTCCAGCGTATAAGACGACTGGGCATATAGAAGATTTTCCTGGGTTAAAAAGTCGTCTTATACGCCGGAAAATACGGTATTAAGGCAGTGATTATTTTAAATTTGACATTTCTTTTCTTGATATTTTGAACCCCTTTAAGTAGCTGTAAGTTTGGAGAGAGGATACTTACAATTCTAATTATAATTTTCACCTATTTTCTGTATTTTATTTTCATTCTGAATGATTTTCTCTTCTGTCTCCATATTGATGATTTAGGATAGAGACCTAGGAGATGAATATGGATGGAAGCAGGTGCATGGCGATGTATTTAGACCATCAAGTCACCCACTGATATTTTCTTCTCTCATTGGTTCTGGATGTCAGATATTTGCTGTGTCTTTCATTGTTATTATTGTTGCAATGATAGAAGATTTATATACAGAGTAAGTGCTTGTACTTTATTTTTTGTTGCTCTTGAATCATTTTAATAATTGGAACCTTTTAAAAAGTCAGTCATAATTAAATATTTGCTTATTACAATTCTTAGAATTTAAATAGCATAAATGTCATTATTAAGACAAATAATGAACAGTAATCTTCAGGTATAAGTATATTTTTCTGTTAAATGCTAAAACTTACTAGCCTTATTGAACATTCTGGTTGGTTATAAAGGTTATGTCCCATGAGAGGTATGAGAGAGTTACTTGTAGTCCAGAACTATTTGACAAAGTGTATAAGGCATTTTTTTTGAAAGCTGAAGATCCAATTAGATCTTCATAAGAAGCACAAGGTTTTCACAGTACTGAATGAGTTCTTAACATATACCTCAAAACTGGGAGACTCTCTATAGACCAGAAGAAAGCATTGTAAATAATAGTAAAAAGAGTGTTGGAAAAGGCACATGAGGTTAGAAAAATAATTGGATAACTTCTTATCCAATCTTTCCATGGTTCCTGGTACATTTTTCCATTTAGTGGAAATGTCTCTGGGGACTGCAAGCTTTAATTCCTGGTAGTCATTTTGGACTTTGTCACATAAGCAGCCTTTTTGATCCCTCTCTGCTATTATTAAGAACTAGAGGCCCGGTGCACGAAATTTGAGCACGGGTTGGTCCCCTAGGCCTGGCCCGCGATCAGGTTCCCCGCCTCCTGGCCTCCCCACCTCCTCCTTCCCTTGCTCCCTCAGTGCCCTGCCACTGCTGCTGGTCGCCCACCATGTTCTATGCTGCTCTCTGGTGGTCAGCCAGGGATCGAACTCCCTGTCTCCGAGTTGAACTCCCAAGGGGACAATTTGCATATTAGCCTTTTGTTATATAGGATGCTGGCTGTATTAGATTGGTCTTAGATTAAAACAGCCTTTCAGCATTGTTAGTCCTATGTGAGCCTCACACACCTAGTTATAAACAGAAAGTGGGTTGAAATTGTTGATAGTCTGGAAGGAATAAGTGAACACTTGCATTGTTTAATTGGGTTCTTGAAAAAACGAATTTGGTTTTAAAACTGACTTTGAGATGTGTGATCTTTTAAACACAGGAATGACAAATTCTTATTTATTACCACATTTATATTTAGCTATATATTGATGGAAATTGATCATTGAAATGCTTTAACTATTACATATCCACTTTTAGAAATTGAGCATAGGTGTTTGGGCAGAGGAGTGTTACATATTTCAAATCTATACTATGTCTTTGTATTTTAAATGGAATATAATAATAATTATTACCCATAAGGTGGTTTATTTAATAAAAATTGTATATCCTCCCAGTGCACACATTAGTTCTTATAAATTCTCTTCAAAAAGAGTATTCTTTAGCTCAAACTAACAAGAATATATGTTCTATCTATGGATAGAGCTTCTAATATTTTCTATATATAGAACATATTTTGCCTTCCTAGTTATAGTGAGTTTCAGAAATGGTCTTTATTATTAGTGGGTTAAGTACATTTCTGTATTATGGCAAGTGATACTGTCACTTCTTTTAATTTTTCTCTTTGCAATTAGGCATTTAAAAAATTTTGTCTAGTTTTACTCAAGAGGGTTGGTCTGAATATCCTAGATATCAGCCTTTTTGATCCCTCTCTGCTATTATTAAGAACTAGAGGCCCGGTGCACGAAATTTGAGCACGGGTTGGTCCCCTAGGCCTGGCCCGTGATCAGGTTCCCCGCCTCCATTGTAAGAGGAGATTAGAAATTGTTGAAATGAATGAAGTTGATTTGTGGACCAATGGATTCTTTAAAAAACAACTTTTAACTGTATAAGGAAAACTAAATAAAAAACGTCTCAGTGTTATACCATTTAAAGTAATAACAATAATATAATAGATTTTACTACTTAAGTTATATTTCTGTCAGCAGGCAAGAAACTTAAGCAGTTAAATTATAAAGAGGATTATTCTAATTATTTTTCTTAACAGATGAATATCCTTTTCCATATGATGTGATTGGCTCACAGGGTTACAAAAACAGTTTTAGTGCCAGTTTCTAATATTTTTGCCAAAGAATTATAATATACAGGGTGGGTAAATGTAGGTTTACAGTTGAGTACACGAAACACCATTTTTTTCATTTATTAAGTATATTATTTTCCATATAAACAACTATAAACCTGTTTTTTCCCCTCCCTGTATTTCTTCATAATATATTATGAAATTTACTGCAGATTTTAAAAAAATGAAGATCATCAGCTTGTACCATTTAAGTGTAATTTTAACTGGATATTCATTTACTAGGCAACCTTTTGCAGTCCAGGATGGTATATATACATTTTTATTGATTGATTTTTAGAGAGAGAGGGGGGGGAAGTGGTGGAGACAGACAGACAGACAGACAGACAGACAGACAGACAGACAGACATTGATTTGTTGCTCTACCCATTTGTGCATTCATTGGTTGATTCTTGTGTGTATCCTGGCCAGGGATCGAATCCCCACAACCTTGGCGTATCAGGACAATGCTCTAACCAGCTCAGCTACCCAGCCAGGGCTCAGGATGATATTTTTGTGTTCCTGTTAAATTTATCTTTGAAATTAAACTAATGTTAATGTGATATGTTATATGATATGTTCTTCAAGTTGTTGGTTTTAATTTATCTTACACATCTTTTCACCTTCTTAGGAGGGGATCAATGCTCAGTACAGCCATATTTGTCTATGCTGCTACGTCTCCAGTGAATGGTTATTTTGGAGGAAGTTTGTATGCTAGACAAGGAGGTAACTTATAAGTTATCACTTTGTATTTTTAATTATAGATGCTAATATTTTATGGTGAGGTATTTAGAATTTAAAATAGGCAATACAGGCATTGTAAAATTCTTTGCTATCCCATTACGCATAATCTCCATCAAACCTATTATGTGTTCTATCTTGCCTTTATGGAACCTCCTTGCAGTTTATTTTCTAAAATTGTGAACAATGAATAGATTCTTTCCATTGCTTACTAAGCAGTTAGGCCTGAGGAACATGTAGTAAGTATATATAAGTTATTGATATTATTTTACTTTGAGATGCCTAGCTACCTATATGTGCTCCATGGGAGGCCTCCACATAGAGTTTATAGCTTTATAGTTGACTATAAAGGCATGTTTTATGGCTTATGGATAAAGTGTCTGGACAGTGGAAAGGGAATAGGAAGAATATCTCTTTATTTCTGTTGACTCTTAAATGTTTATCCAAGGACCCTGCACAAAGATTTCTGTTATTCTGTGTCACAATCTTTTGCTTATGAGCACTTTATTTTAAATACTCCCTTGTTTCTTTACTTTTGTGACCTGGTATGATGGGGGATACATGGGGAATACAAGGGTACTTGTTTTTTGCTGTTTCTTTCTGTGATGGCATTTAAGGGTCCTTAAGTTATTTGTTTTCCCTGTAATTGTCAGGGGTCAGAAATGTGCTGAAAGTAGTAGATTTGGATAGTTCAGGTTATGAATGAAGGACCTTAAAATCACATTCCTAAGGATAAGACTTCCTAATGTGATTTTTCCCAGCCCATCCTAAGCAATGTCAGCATTAGGTGATAATGTTTTCTTTTAGTAGATCAGACTTATGGGTTATAGGAGCTCAGATCATAGAATCATTGAAAATTCCTCCAGGAAATCCTAGTTTATCATTTCTTTTTATTGTTCTGTACCTTCAATTTAGGTAATTCTTTGGATTGCCTGAGGTAGTATCATCATGAATTCCTGAGTATTTTAGTTAGGCAGTCAGCCTCTACATTCTACCTCCAAAAAGGGAGAAATGAGTCTTATCCTATAGGACTACCATCCTGAGGAAATAAGGATGCCTAAAGCAACTTCTATTTTGAATTTGATCTGGAAACTAGTTAGACTGAGATTTTTACAGTTTATGAGCCCCCAGAAAAGTCTCCACAGCAGAAACAGATTTATTTAAAACAGGAAATTTATTCCTACTTGGACATAAATTTGCTTTTAATCTGATTGCAAGTTAAGAACACCCAGCCAGACTTAACTATACTAATGCTTGAAAGCTGACAGAGTTCAAACAAAAGCCCCTAGGAGTATCAAATCTTACCAAGAATAATCTAAAGGTTATTTATTGTCTGATTGACAGTGCCCTGAGGAGGCCTAATTGTGTCCTGATATTTTGTTAAACTATCCCTAAAAACCAAGTTAATAAAGAGGTCAGCTCAGAGAATCAAGAATTTTCGGAGTTAAGGATTTGAACGACAATGAAGCTCAGGGTCTTCACACTGTCCTCAATGCACTGGATAATGCTCCAGACCCAATTTGAAGCTGGGGTGGCCTGGGACTTGAGCAGAATGTCCAAGGGCATTGGGGCGGGGGGCGGGCGGGGGCGGGGGTAGTGGTAGGAAACACTGCAGTGCAGATTCCTGGGCTACTGGTTGTACCCAGTGGAATGTAGGTGGGATTCTTTTTTTTGGGGGGTGGGGTAGGGAGGATTTCTTTTTGACTGTTGGAAGGAAAGAGAGATAGAGTTGAATATGGAAGTTATTAATACTTGCCTGAATCTGAGAAGATAATGGAAAGTACAGGAAAAGAGAGTGCTAGGAAACACTTGGAATTAAATAGGAGAAATAATACATAACAGGAATTAGTTGCTATCCTTTTGGGTAGCTCTGGGTGCTTTCTTGGTCACTGAATGGGATTTAAAACTTTTTATTGCTTAGTTTAAAAATGACTTCCCTTTGTTTAAATAATTGATGCTCACCGCATAGAATTTTGGCAATACTAAGAGGTGCAAAGAAATAATAACGCTTATGCATCTATAGTTCTAATTGCTGAGAGAGCTCATGAAACACATTCCATTGTTTTTTCCTTTTAAAACATGGAAATACATTTAAATATATATTTATAATTATAATGAGAGAGCTAAGAGTAAATTTAGGGACTGTTTAACCTAGGGTTTTTATTTTTATTTTTTTAAAGCAGTGCAGCCCTCTTTCCCAGTGAAGCTTCCCTGAAACCCCAATGTGTAAAACTATAAAATTGAACTTATTCTGGTTGAAGCAGGGCTTGGTGACCTGGGCTCTTTTTTCACCAGTGACTCCATTGGCACCTACAAGAAGCTCCAGAACTCCAAGCAACAGTTTGAAAACACCCTTCTAAGCCAACTTATAGCCCAAAACGATTGAGTGGCTTACCAAAGTTCACAGCAGATCAGTGGCAGAATCAAGACAAAACATCAAAATATTTTACTAGTTCATTGCTTTTTTCCAATACATCCTCTTCAAAAACTGCATTTCCATTAGATGCACTTGAATAGCAGACTGATCTTTACTAGCTAATGTTTTGAAATAGTTATTAGGAAGTCAAATTAGGAACTAAATAATCAGCTCTTAACCATTAATATATGCCTGTCTGTCTATCTCTCTGATTTTCATAGTTTCCCTTTTCTTCCAGGAAGGAGATGGATAAAGCAGATGTTTATTGGGGCATTCCTTATCCCAGCTATGGTGTGTGGTACTGCCTTCTTCATCAATTTTATAGCCATTTATTACCATGCTTCAAGAGCCATTCCTTTTGGAACAATGGTAAGTTGCTTGAGTCATACTTTTAAACTGAAAAAGTATAAACTTTTTAATATGAGGCCTGCAATCTCTCCAAAGTACTTCTTTTTAAAGAAAATATATTTTTATTGATTTCAGAGAGGAAATACTTGTTTCTTTTCTTTCTCTCTCTCTCTCTCCCCCCCCCCCCCCCCCCCCGGAAGATATTTTTTCCATTGATTTTTAGAGAGGGTGTAAGGGGAGGGGGGAGAAACAGAGAGAGAGAAACATTGATGTCACACATCGATTGGTTGCCTCCTGCATGCAGCCCCAGGGGGGATCAAACCTGCAGCTGAGGTATGTGCCCTTGACTAGAATCAAACCCACAGCCCTTCAGTGTATGGGCCGATGCTCTAACCACTGAGCAACCGGCTAGGGTGGCAGTACTTGTTTCTAACTGGTTCTTATTGTAGATACTAGAGGCCCGGTGCACGAAATTTGTGCACTCGGGGGTGGGGGGTCCCTCAGCCTGGCCTGCGCCCTCTTGCAGTCTGGGATCCCTCAGGGGATGTCCGCCTGCCAGCTTAGGCCTGATCCCTGAGAAGCTGGGGGGGCAGCTACTGCATTGAACATCTGCTCCCTGGTGGTCAGTGTGGGTCATAGTGAACGGTCATTGTGGTCATTCCACCATAACAGATGCTTGGCTTTTATATATATAGATGGGAGACCCGACCTGCAGTGAGTTTTTTCTCTGCCTGTTTTCACTCTCCATTGGCCCATGAACAGTGACGAGGAGCTTGGAGAGGGCCCTGTATTCGTTTGAGTTCCAGGGTTTTCACCAGTGTATTAGACTAAAGTTTTTTAACTCTAAATTTAATTTTAAAATAAAACCTTAATATGGAAGCAAAGTATAGGAGAAGATATAAGCATGATTCTATTAGTATAAATACATTTTGCAAATTCAGTATTTTAACATTTTCAATTTATGAGAGCAATAAAGTTGTGATGAATACAGATCTGATATCAAGGTCAGTTTTAACAGGTCAGTCCTATCTTCAGTAACCAATTTATTTGGTTGAATATCAATATTGAGAAAAATCCTGGCTTCACGGATGATTTTAGTTCTGTATGACTTTTTTTTTAAAAAACAGTTCCCCTTGCAATCTCAGAGTATTCTGCAAGTAAACTCATTCAGAACTTGAACTTAAAGGAGTAGAAAATTGGTTTCAGTTTAATCACTAACAATTTCTAACAAACTGCTTATATTTTTTATCCTATATAAAAAAATTCAGACAAGAGATGAGAGTAATAGCGAACAAATGATAAACAGTTGATAATGTCTTAATGAGGCTGTTTATAGATTCTTTTAGTGACTGTTCTTCATTTCTCTTATTTCTTTACAGTTTTCAACTTTTTTCTAATTTTTACTTTCTATTTATTAGAACCCCAAAATGTATAATTAAAAAGAGATCTTAGAGGTGATTCAGTCCTACTTCATTTTTCAGAAGTTCAGAGTGAAGTGATCTTAACCAGAGGCTAGCTGGAAAAGAGCTCGAGTTTGTGCCCTTATTTACCCAGATTTATATAAAGAAAAAATAAATATTTTTATAACTGATTACTTTGGTTCTAGAATCCTGATATGGTCTTCCCTGTAAATTAGACTTGGAATTACTAATAGCAAAAAAATACTCATATTATTTTAGTAATGACATATATAATAAATAGAGCTATGCTTCTATTGTTAAGATCCAAAGGCAGTTTAGAATAGAAATGAGCATGGTCTTTTAAATATATATTTTTATTGATTTCAGAGAGGAAGGGAGAGAGAAACATCAATGATGAGACTCATTGATTGGCTGTCTCCTGCATGCCCCCTACTGGGGATCGAGCCCACAACCCAGGCATGTGCCCTTGACTGGAATCGAACCCCAGACCCTTAAGTCCACAGGCCCATACTCTATCTACTGAGCCAAACCAGCTAGGGCTGAGCATGGACTTTTAGACAGGCAGATCTGAATTGAAATTTTAGTCTGGCTACCTGCTTGCTGTGTGATCATAGAAGTTACTAAGCCTCTCTTAAGTCTTATTTTCTTCATTCATAAAATAGTGAAATAACATATATAAAGCTCTTTGTGCATATTAGGAGCTCAATAAAGTGCAACCAAGTACTAAATAAGTTGGTTATAATGAGGAAAAATAAAGTCTATGTTACAAGCATGGCAGTTGAAAGTGAAAGAAGAGAAAAGAACTCCAGCAGAAACAGTATGGAAGAATAGGAAAAATAGGGAAGTAAAGTAGATAGGAAATACTTCAACTTATATTTAGTTCAATTCTAATATTTTAAAGCACATTCTTTTCCTATTTTCATCTGTGTATATCCTGCACAATTTTAAACTATATTGAACCTAGACATTTTCTTTTGTGATCAAATTGTGTTTAAATTTTTATATCCCTTTTATTTATTTTTATTAATGTTACCGTTCTGAGTAATCACATTTTAATTTAATTTACAGGTGGCCGTTTGTTGCATCTGTTTTTTTGTTATTCTTCCTTTAAATCTTGTTGGTACAATACTTGGCCGAAATCTGTCAGGTCAGCCCAACTTTCCTTGTCGTGTCAATGCTGTGCCTCGTCCCATCCCGGAGAAAAAATGGTAAAGAGAATGCTAAATCTTACGTGACTGTTTCTCACAATATGGAAGTTGTTAAGGCTGTTATATGTATGCACCTTTTAGAATTGGATTGTATTTATAAGAATGACTATCATAAGTTTTGACTTAATTTGTCTTTTTACATTTTCCTTCAACCTATTTGTTAGAAGTAGTAATAAATTTTATCCTTATTTCAGTTTCTGAATATTGGTGCCATTTACAGATAAGTCAAATGCTTTGATAAGTATACTGTGTGTAAGGGTGGGTGAGAACTAAAGCTGCAACAGTTGTATAACTGTAGTCTACAGGCTAAATTTGACTTTCTGTTGTTTTTATTACAATAAGTCTTGTTGGAACATGCCTGTTCGTTCATATATTGTCCCTGATTGCTTTTACAGTTCAGCATTAGAGTTGAGAAAGTTATATCAGAGACCATACCACCTGCAAAACCTGAAGTATTTACTATCTAAACCTTTACAGAAAAACTTTGCCAATGCCTCATTTATCATTTGATTTTCCTTTCCAGATATTTATTATTCTAAACAATACTGGCATACACTTATAGCCAGATATATTCTACAAATTGAGAGATGAATTAGGGTTGAGACCAATTGTAGTTTACTGACTTGCGGTCTTTATCTTCATTTCTGGGATACATAGAATCTCTCAAATACATTCTGTCACATTGTATGCACAAACTGTGTTCTTGAGGCCTTCCTATAATTCAAGATTAATCCTGACAAAAGATGACAAGTATTTTTGTTTAACAGATGAAGAGACTCTTCAATTACAACACAGTAAACATAGTTTACAGTTTAATAGACCAATCAGCCTTCAAATATGTTTCTTGATGATTTTTGAGATAATTTGTATTGTTTCAAATTTTAGACATAAAATGAGATGTCACTAATATCTTTATATTTCTAATTCTTGTAGTTAAAATCTGAACAAAATGAACTCAACACTTACATATTTTTCCTCTTAAAATTAGTAAGCTGAATATTATATATAATTAATATAATATTAAATTTAATATTTATTAAATTGATTTATTCTATTCAGCATTCTTTTTTTCCTAATTCTTACTTGCATATAAATATAGAGTGTTAACTGTACATTTATTACATTCCCCATCTCATAAGATTTGTGGTACAGAAGACTACATATTCATAATAAGGGTTATATGTTGAACCCTCTGTTCCTATTTCCCACATTTAAATGTAACATATTCAGGTACTTATACAATGTTTTGTAGACTTGGAGGAATGTAGACATTTATAGAAAGAAAGGCTGAATAAAATAGCTCCTATAGTTTAAAGGAGAGTCATCTGTTCTAGTCTTAGTAATTATCCTTGTTCTTTTTATCTTAGATTGGGCTTATGAGAATTTTTTAGTCTGTTTTTTAACTCAGCTATATTTTAAAGATTTTATTGTTAAGGCTCATTGATATCTTGATGTTCACCTATTACTGGGGAAGTTTTTCTAAGATTGGTCTTAAGAGAATTTTCTAGTCTGTTTTATAACTCAACTATATTTTTCAAATTTGATTGTTGAGGCCCATTGATATCCTGATGTTCACCTCTTATTGGGGAGGATAAGTTTAAAGGGAAAGCATAGTCAGAAATCAAAATGGTTCTCTAGGTCACTAGGGCTCATGAAGGAGAGGAAGGAACAACACATGACCTTGCCAACTTTGGATTAAATTTAGGTGTAGGAAGGCTTGTGTGTATTTTCTTTTGCTTTATACTGACACATTGGAACCAAAATCTGAAGACTAGATCTGGCTCTCACTGTATCATCTTGGGTTTTGTTTGTTTGTTTTTGTTTTTTGTTAATCCTCACCTGAGGATATTTTTTCCATTGATTTTTAGAGAGAGTGGAAGGGAGGGAGGGGGAGAAAAAGAGAGAGAGAGAGAGAAACATGTGAGAGAGAGAGAGAGAGAGAGAGAGAGAGAGAGAGAAACATGTGAGAGAGACACATCCATTGGTTGCCTCCTGCACGTGCCCCCTGGGGAACAAACCTGCAACCCAGATACATGACCTTGACCAGGGATTGAACCCAATACCCTTTGGTCCAAAGGCCGATGCTCTACCACTGAGCTACACTGGCCAGGGCTGGGCAAATCATTTTTAACCTATATAGGTCTTGACTTTCTATAAAATGAGGAAAGTAGACTAAATTAAATGATTTTAAAGTTTTTCCAGCTTTCAAATTCTTTTATTTTCCTCTCAGTTTTTTAGTATGTTCATTCCAGAGTTATTAGTTTAGTACCATTTATGTGCCAGGCACTGCTGGGCACTGGGAATACATAGCTGAATAGCTTCTGCCTGCCAGAGTTTATGGTCCAGTGAGGTATGATATGTATGTAATTAGACAGGTACAGTATAGTGTGATAACTGCTGTGGGGGAGTTATATTCAAAGGACAGTGGAAGGACCCTCCTCTTCCTGGGAGACTTAGAGAAGGTGTTACGACAACACTTGAGCTAATACTTGCAGGGAAGTATGAGACCAGATAAGGCATTCCAGGTAGAGAATTTCCAGTTGCAAATAGTAAAATGTTTGTTGAATGAATGAATGAGGTTTGAAATTTAATTCTTCATTCTTTGGCTCCATTATAATGCAGAACTCATAATATCTTCATTGTATAACTCATAGCAAAGGAATTACTATACCAATGAAAGACTGAGCAAAGAAATGGCAAGGCCACACTTATGGAAACATTATTGAGATAGGGGTCTTAAGACTTAGAGTTGTTTCACTGGCAAGAAGTTGTGTTTCCTAAATTCCTATCTCAGCCTTTAGTGCTAGAAAGAATTTTGACTCTGTTCTAGAACTAATTTGAAGTCCCACTTCTGTGTTGTACCTCTTTGTATTTTAATTTTTTTTTTACTGATTTGTTTCTATCATTTCTGTTATTAGGATTTATATAACATAAAATCATGCTAGAACTTTAATGTTAATTTTAATATTTTCCAGGTTTATGGAGCCTGCAGTTATTGTTTGCTTGGGAGGAATTTTACCTTTTGGCTCAATCTTCATTGAAATGTAAGTTTTGGCAATGTATTTATGCTTTGAAGGATTTAATTGTAATTAGAGAATTTAGAAGTTAGGATAGGATGGGGAAGCATCAGAGTTAGTATGTTAATTCCATGGATTCCAGAAAGGGGTCTGTGTATCTATCTAAAAGTAGTTTTCTGCTCTGTTCTGAAATATTCAGATGAAGTTAATACTTATTTTACACTAGAAGCCCGGTGCACGAAATTCGTGCACAGCGGGGGGTTGTCCCTCAGCCCAGCCTGTACCCTCTCCAATCTGGGACTCCTGGAGGGATGTCCGACTGCCCGTTTAGGCCCGATCCCGTTCGACTGGCTGTTTAGGCCCGATCCCAACAGGATCGGGCCTAAACGGGCAGTCGGACATCCCTCTCACAATCCAGGACTGCTGGCTCCCAACTGCTTGCCAGCCTGCCTTCCTGATTGCGCCTAACCGCTTCTGCCTGCCAGCCTGATCACCCCCTAACCACTCCGCTGCCAGCCTAGTTGATGCTTAACTGCTCCCCTGCCAGCCTGTTTGCCCCCAGCTTCTCTCCTCTGCTGGCCTGGTCACCCCTAACTGCCCTCCCCTGCAGGGTTGATCACCTCCAACTGCCCTCCCTTGCAGGCCGGGTGCCTCCTAACTGCCCTCTCCTGCTGGCCATCTTGTGTCCACATGAGGGCAGGATCTTTTACCACATGGGGGCAGCTATATTGTGTGTTGCAGTGATGATCAATCTGCATAGTACTCCTTTATTAGATAGGATAGAGGCCTGGTGCACGGGTGGGGGCCAGCTGGTTTGCCCTGAAGGGTGTCCCGGATCAGGGTGGGGTTCCCTTGGGGCGTGGGGCGGCCTGAGCGAGGGGCCTGTGGTGATTTGCAGGCCGGCCATGCCCCCTGGCAACCCAAGCGGAGGCCCTGGTATCTGGAATTTATTTTCCTTCTACAATTGAAACTTTGTAGCCTGGAGCGGAGCCAAGCCTGCTGCTCCCTCTGGGGCGGCAGCCATTTTCTGTGGCAGTTAATTCACCTTCTACAATTGAAACTTTGTAGCCTTAATCGGGTGAGCCCGGCCAGGGTGTGCGGAAAGCTTTGCTTCCCCTGTTGCCGCCGGCAACCCTGGCCTGCTCTCTCAAGCTCCATTCTGCCGCCATTTGTTTCAATTTGTTTACCTTCTATAACTGAAACTTTGTAGCTTGAGTGGAGGCTTAGGCCTGCAACGGCTATGGAAAGCTTGGCTTGCTCTGTTACCTGGGAAACCTTGCTCTCTGTGGCTGTAGCCATCTTGGATTGGGGTTAATTTGCATACTCGCCCTGATTGGCTGGTGGGCGTGACTTATGTAGCGGAGTGATGGTTAATTTGCATATTACCATTTTATTAGGATTATATTCTAGACCTCTCTCATTCTACAAGAAATCTTAGAAATCAAAGCATGCATGCTAGAGAATGCTAGACCAGCTTTTGGTCACAAGCACAATGTAAGGAATTACTGGAGTTTATTGTATTTTTAAAATATTTCTGAGTGTCCAGAGAACTAGGTAAACTATTAACTACCAGTCAGACTATCCTGACATCTTTGGAGGCATAGTCATTCCTAGTTTTTTTCCATAGAGACCTGCAGGAGTGCTAGGAAATGTGTATGTGTTTTTTTGCGGGGGACAGGGGAGAGGTATGCCACCTTGTGCCCAATTACCATGCTTCACAACTGCATCCTTGTTTACCATTGCAAAATGTAAGCCTTTCTTTTCTCTGCCTGTGTTCTAGTGTTTCTTGATGCGAATGTGCTGGCATTTTAGGCAAGGCAGTTCTGTGTATGACACACTCTCAAGAACTGCAGTCCTACACCTCTGGCCCCTGCCCATGAAAGGCCAGTCATTGTAACTGCTCAAAATTCCTGTACACATTTCCTGTTAGCTGCCCCACTGCTGATTCTCTCCTGTACAGTGGATGCCTCCTAACAAACATGATTGGATCTGATAGTTGGTTAATTGATAAAGTTGCCTCATGTAAGGGAATTATAAAGAAAGATATATACATAACATTTTATTTTAACTTAAAACAACTAAAGGTACATTCTTCACTGAGTTTTAAAAAAATTTTTTTAAGTCCAAAGTCTTTTCTTTGATTTGTATCTAGTTGGTGTTTCCGTCATTTTTTCTTTGGCCTTCATAATACATCTTCTGTGTTTTCCAGCCTTTATAAAGTGGAGGAAGAACAACATAAAGACCTGTCTGAAGCATTCTAAGTGCAGAATCCTTCTAGATTTGGACATTTGTCCCCCGATCTTTTATAGTCATCTCACCTACACTTAATTTTATAACTTTTTTTTTAGCAACTCACCATATTGAATTTTCCCAAAGCATTTAAAATAATTAGAAATCACACATCCTTTGTGCTCTTATGTTTATTGGCTTATGTGACATTAACTAAATTGTCTAATTACACTAACAAGTACAACTGCATAGATTTGGGCAAACTCCTGGTGCTCACGTACCAGCTGTGGCTTTTAGTCAATACCTTGTAGAGGGATTGGATTGGTGTTTGTGTCACTTTAGCTCATGGTTTAATACAGCAGGTTCAGGAGCTTCTGTCCTTTACATCTGATACTGCTTTGTGTCCTCACCCTGACTTAACCCCAACTGTTTTTCCCCTCCTGTCCCCATCCTCAGTTTCTTCTGGCTCACATCTCTTTCTGCTTTCTCAGGTACTTTGTTCCATTAGCTAGCCTTTCTGCTGTATCTTTAACCTCTGTTTTGACCTCTTGCACACTGTGCCATTCTGCCCTTGGTGGTCAAAGTGATCTTTTTAAGGTATCCGTCTGATCATGTCACTTCTTTGCTAAAGACTCTTGTTTTCATTGAGGTAACTCCAAATTCCACAACAAGGCCAATAAGGATCTTCATGATGCAGGATCTGGCCCTGTTCACGTTCATCTCTTAAGCTTTCACCCCTTCAGTTGAAGTTCTAGCCACACTGATCTTTGAGTTTTTCAAAATACAGTGAATTTTCTCATTTGTGAACCTTTGCCTTTGCTGTTTTTATACATGGAGCATTCTTTTTGCTCCCCCGACCCCCTTTTTCTCACCTTCCATCCTACACATGCCTTATCGGATTCTTCTCATTTACTCTCGCCCCCCTTTGGTGCATTGGCAGAGCATGTGTCACAGTGCATCACGATGCCCCTTTCCTGGTGTCCCTGCTGAACAGTGCTCCGTGAGGGTGGAGACTGTGCTGTCTTCATAGTTCTATTCTCACTGCTTCCCTGAAATGTGGTGAGGGCTCTATAAGTTTCCCGAAAGAGTGAACGATGAACAAATGAATTAATACAAGAGAACAAGAAAAAGAAAAGAGACTAGAAGATACCCCTTCTAATTGAACGAAGACTAGGGTAATGGAATTAGAATGAAGTGTCTTTTTCTTCATGTAAAATCTTTTTTTTTTTTTACAATGTGTGATTTTTTTCATGTAAATAGAAAACCCAGGTAAAATTATACTATAGTGCAGGCGTCATCAAACTACAGCCCGCGGGCCACATGCGGGTGTTTTTGCCGTTTTGTTTTTTTACTTCAAAATAAGATATGTACAGTGTGCATAGGAATTTGTTCAGAGTTTTTTTTTAAACTATAGTCCGGCCCTCCAATGGTCTGAGGGACAGTGAACTGGCCCCCTGTTTAAAAAGTTTGAGGACCCCTGCTATAGTGTTTAGGGTTGTAGGCTTAGGTGGCAAAGTGGGTACTGCTCAGGGTAACGGTAGAAGTCACTACAAAGGCGTGAGGGTGAGTTTCTGGGGTGGTGACAGTGTTCTACATTTCAGATCTTCGAGTGACATCTTAATACCCTTTCTCCTACTGTCCTCTGAAGATAGCAAAAAGCTTCTTTAGTCTTTCTTTTCCTAGTTTCTCCCCCCACTCCTAATTTTATATACATTATTATTCTATCAAACCTTGTTTTTAGCTTAATAGGGTATTTTGTAAAATACAACATACATTTCTTTAGTAGTGTTGCATTTAGAAAAAAAATGAAAGAGTGAGGGAATTGACTTTTTTACAAATATGAATTTTTAGCTATTGGTTTTTCCCCACATTTTACTCCTTTAAGCTTCTAATTCATTGTTTGATTTGACATAAATGGCCTACTACCAAATTTTTCTTTTTTTAAAAAAATTCTTTATTGTTGAAAATACTACATGTTTCCTTTTTCCCCCATTGACCTCTACAAAATTGTTCTTGAAAGATTACCCAAGAATATTTGAGAGTATTTAATAGATGAGAAAAGGTAAGGGAAATTGTTGGAAGTTTTTGAAAGAAAAATATTGACATTAAAGTGAGAACTAAGATGAGAGACTGAGCAAGAGCAGGGTAAGCGTTAAGATAAAAACTAGAAAGCTGTCTTTCTGCCTTTTACTCAGGTATTTCATCTTCACCTCTTTCTGGGCATATAAGATCTACTATGTCTATGGCTTCATGATGCTGGTGCTGGTCATCCTGTGCATTGTGACTGTCTGTGTGACCATCGTGTGCACATACTTCCTGCTGAATGCGGAGGACTATAGGTGGTGAGTACTTATTTTTGGGAAGAACCTTTGGGGACCATAATGTTTTAAAATAAGATTTCATTTGAAGTATGTTGAGTGAAGTAAAAGATCTGAATAAAAATTTTGCTACTTAAAATAGTATAGGGAATTTTTCAGTTATAAAAATGATATAGATAAAGATGATGAAGATTTTCTGTTATAGTGTCAGTCATTTTTTTTGTATTAATGAGGGTCACTGTGTTAGAAATATTTTTACAGAATGCTTGATGTGGAAGAAGCTTTATGAGAAGCTTCACATATTTAAATGTGAAGTACATCATTTGTTTTTAAGTATACAAAATTTCAAAGGATTTTAAAAATGAAATGATTTGCTTTTTAAAATCCTCATTTCAGTGCTATTCATTCTAAAGAGCTATGTTTTCCCCCCTAGGCAATGGACAAGTTTTCTCTCTGCTGCATCAACTGCAATCTATGTTTACATGTATTCCTTTTACTACTATTTTTTCAAAACAAAGTAAGTTGAGACATTTTCTCATTTGTGTTTAGGAACAGAACTAGTCATTTAAATACTATCATTTAAGGCCTTACGTTGAGAATGAAAATGGATATACTATATATATTTATTTTGTCTTATTTCAGGATGTATGGCTTATTTCAAACATCATTTTACTTTGGATATATGGCGGTATTTAGCACAGCCTTGGGGATAATGTGTGGTAAGTTCGAAAATCTTGGAATATCATGAGTAAATCTTTGAGTGTTTCAGAATCAGAAAAATACAGTAATGAGAAATTAAGAAATTACATTTTATTTGATCAGGAACATCAAAATAAGTGTCTGGTTGACTTTTTTTTTTTTAGTCCCACCTTTAGTTATAGGGTGGGTAATAGAATAAGGCAGATGTAATCATCATGTTAAAAGCTAGGTTCTAGCATGACATTTGTGGAGCCCTTTGGGTAGCAGGATTGCTTTTTTCCTTTACCGGAAGAATCTTTTCTCCACATTGGTGGGTGTTAGAGGTGGACGTTAGAGGTACAAACTTCCAGAGTCCTGGGGATGTAATGTACAGCGTGGTGACTATGATTAATAAATAATACTGTATTGTATATTTGAAAGTTGCTAAGACATTAGATCCTAAAAGTTCTCAGAAAAATAATTTGTAATTGTATGGTGGTAGATGTTAAATAGAATTATTGTGATAATCATTTCACAGTATATACATATAACAAGTCACTGTTGTACAGTTGAAACTAATATAATGGTTTGTATCAATTAAAAAAAGAATATGTTCATTCATATATACGATGTATATGATCATGTGTGCACACACACTATGAATGACATCTATTGTCAAGTAGTAAAACTCATTCCACAGACAATAAGGGAAGACATTTCTCTATATTATAATCACATGTTTATTTAGCTGTTGAGATGACCTTTCTTTGTGATAATTAGTTAACCAACTTTGGGGGGAAGATGAATAGGAACTGACGGTTAAGACTAGATTTGGGAACATCCTGATGTATTTTTTAGGCAATCAGAAGGTTCCTTTAGTACTATTGGCCATCCTTTCTTCAGAATATTGCTCATAGAGTTCCTCTTTATTTCATCTGAGGTCTTTCTTGATTACCACCACCATTCGGTAAGGTATAGAATAATGGGATTATGCAGAAATATTTTGTGTGTTTTTTTTCTTGACTTGATGTATGATCTTTGACCTAGAGAGATAATGTCTTGACATTTACAAATAAAATGGAATGAATTTAGGTAAAATTTTTTAGTACTTTTCCTGTTGAAATTTCATTTTGCTACTTGAAAATCTTGGCACATTTACAGTTGCTTGTTGTGCTGGCAGTGTCCCAATATTTATTCTTCGGTGGGTGTATATGCCTTCATTTTGGGGGCCAGAGGGGAAACAGGTCAGGCTGAAACTTACTCAGATGTCATCATGATACAGAATTACATTCATCAGATTATGTATCAGCAATTGAAAGAAAAATATTATTGATTTTTTTAATGTAGGAAAAGGAAGCAAGTATGTTAAGGTGGGAAATAGATTGTTATAATCTATATTTTGAGCATAGAATAGCATTTTAGTTTTTTTTAAAATATATTTTATTATTTTTATACAGAGAGGAAGGGGGAGGGATAGAGAGTTAGAAACATCAATGAGAGAGAAACATTAATCAGCTGCCTCCTGCACACTCCCTACTGGGTATGTGCCTGCAACCAAGGTACATGCCCTTGACCAGAATCGAACCTGGGACCCTTGAGTCCACAGGCGAACGCTCTATCCACTGAGCCAAACTGGTCAGGGCAGCATTTTAGTTTTAAAGAAATTAAGTTTAAAAGTGTATCTCTAGCCCAGCTGGTGTTGCTCAGTGGTTGAGCGTTGACCTATGAACTGGAGGTCACGGTTCGATTCCCGGTCAGGGCACATGCCCGGGTTGCAGGCTTGATCCCAGGTGAGGGGTGTGCAGGAGGCAGCCAATCAATGATTCTCTCTCATTGTTGATGTCTCTAGCTCTCTCTCCCTCTCCCTTCTCTGAAATCAATAAAAATATATTTTATACAATAAAATTAAAGTATATCTCTATATTATTCCCAGGACATTTACTTTTCTAGAGAGCATGTTCACTATCCTCTTCTTATAAAGTCATATTTTTATAAGCTTATTCTTGAGGTACTTCCATAAGATTAGGAAAAATGATTCTCTAGTTTGGTACGGTTTTGTTTTGAAGCATATCTCCACTCAAAGGGGAAAATGTTTTATAAGTCTGGAAAATTTGATTATTAAACTAGTGTTATATTATGCGAGTTAAAATTTTTTTAAAAATTGATTTCAATAGGAAGGGAGAGAGAAAGAGAGTTAGAAACATCAATGATGAGAGAGAATCATTGATTGGCTGCCTCCTGCATGTCCCCTACTGTGGGGGATCGAGCCCGCAACCTGGGCATGTGCCCTTGGCTGGAATCGAACCTGAGACCCTTTAGTACGCAGGCCGACGCTCTACCCACTTAGCCAAACTGGCTAGGGTTATTATGCGAGTTAAATTTTTGATTCTAGTTAAAATTTTACAAAACTGAAGATTTTTTTCTTACCTTGTAAGGACTTGTATTACATATCTATTTTAAAATGAATTATCAGTATTTTAAAGTGTAATATAATTAATTCATATTATAAAATGTCTGTTCATTGAAAAATAATTAGAAATAGGTTTGCTTTGTTTTGTTGAGTTGTTTTTGAATTTTTAATATTTAATTGTGGGACATTTTCAAATATATACAAAAATAGAGGCCATTTATTTATCTGTCTATCTATCTATCTATCTATCTATCTATCTATCTATCTATCTATCTTGAGTCCCCATATACCTAACACACTTAACATCAATAATTATTATCTCACTAGAGGCCTGGTGCACGAAATTTGTGCAATGAGGTGGGGAGGGGGATTCCTCAGCCTGGCCTGCGTCCTCTTGCACTCCGGGAACCCTGGGGGGGGGGGAGTCCGACTGAAGTGGAGGTGGGAGAGGCTCCCACCACTGCGCTGCGCTCGCCAGCCATGAGCCCGGCTTCTGGATGAGTGGTGCTCCTCCTGTGGGAGCTCACTGACCACCAGGGGGCAGCTCCTGCATTGAGCATCTGCCCCCTGGTGGTCAGTGTGCATCATAGTGACCAGTCATTCTGCTGTTCGGTCGACTTGGATATTAGCTTTTTATTATATAGGATGGCCCATTTTGTCTTTTCATTTAACATATTTTTGTTACTAACAAATTATTCTTGCTTTATAAGAGATATATTTTATTTCATATATTTATTGATTACATATATAATAATTGTTACTTAATTCTAAAAATATATCAGGTCAAACTTGGTGTATGGAAATAACAGGTGATTTGCAAAACAAATGATACAATTTTAATAAGTTCAAAGAGAATACTAATATAAAGACATTATCTTGATAAAAAAGAAGAACTCTCCAGAGCAGAGGGCATTTAGTGTTTGTAAATGATGGATATTGCTCTGTATGTATTTGTTTCAAAACCTTACTTTATCTTTACAGGAGCAATTGGTTACATGGGAACAAGTGCCTTTGTCCGAAAAATCTATACTAATGTGAAAATTGACTAGAGACCCAAGAAAACCTGGAACTTTGGATCAATTTCTCTTTCACAAGTGTGGAACTTGCACAGCAAAAAAAGCGCAAGAAGAGATTTGGGCGTTAACACTGGGTACTTTGTGGGTCTATCTCTCATGGATGGCGTAAAGTAACATCTATTTCCATTGATCCTAGGTTCTTACTGACTGCTTTCTCCAACTGTTCACAGCAAATGCTTGGATTTTATGCAGTAGGCATTACTACAGTACATGGCTAATCTTCCCAAAAACTAGCTCATTAAAGATGAAATAGACCAGCTCTCTTCAGTGAAGAGGACAAATAGTTTATTTAAAGCATTTGTTCGAATAAAATGACTAGAGGGAAACTTGGATGCTAAAATTACATGAATAGAAATCTTCCTAGCACTTAGTGTTTCCATGTTATTGAAAAATGATGTTCCAGAAATATTATTTTTTTTCTCTTATTTTTACTGCTATCATCAACCTATTGTGGGACATTTTTATATATTGAACCTGGGTTCTTTTTTGAGCATTTTTCTCCCCCAATTCAACTGCATCTTTTTTCTAAAAGAGAGAATTAAAAACATTAAATTCTGCATGTAATATATCTGCTGTCATCTCAGTTGGACCAGCTTCCCATGTATTTACATCTTAATTCCATCCAAAGAAGATACAGTCTGAAGATAGAGGTGTACTCTCTACAATGCAATTTACTGTACAGTTAGAAAGCAAAGTGTTAAATGGAGAACATACTTGTTTTATTAAACATTTTGAGATTTAGATAAAGTACATTTTAACTAAATGTCCTAAGTGATTATCTTTTCTCCCCCCTCTCACTCCCCAAGTTAGTCTTACATCTTTTTTGGGTTTGAATGAAGGTTTTGCATAAGAAATTATTAAAAACAAGGGGGGTGGGTAATAAATGTATATAACATTAAATAATGTAATGTAGGTGTAGATTCCCAAATGCATTTGGTTGTACAGATTGATTACGGAGTACTTTTTTCTGATGATGATTGGTGTAGAAATGTGTGAATTTGGGTAGCTTTTTACATCTTGCCTACCACTGCATGAAACATTGGGGTTTCTTCAAAATGTGTGTGTGTCTTCTTTTGGGAAGGGGGGGATTGTTTTCTTCTGTTTCTTTTCTGAGACTCCTACAAGAACTAAATTTGTAATTTAGAAACCTTTAATTTTGTTAATCTTGTCTGGGGCACTTAAGTAACATCTAAAGCATTACTGCTTTAGAATGTTAAAATAAAATTTCCTGATCAAATTGTTTTGTGAAATTAGATGTGTTTGCAATTTGAAGCTATCTTTTTAAAAGGCAATATTATTGAATGCAGTTTTTAAATAAACTGTAAATTATGCTTTTTTAATACAGGGAACTCACACTTTAAAATCCCCAAACTTGCTTACATCTAGATTATCCAATACAGTCAGAAGTGAATGATAAGCCCTTTGAATGAAATTGTGGCACAAAGTCTGTTCAGGTTGGTGTACCCTGTGAAATGGGTGGGGGTAAAAGTGGTTAGATTACTATTGGATGAGCAAATAAAGATTACAATTTTCTAAAAGAAGTGATTTTAATTTTGAATACATCTTTCTGGAACTATCCATAATGTGAAGTTTTCCTAGAACCATTGAGTTTCTAGTTTAATAGTTTGCTATGCAAATGACCACCTAAAATAATTCTGTATATTGGTATTTTTAGAAGAGTCAGAACAGCTATATTTAAACCTTATTGTGAAACTCATGACATTCATAGTTACGTAAGATGTTTTCATTACAAAATATGTTTATCAATTAGCAAACTCTGCATCCTACATGTGGTATGTAACGACTATAAAGTGAAAAAATTTGACATCTTACCACTCAAGTGTGGCTGACAGAAATTTGGTCAGAAGTTATAGGTAAATCCTCTTCACACCAAAATGTTATATTAAATGTAATACACTGGTGATTCCATTTTCTCTTCCTTTTTACTTACCTTTAGGATCTTATAAGAAAAATGAAAAGTCAGTATATAATGGCTTATATTTCTAACTAACAGTATATAGTCTGATGGACTGCAAATTGGACAGCAAGCTTTTGTTATAATAAAATGAAATTTGTTTTTTCATGAGTTTTGCAGGTAAGATTAGGGTTTTTAAAGAATGAGTGGGTTAGCTGCTTTCAGATACACCAGTTCTTTCTATTAAATTGAGCTCTGTTTGAAATCTTTTGGAATCTTCCATGGAAAATAGTTTTCTAATTTCCATGTATATTAAGAGGTACATTAAAATGAATATAAATCACCTTGAAAAGTCCTTTAGAAAATGTGTACGGATTTATGACTTCATAGAGGGGCTGGATGTTGTATGTCTTGAAGAAGATGTAATTCACAAATGGTTTAGCTCCCTAGCTCTCAGTTGTAGACTAGTAAAATAAGATATTTAAGTAATTAAAGGATGGGGTTTTCCCACTTCATTAATGCTGCATATCTGTCTCATTTGTTAATGTTATTTGCTCAACTTCACAACTGATGCTTTGAACACGACCAAAAGCTAAAGATTTACTTTCCCCTTGTATCTGTAAGCATATTTCTCCTAATATATATATATATATATATATATATATATATATATATATATCCTTGTACAAGAGTAGGATAAGGTGGAAATGAAAAGGCTGGAGGGATGGTGAAGCATTCTTTACTAGGTCATGGGCTCTGAGATTGTACTGGGTTTGCCCATAAATCAAGCCCCATACTCTTATAATTCATTATTCTGTGGTGATAGCTGAATGGGAATGGTGTATTTACCTAGTGACTGGTATGCTTGGGTGTTTTCCATTGAGAGTGGATGGACCTCTTTATAAAGATGGTTGCTGCAAATTCCAGTTCTTCCAAAAGCCACTTTATTTAGGGTTTATCCACAAATTGTATTCATTTTGATAAAGCTTTTGTTTCTTAAATATGTACTATCCACATTATGCCAAATGTCTTGCAAATAAATGTTACTTTAAAATTTCCTGAATTTTTACAAATGTAAAAAAGAAAAAATGTATTAATGTAATTTGTTCAGGAAAAGCTGCATACCGAAGGGCTTCTGTTTATGAAGTCTGGGAAAGAAAAGCCTGTTTGTAATCTATACACTGTAGTTCCATCTGGGTTTTAAGTTTAGATTTTAGAGTGTCTTCGTGCTTTATTCTCTTGAGTTATTGGAACACATAATAAATAGGAGTAGTTATGTATGAAAACACAGGTATTTATTAATGTTTAATATCTTCAAAAAAATTTTAATTATGAAGCTGCATTTAGCAATCAAGATATTAAATAGATAAGTGACAATTTTAAAAGATTGGAAGTGTATGCAGAAAGACGACTAGATTTAGAGGTATGGTAGATCAGAAAGTTAGCATACAGCTGCAGAAATTTTGTATGATTTAAATTCAGTATGAGGAATGATTAGTTCCTCCTGTGAGTATTTTTTAAAAGCTATCTGATTTGATATTCTTATCGGAGCTGTAGGCAGAAGAGTGCAAAGACAATAGTAAAAAATTAAGTTATTTCACTGTGCTAGGAAATGGAGATGAACTGTTATGAAAGCCACTTATATTGAAGTATTGCTGAAGTGAGATTGCTAATACTTGACTGATAAAGCAGCATTCTGTGTGTTTAGCCCAATTCATCAGTTTAGGTCATTTCAAGGTTTTAAACATTATAAGTAAGAGCTTAAGGCAAGGAAGCAATAACATGGAATTCTCTTTGAAAGCCAACAGAGCGTACTTGGAAAAGCAGTCCCACTCAGGCTTTTAGCTCTTTCAAACTTGAATCCATAAATCCCCACAGAGCACAGATAATCAGTGACAGAGTTGGAAGGGAACAGTTATTGCTTGGTGATTACTTCCATTTTGTACACACCCTTGGTTTGTGTAGGCCATATTCCAACTGGCTTATTAGTAATAGAAATCCAGTATATAATGTATCAAATACATTTGAGGTTCTAATCTAGTCTGTTTAACTGAAGTTGGATTTTTAAAAGTAATAAAAAGTTAAATGTACTTCCCTTGGAGCCTTTATTTCTTTCCTTTTTGAAACAGGTGAACCAAGAATAAGGGATAACCCATTATTAATGGCACATATATGAAGAGATTACTGATAGCTTCCTGCAATTACATAAAGTAGGGTTCAGCAAACCTTTTCTGTAAAGGGCCAAATAGGAACTGTTTGCGGCTTTGAGAACCACCATACGGTCTCTGCTGCGACTGACTCTTGTAGCATGTAGTGACAGTACATAAACGGATGAGGATGGGTGTGTTCCAGTATAACGACAGATATGGGGGGCCATCATTTGCTGACACCTGACA
The DNA here is from genome assembly GCF_951640355.1 of Cnephaeus nilssonii. Classification (NCBI taxonomy): domain Eukaryota; kingdom Metazoa; phylum Chordata; class Mammalia; order Chiroptera; family Vespertilionidae; genus Cnephaeus; species Cnephaeus nilssonii. The sequence continues at coordinate 41,065,638 of NC_137087.1, read as the reverse complement.
TGAAGGATTTAAGATTTTATTTCGCCCAACTTTGTATTTTGAAAAGAAAAAGTACAGAAAGTTGAAAGAACATTACAATGAATAAGGGTTGTCTTTTTAAAAAATGATTTTTCTTTTATGATCATTTTTTGACATCTTTTCCATACAAGCTCCGACTCCTACACGGAAACCCCACACTCCCCCATGCCTGTCATTCTCCTGTTTGATAATATATTGCATTTGTCTAGTACTTATTTTTACAAAGGAGTTTCAGATATGTTTCCTTACGACTATCCTGTGGAGCTGATAGGGTGGACACCTACATTTTATGGAAGCCGTGAAAGGGTCTCTTATTTTTAGCCCAGAAGTTATCAGGATTAGGGTCCTATTGCTGTAATCATAGAATGGATGTCACCTCCCCAGCTTGTGGAACAGATAACATGTGTAGAGTTCACACTGAAAATGAGTGTTCTATATCAATGGAAGGGATTCTCTTTATTGTACTACATCAAAATCAGTGGCTAATTTCTCCTGGTGTTTTTGTACTTTTATTCTAAACATTATATTTTTAAAATGTATTTTTACTGATTTCAGAGAGGAAGAAAGAGCGAGAGATAGAAACACCAATAATGAGAGAGAACCATTGATTGGCTGCCTCCTGCACGCCCCTACTGGGGATGCAACCCGGGCACGTGCCCTGACTGAGAACTGAATGAGTGACCTCCTGGTTCATAGTTCGACGCTCAACCACTGAGCCATGCCGGGTGGACTATACTTTTTTTCATCTCCAGTCTTAACTAATTATTTAAATTGTTGTCAACTCTGGTTTTTTTCCTTCCCCTGATTTTATTAGCTACCTCAGTCAACACCTGTACTTGATAATTACTATTGCTAAATAGTTTAAGTTGGTACAAATTTGGATTACTTTTTATCTCTTTAGTGAACACTTTTAATCTGGTTGGAAAACTAGGGGAATAAGGGATCTGTTATACAACCAGCTTCTAGATTTCAACGTGAGAACTTTTATTAAATGGTTAATTTACAGTTTAACATTAGAAAAGGGGGGCGGAATAAGCCTTTGGGATATGTGGAGTCCATCAATGGTAATGTAGTCTACACATATATTTGTACTTATTTTCAAAGGTTTAAATTGTTAAGGTAATAGGAATTTCAAATTTAAAAAAATGGAGGAGGTGGTTGTAGGGAGAAGTTGATGTAACTTATTTTACCTGGCCAATGTTATGGTTATTCTTAGTGGTTCAGTCTAAGCCACTAAGATTATGGGACTTAAACCTTGAAGATCATTGAAGGGAATGAAGGGTTTAGAGAGTGATACAATGCAAGTTGGTTCCCAGTTGGAGTTGGTCAGTCAGGTCTGCAGCAGGTTATATGCCAGAAGGGTCGGACAGACATAAATAGGTACGTGTTGTAAGTGTGGTAGCTGCTTTAATAGACTTTGGCATGATGATGCAAGCTGTGTGGTTATCAAGTTGTCCTCAGCAGAGAGATGCAAAGCAGCAAGGCCTTATGAGGATCACTGCAAGGTGGTTAATGCAATAAGGTGGCAAAAGCCAAGGCTGGAGTAGGGAAAGGAAGGCCTGATGTTTACTGGAGGGCCTGGTGTGCCACCCTGAGGAGCTCAGGTAAAGGCTGCTAAACACTGTTAACTGTGAAATAGTTTTCATTACCTCCTCCGAAGAACTCAAAAGTACCTTCTCAGCAGTCAGTAATGTGACAGCAGATGAGTACCCATCTCTTCTGGAGCTCTGTTCCCTGCCTGGGAGGAGGAGATGATGTGCAGTGGCCCGGAAAGCAAAATGAGGAGAAGGTGGCCTTTGTGTAGTCGTTCATGAGGTCAGAACGTGGTAGAGGTGGAGGGCTTTGGGCTGCTGCAAAGAAGTGGGCCGCTCTGGGTGCAGGGTATAGATGGAATGAGGTGGGTGGAGGACAGACCTTGACTAAACGGGGAAAAGCTTACTGGTATGGCCACTTGCAGATTTTCTGCACAATTATGAGCAATGGGGGAGGAGGCCCACAAATATGAACTTAATGGAACAGAGTTGGGCATCTTTAGATCATGCAGCCTTTTATTTTAAACTTACCTCTAGTTTTCTCATGGGGTTTAAATGAAAGAAACATTTATTTTAAACATATACAAAATGGTGCGTGAAATCAGGAACTATAGAAATGAAAAGAGATATTAATCATCCCTTTTCAACTGTTCCTACCTAACCTATGACCCAAATATTTCGTTGATGTTGGTTGATAGCAAAAGGAGCATCTAAACAGGGCTTCTGACATAACACTGCAGCTTGGTCACCCAGTAGCACCACTGTCTTCACAATTTTTGGACAAAGTGCTGGTGCGAAGACCTAGCAACTACTCACCAGGCGGGGATTAGAGGCAATAAAAGCTCACAACCTAAGTGCTTGCACAAGAGGTCTCCTGGAATGTCTGTTTTCCAGAGGAGTTCCCTGCTAATGAAGCCAGTTGGCTGTTTGCCTAGTGCCATCTGGAGACCTGGGAGTGTCAGAGAAGTTTGTTGGGCCTTTTAGATGTTGACAGTGGACTTGTCTACTGACAGGTGGTGACCTTCACTGGGTTGAAGGCAGAGAACTATGGCGTTGGGTTTGACTCCTTCCAGCCTTCAGGCAGAAATGCCATTCAACCCCCTCCCACACCTATTGCCCGTTTAATGGCCACTTGGTCTTTCCTGCCATTTGGTGGCATCCGTTCCCCCCAAATTCCTTCCGCCTGTCAGTTCCTAGCCAGATCTTGCCCAATCTAGCTCCATCCAGTATGTGCTTATTTGATGAACACTGATAGCATGAAGCAGGGTCACTTGTATTTCTAAGGGCCAGGACAAAATATCCCATAGCACCCTTCCAGTGGTTAGCTTAACTCTTCACTGGTTTGAAGGACTTGTTATCCTAGTTATTAGAGGAGAAGGAGATGATCATAATGCAGGAAACTTGGAGTCCTGTGTAAAGCCAAGCTTTGGGCTCCCTGTCGACTATTTTGTCATCAGAGGCTGCGAAACCATGTGAAAACCCAAAAGGGAAATTCAGTCTATTTTTCTGCTTACAGTTTAAATGAAAAAAGATTGTTCTGGGCGTGATGCTGAAAATCTGTACACATTTGGTGTGTTTTACTTCTTGATTAGGGCAATTTTGCTTGCATAAAAGGTCTTTGAAAAGCCTCATGGTAATAATACTTTTTACATCTATAAATCAAAATAGCTCAGTTCTGACAATTTTTAAATTTAAGGAACAACATAGGAGTGGGTTTCAAATATCTCTTGATTATTCTAAATTATTTGGGCATATGTTTTTAATTGGCAAAAAAAACACACAGACTTTAGAAATTGGTCATTTTTATTCCATCAAGTTAATGGTGAATGGCTTATTTAATAAAGCATGTCTGTAATTTAACACAAATAGCACCGTATAGCTGTTCATTTGTCAATCTTTTTGCCTGTATGAAGCATCTTAGGCTGTTTTATTAAAGGATAGGGTCACTTAGAGGGGAAATCAGTCATTTTAAATTATTCTTCCCCAAGCCACTAGGTTAGGTGGGTGCTGCAAAAAGCACCCCTTCATGGGTGAGATGGAAATCCTCTTATTTTTTTCTGCACTGAAAGCGACTCGAGAGAAGACTGACTTCATCCCTGCAGAGGAAGGACTGTCTGAGAGCAGTCGGTAGGGAAACGGACAGCTCTAGCCGCTGCTGCGTGCCTTCGCCCACGTGTGCACTGGGGAGTTGTAAAGTGAGTTAGCGAATCAAACACGGCGGGAAGTCCAGCCTCGGTCTTCAGGAGCAGCGTTCTCCGGTGGGAGCACCAGGGACCCAGGTCCTTGCCTTCAGCATCTTCCTCCGAAGTTGCGGAGGTGCCGGGAAGAGGAGGGGCTTCGCCTCGGGCGTCCGAGTGATTGGCTGCCCGGGGCCCCCGGCGAGGGCTGTGTGGTCCAGCCCGGGCGGAGAGGGGCGGAGCGGCCACTGTTCCAACCACAGCCGCCACCGCCACAGTCGCCAGCCGCCGCAGCCTCGGCCGCTGGGCAAGTGTCTCCGGGCGGCGGCTTCCTTGGATCCCCGACGAGGACTGGGGCGCCACGTTCCGTTCGCTCCGCGCCGAGCCATGCCGGGCACGCGCGCGTAACCACCGAGCCCGGCAGCCGCCGACCCGACCCCGTGGACCGGTCCTCGCCTCAGTCCAGCTTTCCGCGCACGCACCTCCCCGGGTCTCCGCCGGTCCCTCGCGACCATGCCCCGGGCGACTGCTCTCGGGGCCCTCGGGCCACTGCTGCTGCTGCTGCTGCCGCCGCTGCCCCGCGACGCCGAGGGCCTGGGGGGGCGCTCGGACGCAGCCTCGGACTACTCGGCGCTGGAGGGCGCGGAGGGCGCGGAGGGCGCGGAGCAGCAGCTGGAACATTACCACGACCCGTGCAAAGCCGGTAGGTGCCGCAGGCTGCGGGCAAGTCCAGCAGAAGTTTGCCTTTGAAATGCAAATGCGGTGGAGGGCCAGCCTGCACTGCCGTCTGTGGGGCGGGTCTGCCCTCCCCTCCCCTTCCCTCCCCCGAGGTCCCCCGGGCTCCCCTGGAAAACAATGCCCCGGAGGAATGGCTGCGATGCCACTCGCACCGGGACGTCCGGGCCCCTGGTTTGCGGTGCGCTCGGGGTGGCGGCCGCGGGAGCGTTTCCGAAGCGAATCGGGGGACTCCGGGCGGGTGCCTGAGGCCGACCGTGCGCTCGGGGCTGGGGCTGGGGCGGGCGCCCGCGCCGCCTGACAGCCAGGTGGTCTGCGCGGGCCACCGCCGGGCGCGCGCGGCCGGAGCCGAGCGGCGGGGCTGGGTGCGGCGTTCCCGGGCTCGGATGCAGTCGCCGGCTCCGATTGCACCGCATTTGTAAGTTTCGCGCAAAGTTTTCCTACATCTTGTGGTTAGTCCTAGGAAGAGAATTGTTAGAAACCGGAGAGCTTCGCAGCAGGCAAAGGCACGGGGAAGCTGAGGGAGAGTGTGCAGGACTCAGGCTGCCGCACACTTCCCTGTGGCCCCTCAGCGTGGTCCCGGCTGGGGGTCGCCCCGCGTGGGGAGAGATGGAAGCGGGCAGGTGCCGTAATCCCTCAGGAAGCGGCGCCCCGGGGCGCACGGAGCCTTCTGGCGCAGACCGCGGCGGGGGCGACGCAGCTCCCGCTTCCCACGAGCCACCAACCGGCTCGGGTGTCCCGAGGGGCGCGGCTTTCAAGCTAGACTCGTTGAAAGGACAGTCCCAGCAGCGCCCACGCACATTCTCCAAAGCACCTATGGATCTGAGGCAGTTCCCAGCTGGGACAGGGGGTAGAGGATGGGCTCGGAGGCCCAGGATAGGGGTGTTTACCTCCAGGCACGGTCTGGCCTTTTCACGGGGCGGCCTGCAGCAATGAGCCCATAGAGGAAAGAGGCTGTCTTCACCCGCAGAAGGGCAGGTGCCATGGGCCATTGGCCCAGTTCTTCACTCCCCGAAGACTTCGAGTAAACTCAGTTCTCTTATCTCTAAACTGGGGACAGTAGCCCTGCCGGTGTGGCTCAGTGGTTGAACATCTCTCTATCCCTGAGCCAAGAAGTCACAAGTTCGATTCCTGGTCAGGGCTCACGCTCCAGTGGGCTCGATCCCCAGTAGGGGGCATGCAGGAGGCAGCCAATGAATCTCTCATTGCTGTTTCTCTCTATCCCTCTCCCTTCCTCTCTCTCCAGAAAAAAAAAAAAAATCAATAAACGGGGAACAGTAATTATCGGCGGACTCAGATGATTTATGGGGAAATTCTCTGCAAATGGAATAATGATGTTGGCCCTGCAATTATTTGTGTTGCTGCTGCAGTGGTTGTGGGCTGAGCCGGCGTAGGGCAGGTCAGAATTAGGTGAAATCTGGAAAAGATCAGGTTACTAGGAGGCTGGAGGACCTAGGGGGTTGTGAGACCTGAGAATCTTTTGAAAGTTGAAGATCCAACCAGGCTTAAGGGGCTTGCTCTTCTAGTGTAGGAAGATTCCTCCAGAATTCCCACCTATTGCTGTACCTTGCAGGGCTTCTGAGTGGGAAAGGTGAGCAGAAGAGTTGGTTCCAGGGTAATTTGAGAGACTTATCAACCAGTAGCATGGCCCTGTCTGAGGTATCTCAGTCCATCACAGGTCTCGGGAGCACTGTAGGAATGGTGGTCTTGAGAAGAGGGAAACTGAGGCTGCAACAACGGGATGGGGGTTAAAGAGGGTGGATCAACTTTCACCTGCACCTGTCAGATCCTTGACTTGAATGAATGTGAGCTGGGGGCTGTAGGAGGCAGCGTGGGCAGCTGGAGTCTGGGCTGGGGAAGTGATCAACTTGTTGAGGAATGTATTGGGCACCTCTGTTATGCGAGGTGCTGCAAGTCCAGGTGATGGAGGCATAGGTCTGTCTGGGAGAGCTCCCAGCTCCTGGTCTCAGCCTTGGGGAATAACCCTGAGGTAGGTTTGCCTGTTGGGCCTCATTTTTCTCCAGGAATTTTGGAGGAAATACTGGATAATCAGGATGTGCGTGCTTTGTGACTCTTCACAAACAGATGGGATGGATGGGCAAGGCTGGAAAGCAGAGGGCGGATGGTTCTGTCAGCTCCATGCGTCCTCCATAGCCATCTTTGCTCCTCCCAAATGGTTGGCCTCTCCCTGGGCTATGCTGATGCTAAGAGTCGGCCAGAAGAGGGCGACAGCGAGGGAGATCTGGGGAAAAGGCCACATCTCACTCTGCCTCTGGTTCTGGAAATTCCCTGGTCTGGGGAACAGCCTTCTGGAAGTACAACAGGCAGCTCACCAGCGCACATTATGAGAACACAGAGCAGGTGTTCACAAGTACTTCTGGAATTCTTGTTGAAATACTATAGAGGAATTTGAATTTTTGTAATAAATGAACAATTGATTTCATGCCGTGTAGTTAGTTAGGGATGCTTGAATTCAGACCTGATAATTATTGGTAAACAGGGTCTCAAAAATAAGTGAAGGGTGAATTTTATGGTATGTGACTGATAACTCAATAAAGATTTTTTTTTTTTTAAAGTAAGTGAAGACGAGGATGGGCCAGGGCAGTGTGGGGGGAAGGAAACACACAGACGTCCCAGCTCTGGCCTAGACTCACATTGGGGGGGTAGTATCTGGAGAGGGGGGCCAGGAAAGGAAACACATTGGCCCCTTTTGGATGAGGGGCTGAGTAATAGCCAGAGCAACACCCCATTGACCTCTGACCCAGTCCTGGGGGTAGACAAGCAGCCTTGAAGGTTCCATTCGCATTTGAAGAACCTGAGCTTCTTGCCAAGACCTGCCTGACATCGATGCTCCTTTGACTTCAGATGCCACATCAGTAGTCAGAGCTCAAGTTCTGCAGACAGAAAAGTCCTCAGTGGTATCATCCAAGGTAGGTCCCCACTCTGACACCAGCAGAACCCATTTTTTCTTCTTTCTCCTGCCCAGTCCTGTGTGTTGGGAGAGTGTCCTTTAATCCTCTGTCCAGCACGGTGAGAGGAGGTGAGAGGAGGGATGTGGCAGTAGCTGGACCACAGAGCCATCCGCAGCAGCTCCGGATGTGCTGGCTCCTTGATGTGCACGGTCCTGCCCCAGGTGCTGGGGATCTAAGTGCCAACCAGACCTCAGCCCTGTCCCTGGGAGCTTCCAGCTCAGGGCGTGGCATTTTCAGCAGGAAAATGCTCCTGATGGCAGCTGAGTGTAGGCAGGTCGGCAGGTTGTCTCATTCAGCGCCTCCTCTGGTCAGTTCTGGGCCTTCCGCTGATCACTGCTTTCAGTCATTTTCATGGAACTCCCTGTCTTGGGCCATGGTTGTTGTCTGAGCACCTGGCTCCTCCTCAGTCCATTTTTTTTTTTTTTTTTTTGACCCAAGCTTTGGAGTCAGGCTGACTTAGGTTTCCTTCTCGGCTGTCACTTACCAGCTGTTAGACCTTGAACAATCCTTCATTTTTAAAGCCTCAGTTCCCTGTAATGTGGTTAATAGAAACTCCTACTTCTCAGGCTTGTTGTTCTATGAAAGGCACTTGATACGGTGCTAAACACTCACTAAATATGTAAAAAGTGTGCAGGTTAAATTGAATCCTGTGCACACTACCACTTTCTATTCCTGTGAGAGAGCCCAGAGGCTAACTGGGCAAACTCTGGAGGCAAACTGCCCAGGTTCACATCCTGGCTGAGCCACTTGGTGGCTGTGGGATCTGCTTACGCTTTCTGGATCTCAGTTTCCTCATCTGTAAAATGTGTCTCCTAATATCTGCCACAGAGAGCTATGATGAAGATTAAATGAGTGAATATAGACAAAACACTTAAGTAGTGCCTGGAACATGGTAAAAAGTCAGTAAATAATATCATTTTTTATTATTATCATCCCATACAAATCCAACAAAGTTTCTTTTTTTTCTTTTTTCTTTTTTAAATATATTTTATTGATTTTTTACAGAGAGGAAGAGAGAGGGATAGAGAGTTAGAAACATCGATCAGCTGCCTCCTGCACACCCCCCACCGGGGATGTGCCCGCAACCAAGGTACATGCCCTTGACCGGAATCGAACCTGGGACCCTTGAGTCCGCAGGCCGATGCTCTATGCACTGAGCCAAACCGGTTTCGGCAAATCCAACAAAGTTTCTAAGTGGCAGGCAACCTAGTATCTGAACAACTGAAGGCCTATAATGCCAGGGCAGATAGCTCCTCTATATCCAGAGACTGTGGTCTGAAACCCAAGCTCTCTGCATCTGCCGTGACTCTCACTGGCCTTCTTGAGGTTAGGCTGGGCTGGCAGGTTCCAGGTCCTGCAAGCCAGCCAGGTGTCTGGGCCCCATCCGAGAAGCCAGCCCCTGACTGCAGCAGGTCCTCAAATAATGTCGCTTCGTTTAACGTCGTTTTGTTATAAAATGTTCATGAGGTGCTGTAGGAACTATCGAGGATATTAAATGAGGACTTATTGTATTTGTTTTTTATTTTTTAATTCATTCGTTTATTTTCTGAGGTCTTACTGAATTTGGAGATGTGTGAATGGTGTTGGGCGGGAGCCTTCATTCAGCCAATGGCTCCTCCCAGCTGCTCCCCTATCCTATGGCCTCCAGATTGCAAACAGCTAAGGTGTGACCCAGATTGGGGCCTGCTCCAATTTGATGGAGGGCCCATTCTTTTGCCACAGAGACCTAGCCAAGCAATCGGAATAGACGCTATAACTTCATTGGTCCCCAAACCTTTCCTTCTCAACCCTCCACATATTTTCCAAGAGGAAGAACAAGATATGAAACATGAATCCTCACGTATCTCTACCTTTTTACCCGGTTACAGCTTTGCCTGAGAGCTTTGGGTGACACCTGATGGTTTACAAAGCCCTTTTCCTTCTATTCCCTCCTTTGGTCTCTCAGCCAGGAGACGGTCTGGGCTCCTGTGATTCTGTGGGCATTGCAGGACGGTGGTCTGTGTGCTTGCAGAGGGGAGAGGCTGGACTGGGACCCGTACAGGACATTGAACTTGTACGTGGCAGAACGAACTCCTCACATCTCTGTTCTCCCCGCTAAGCACATGGCCTCTCCAACCCTGGAACCACGCCCCTTCTCCTGGCTCCTTCCGCACACAGTACATGCATCTGCATGCTGCCCCGGCGAAGGGCATGTTTGTGCACTTCTTCTCCAGAGCACCATCACCCAACCTTCTCCCTACCTTTGTCTTTATCCTTGGCTGGGACTCCAACAGCAACGAGGCAATTCTGGCCTCCACAGTGCTCTTAGTCCCATTGCATAGGGAAGAACAAATGAATAATTCAAGGTGTCATCATGCACCTGTACCCCTCTCTGTTTCTCCATCCCTTTTTCAGAAGGCCTGGGGCAGTGCATGGATGTCAGGTCTGTTGAGGATGGTGGGTCCAGCCGTCTCCCAGAGGAAGAGGTCTTATATGGCCAATGTTTCCCAAGGGGTCCCTGGGTGGGTGGCAACCAGGGAGATAGAAGCAATAAAACATCCTGTTTAAGAGACGGTTTTTGGCATCAGGCAGCCTGTGGCATGAAGCCTGTCTATCCTCACTGCCTGTGTGGTTTTGACTAAGTTTCTTAACCTCTTTGCCTCAGTTTCCTCATCTGGAATATGGGAACGATATTAAAACCCATCTAATAGATTTGTTTGAGGATGAATTGGGGCAGTGAACATGAAGTGTTTAGCAAGTGGCCATTAATTCTTACTTCTTCTCCTTGCCAGTATTATTATTAGTCCTATTATTGTTCCCCATTTAAGAATTTCCCTGTATGTGGCAATCTCTCAGGGGCCTGTGAGTGCTTATCTCTCCCTTTCAGGGCTGCAGAGAGTTCTCTTGGGATCCATAGCTTGTGGCAAGTGATAATTTATTGCTCCACCGCTTGTTCGCTCTCATCCACGTAGCAGGGAGAGGATGACAGATAAACCAAATGCCTATAAGCAGGTTTCTCATGGTATCCTCTTAGCCCGCTCATAATACAGTTCTGCCTGGATACATACATAGCAACAGGAACGGAGCTTCCCTGCTGATTGGTTACAGACCTAGCTGTGATCACGCCATCCTCTAACTACTTCTGTCAATTACTAATAAATATTCTCAAGCTCGCCTGCACGAGCACTTGAGTGTTGATGTTCACCCCCGAGTCTTTGCCTGCTCCACCAGCTGGGCCGCTTATCTCCCAGCTCATCCTGCCGTTTGCACCGAGCTTCCTCCCTTCCTCCCACCTGGGTTACTGGCCTTGAATTGATGTGAGTCTTGCGGGAGCCAGTTTCCCACAGGAGCGGGCTGCCTTCCTCCTTAACTCTTTCTCGTGTCCCTGGGTCAGTTCCTCTTCCCGCTGAACTGGCACGAGTTTCCCTGCCCTTGTCCTGGGCTCAGAGTCTGCGGTGGCTCATTGAGGGCTGGGCTCCATGGTGAGGTACCAGGTGGTACCGGAGTCCACCTAAGGTGCTTAAAACAGAAACCCAAGCACCATCCTGGACACCTGTATCTCCCTCCCCGTCTCATGCAGTCCAATCCAGGTCCTGCCTATTCTGCTTCCAAAATTGAGCCAATCCACTTTTCTCTCTCTTCACTGCCACTGTTTGATCTAGGTCCCTACCAGCTCTTTTAATAGGTTTTTATTGATTTTTAGAGAGAGAAGAAGGAAGAGATAGAAATATCGATCTGCTGCCTCCTGCATGCCCCCTACTGAGGGTTGAGCCCACAATCCAGCATGTGTCCTGACTGGAAATCGAACCAGCGACCTCTTGGTTCATGGGTTGATGCTCAACCACTGAGCAACACCAGCCGGGTCCCCAATAGCCCTTATTTGGGCTACTACAACTCCTCTTGCCTCCTGCAGTCTGTTTTCTATGTTGCAGGCAGAGGGATCTTTTTGAGACTAACTTCTGATCATGTTTGCAGAATCCAACCTGCTTAGGACCCAGTAATGACTTCCCATTGCTCTTGGGATGAGAGTAACAGCCAACCCTGTCCCTCCTATCCCTCCAGCCTCCTCCCCTTACCCACCATGCTCCATCTCCCACAGGTTCTCCCCGCTGCCTGGAAAGGCCTCCGGACCGTCCCCCTGGTCACCTCCAGCTCATCCTCTAGGACTCGGCTTTCATGTCCTTTCCCCCCGAGGCCTGCCCGAGTCCTGATTTTAATCAGGTCCCTTCTCTTAAATCTCTCATCATGTCTGTCTCCCTGACTGGCATTTTTTACAGTCCATCACGGGTTCAGCCCCTGGTGTGATTACTTGCTCAATGTCTGTCACCACATAAGATAACGAGCTCCAAGGGGAGGAAACTAGACTCATTTGGGTTCCCAGTCACCAGCACAGTACCTGGCACATGGGGGTGCTCAGCTACTATTTGTCAAGTGAAAGCATGAGATCACATAGGGATTCAGAAAAGGTAGCAATCACCATAAGGCAATCAAGGAAGGCTTCCTGGTGAGGAGGCTGGTAAACCCTGAGCTTCTCCTGGAAGAATGGATGGGATGTGGAGAAGGTGGGATGCAGGGGAAGGCATTTCAGGTAGAAGAAACAGTGTGAGTCAAAGTGAAGCAGCAGGCGTAGCTGTGATGTGTCTGGAGCTGGAGGTTTACCTTGGTTTACTCTGCAGAGTAGTATTGACATGATTGAAAGAGGCTTGGGCCCAGCCGTCATGACTCAGTGGTTGAGCATTGACCTATGAACAGGTCATGGTTTGATTCCCTGTCAGGGCACATGCCTGGGTTGGGGGCTCAATCCCCAGTGTGGGGCATGCAGGAGGCAGCCAATCAATGATTCTCTCTCTCTCTCCCTTCCTCTCTGAAATCAATAAAAATATATTTTTAAAAAAGAAAAAAAAAGAAAGAGGCTTGGTATAGGCCAGTGTAGCTCAGTGGTTGAGCACTGACCCATGAACTAGGAGGTCACCTTTCCATTCCCAGTCAGGCCACATGTCTGAGTTGTAGGCTCGATCCCCAGTAGGGGCATGTAAGAGGCAGCCAGTCAAGATTCTCTCTCATCATTAATATTTCTATTTCTCTCTCTCTCTCTCTCCCTCTTCCTCCCCCTGAAATCAATAAAAACATTTTTTTAAAGAGGCTTGATATACTGCATATTTGAACCATCCCTTAAGAAATATTGATGGCCGAAACCGGTTTGGCTCAGTGGATAGAGCGTCGGCCTGCGGACTCAAGGGTCCCGGGTTCGATTCCGGTCGAGGGCATGTACCTTGGTTGCGGGCACATCCCCAGTAGGGGCTGTGCAAGAGGCAGCTGATCGATGTTTCTCTCTCATCGATGTTTCTAACTCTCTGTCCCTCTCCCTTCCTCTCTGTAAAAAATCAATAAAATATATTAAAAAAAAAAAGAAATATTGATGGTCTTTGAGCAGAGGACTGTCATAATGAAGACCTATGATGCTTAGGATTTGTAGAGGCAGGAAGTAGGAAGACTACCAGGAGTTCTAGGCCTGGGAGCATGAGGACCAGACTTGGGCTATGGCCTGGAGAACAGAAGGGAAGGGAAGATGGGAGAGAGACCCCGGGCTGAGCTGTGTCACAAAGTCATCTTTGAAACACAAATGAGTTAGTTCATTAAGACATATTCAGGAAGCATTGGGGTGCCCTTGAGATGGGCAGAAAAGGGAGATTTTAAAAATATATATGTTTTATTGATTTCTTACAGAGAGGAAGGGAGAGGGATAGAGAGCTAGAAACATCGATGAGAGAGAAACATCGACCAGCTGCCTCCTGCACACCCCCTACCGGGGATGTGCCCACAAGCAAGGTACATGCCCTTGACCGGAATCGAACCTGGGACCTTTCAGTCTGCAGGCTGACGCTCTATCCACTGAGCCAAACTGGTTTCGGCGAGATTTTTTTTTAACATATATATTTTTTTCAACTACACAGCTAAGACACACCCACTGGAGAACAGTTAGAAAACATAGAGAGCAAGAGTAAAAATGTCTAGTAATTCCATTGCCTGGAATAATTTTTAACATTTTGTTATGCATGTTTCTATTTTTAAAAATGCTGTATATACCACTTTGAACCTGCTTGTATTCCTTTCTCTGAGTACTATGAACCTCTCTCTATGACGATAAAGATGCTTATGTAATAAATGTACATATATGACATCAATATTAGTAAAATGGTATTGTACACCATTGTATAGAGGCACCATAATTTATGTAATCGATCCCCTATTGTTGGACATATCCCCTCCCCAATCTTATTCTTTTGCTTTTATAAATAACTAGAGGAAAATTCATGCACTGGAGGGGGGTCCCTCAGCCTGGCCTGCCCCTTCTCACAGTCCGGGAGCCCTCAGGGATGGGAGGTGACCCAGCGATCAGGGGAAGGCGACACCCCATCACACCTCTGTTGCTGCCACTGCCAGCAGCACAAGCCTCGGCCGGCCCTGGTTACCTGAGCCTTGGGCAGCCCTGGGTGACTGGGCAGCCGCCATTTGAGGCTTGCCTGTGTCTTGGGCCGGCCCTAGGCGGCTGGGGGGCTGAGGGGACTGGGGGATTCCAGAGGCAGGCACACGGAGCAGCTGGGCCCGCCTGGGGGCGGGCCCGGCCTTGCCATGCGCCTGCTGCCCCAGTGGGGCTGAGGGTACTGGGTGCTGCCATCTTGTGGCTGTGGGCGCTGCCACCTTTGAGAGTGTGACAGTCAATTAGCATATTCCCTCCTTATTGGCTGTGGACGCCACCATCTTTGAGGGCGGGGCAGTCAATTAGCATGTTCCCTCCTTATTGGCTGTGGGCGCCACCATCTTTGTGACAGTGTGAGGGTCAATTAGCATATTCCCTCTTTATTAGATAGGATGATGCTGAAGTCATTCTTATTGCTAGATTTTTATATACTTTAAATTATTTCTTTAGAAAAATTTTCTACCGTCGACCTATGAACTAGGAGGTCACCTATACACAGAACTGCTGGGTCAAAAGTATAGATGCTTTTAGGACTTTTGATTCTTCTTTTTAAAGTTCCCTTTAAATATTTTTTTATTCTTTTGCACGCCCATTAAGATTAACATTTTGTATTCTAGTTTTAAAAGTCTTTGCTGGTTGGAGACAGACTCATAGATAGAGAGGAGGCAGACAGCTCTGGTGGTGGGAGGGGTGTTGGGGGGATGGAGGGACTGAGCGACTGAGCAAAAAAGAGAGAGAGAGGGAGGGAGGGCAGGTGGGAGAGAGAGAGAGAGAGAGAGAGAGAGAGAGAGAGAGAGAGAGAATGAACTCATAGACATGAACAACAGTGTGGTGATTGTGGGGCCGGGGAGGCGGGGTGGAGGTGGAAGAGGATATAGAGGGGATAAAATGGTGATGGGAAAAATAAAATAAAATTTTTAAAAAAGCAAAAAAGTCTTTGTTGGTTTAATAAGAGAAAAATATTTTGCTATTTCTTTAATTCACATTTATATTGTAATTGTATGTCTTTTTCAAATGATTTTAAACTTTAAGAAATATGTTTTGACCATTTGCATTTCTTTTGATGTGTTCATTTCCTATTATGTGCTGTCCTCCTGCCCTTTCTTGTTCATGCTCTTTTGTTTTCCAATTAGATGTTCATTTGTTAACATGTTTGTAGGGAACTCTTAAATATTAAGGACTTCAACTTTTTACCTGTCATATGTGTCATTTTGTCACAAATGCATTTCGGAGAGATTTTGGAAAAGGAGAGCGCTTCTTTAGTACCATACTGTTCACTTTTACCTGGAGACCATTGCATGGCTGTGCCAGTTAAGCTGAGGTTAAATTGCTAGTAATGGACCCAAGCTAATGGGCTGTGTCCTTTAGAGTCCAGTTGGGAGACTGAAACCACACCAGTAATTTAAAATTTTAATATAAAGGGTTATTAACTAGCAAAAAGGGATTGATTACTAAAGGAGGTAGGCAAACTCTAAAGACAACAGAAATAGCAGCTATAGGGAGCAACTACTAGGGAAGGAATAAACATGGAAGAGCCACCCCTCCCTCCCCCGCCCAAGTGGGCTGAAATTCTAACTTCATAGGAGAAGTGGGCTATGGCCCACTGGAGGTTGGAGACGTTTGCAGAGATGCTGCAGGAAAAGGCTGAAGAGCCAGGAATTGCCCATTGGACTATTGGCAAAACTTTGAAGGGTGGGTACCAGTGAGTTTCCTGAACACCAGCAGAACCAATAAGAGAAACCCCTTCCTCTTACAGTACCCTCTCTCTAGTGCCCTCTACTGGCAGAGCAAAGGAGAAATGTTTCTAGGGTCCAGCTCCAGCATTGCAAAGCATGACTAAGAAGAGTAGATTTAGAGCTGAGAGGCAATAGCTGGAACACTGGCTTAGAAAAGCTAGAAGTTTCTTCCTCACATCGGTCCAGAGGTCAGCAGTGGAGGCCCAATAAGGTAGTTCCGCTCCAGAAGATCCAATCTCCTTCAGGGACCCAAGGTTGAGACCTTGTCTTCATGGTCCAAGATGGTAATCAGAGCTTAAACCAGTGATGGGCAACCTTTTGAGCTTGGTGTGTCAAACTTCGCCAAAAAACTGAGCATAACTCGGGTAGTGTGTCACTTTGAGGAAAAAACTAACTCCAAGACTCTAGTCGCAAATGTTTCATCCTCAGGAGCAGCAAATGTTTCATCCTCGGCATGCGGCCGCGTGTCATCAGAAATGGCTACGCGTGTCAGTGCTGACATGCGTGTCATAGGTTCGCCATCACTGGCTTAAACCATCACAAACACCATCTATACATAGAAGGCATGGAAAAGAAAAGGGGGCAAAGAGTATGTGAGAAGTTGTTTCCCAGGAAATGCCATTTGTCACTTCAGCTTTCATCTTATTGGCCAGGACTCAGTCACATGGCACAGATAGTTATGTGGGATTCTGGGAAATCTTTCTTCAGGAAGGCCTGGGACTGGAAATCAGAGGTCTTGTTATTTTGGAAGAAGGGCAGAAAGGTATTGGTGGGCAGTATGCAGTCTCTACCACAGTGGACTAAACTTGCTGTATCTTTGCAAAGAAAATTTAGCATAATGGCGATAGGCCCATTATCATTAACTGAACGTTAACGAGATACCCAAAGTCAGATCTTAGAGTAAAATCTTGTGGAATGTTAGCGCTGGAAGAAACCCTTGGGAGTGAGTTTTTTATGTTTCCTGTGAGAACCCTGAGGGCCTGGGAGGGGCAGTTTCTTATCCAAGGTCATGTGGATAGCAGCTGGCCTGGCTGGAGGTAGATCCCAGGTCCTCTTTGCTCTCCACCTGCTGTGTCTTTCCACTTTCTGCACTGCTTAGGGTCTCCAGTGGACCTTGGTCTTCAGAATGAGTCACACAGAATTGCACTGCTGACTGACGGCTCAATGGGAGGTCATTCCACACTGGAGATACTAGGGCTTATGAGATGTGCCTGGGCCTGGAATCAGGCATATAGATGCAAATTTAGAGCCCAAGAAGCTTCTGGCCTTCAGGACCTAAACTGTACCCTTCTCTCCAGTACTGAGCAGCGGCTTTGTGAGCTCAGGCTGCGGGAATGCAGCAGGTGTGAGAGAGCAATGAGTCATATTCTGCTGGAATTAAGCAGTGAAAAGTGTCATCTTAGGCCAAAGTAGCCATTCACGTTACCCGTCTGAATCCCATCTTTCTATTTAGCTATGAAAATAATGGGAGAATTTTCTTAGAACGGCTATTGGAGCCAGGGTCCCAGCAGGAAGCAGACTTTACCCCAGATGTTTGAGATGAAGAAACCGTAAGGAAGGGACTCCTTACAGAGGCAGGGTTACGGGAACAGACTAGACCAGCAAGCTACCCCTGTGGCTGAAGGGACCGGGGAGGGAGCAGTGTCACAGAAGCTGGAACCTTTCCGGAGGGCAGTGCTAGAGACACAGCACCAAAGCAGGGAAGAATTGCCCGCCTCTCTTTCTCCTTTTCCCTCTGGCCTGCCAGTCTCCTCCAGGTTGACTGCAAGCAGAAGCCAGAGGGAAGTAGAGGATGCAGTCACAGGCTCAGCCTTCCTGGGCAGAGTGGAACAGAGAGGGTGGAGAGTGAGTATAAAAAGAATAACTTTAATCATAGCATAGGCCTTGCCACACATATTCATTTACATGGATGAAACATGTTTAGTACCTTTACAACACACATTAGTAAATGGCCAACGTGTGGCACCTTCGATGCCACTCCTCCGTGCAGACCTGGCTATTGATCATGGCTTTCTTGCCTATGGGGCCAAGAAGTGCTCACAGAAACGTCACCAAGTGAGTGGGGTTGGCACATGAGAGGAAACCTATTTGGAGCTATAAAACTTAAATAGGCTTGCAAGTATGGCCTATTGCTCATGCCAGTCTGGTGGATAACCCTTTTTTTTTTTTTTCTGTTAAATTAGCTGAGTAGGTATTTCTTAAGCCAAGGACGTCCTGTTTGGAAGCCGAGCTGTGACATGCTCTGAAATGTGTTGGTGCAGCAATATTGTGATATAGATGAAGAGTCAAGTTGGGAGGCCATATCTGCCTTGAGCAAGGTGGCCACCAGGCAGACCTCCCTGGGTCATCTGTAAAATAGGATGATGCCAGCCAAGGTGGAAGTCAGGGCTGGGGGTTCTCTTGAGGTGGAATCAGTTTTCAGGGCCGAGTTGCAATGTCATACCCATCTGTGTGCGGTGCTCTCCTAGGTCCTGATCGATCTCTAGTTTTTCAGGTCCTCTATGTTTCTGGTGTGTACTCTTGGACCCAAGTTCAGACTTAAGTGGTTTTGGGTACAACATCCTTAGCTGGAACAAATGGGCAATGTGTTATGGATGTTGCCAGCATGGTGTAGGGCATAGCTGGCAGATAGTTCCCAACTCATTTGCCATTCATACCAATTTGTGCTGGCGCTCAGTAGCCCTGTGTTGAGACGGATTTGAAGGCTGTGTCCAGGTTCAGTGGACAGCAGGGCCATGATCCCTTAGGGATATCTGCCCTGAGGGACAGGGGGAAGGGGGGCACATGGCTGTTCATCATTACCCTCCCTGCTGTAGGGGAAGAACACTGGTTGAGAGTAAGCAGACATGGCTTCTTGGTGTGATATTTTGAACAAGTCCTTTAGCCTTCTTGGACCTCAATTTCCTCATATGAAAAATAAGGACATTGCTTAGATGACTTTGAAATTCTCTTAGAAATCCCATGATTCAAATTAGTCTTTTTTAAAGTCTTCAAGGTAAAACATGCAACAAATCTGTTTGATCCAATTAAAATATTTCCAGCTCCCCACTCCAGTCTGCCCTATGCTTGAGTAATCACGCTATCTATCCCGTGCAGGCCATTTCCCGGGCTGGAGCAGCTGGAGACCCTGGAGACAGAAGGCCTCCCATACTAAACAGATTCTACTCTTTAATCTCAACTGAAAGATCCAGGAGGCATGATTCACATCTCACCCATTTCCTCTCCTCTGTCCTCCGCCAGCCTGAACCTCTCCCCTCCTGCTCTGCAAACGCGCCTGAATGCGGAGTTCTGAAATTTAGGTTTATGGTTTCAAAGTTCATGGTCCTGAGAATAAACAAAAAAACTATTGTGGTTGCATGGAGCTGTGGACCCCATTAACACCACCCCATGAATATTTATGGCGTGAAACTACAAAAGAACATAGAGGCCATATTGTATTTCCTAGAACTTTCTTTCCATGGGGTCCTTTCTCTGTGGGGTCACTTTAATGTAAGCTTTGCTTATTTAGTTGCACACTTTAAGCCGATTAACTTTTTACTAAAAAAAAAAAAACCCACCCCTCCCTGTTTGTTTGTACATACACTCCCTTAACAAAGATTCACAGAAAACTGCTTTAAACCTGTTAAATCTCTCTGCTGGAAACTTGAAGTGAACTAAATGTGTCTCTGGGTAGGATTTCCCTGTAACTCTCCAGGCCTCTGGCCCCTCCACCCCACCTCAGCCTGTTTCCTGAGAGGAATTCCAGTGGTTCAAATACTCCATATTTAGTTCCTCCAATAATCTCGGCTTATCTCTAGGTGACTATCTCCTGGAACATTAGCGAGGTCCTTCCTGAGTGGCCTGTTATTGGGGTGGACAAGCAGCAGGCCCTGGGTGGATACTCTGCACATCACTCATAGAAATGGTGGGGAGCTGCAGAGACCTCAGAGACCATGGGCTCCACTGATCTCCAACCTGCAGTGTGGATGAGTTGCCTGGCCACGGGGCGGGGCATGAATGGAACATGCCTATTTCTGGGCCCTGTCCCCAGAGATTCTGATTTCATAAATCTGAGCTGAGGCCTGGGGATCTTCATATCAGCAGCCTCCTTAGACACTCTAATACAAGTGGTTTGTGGACCGTGCTTGAAAAACACTGCGGCTGTCTCATTGAACGCATGAAGAAAGGGCCAGCAAAGGAAAAGCCGCTGGCCCAGTGTCACACACGCCCTCCAAGCTCCCTCTTCCCCAGGACAGGCAATGCCTGTGGTGCCATACTGCTTTAATTGGGCCGTTCGAGGTCCGGCAGCAGCTCTTCCATGCAACATTTGTGATCAGGCCCGTAAGTGCAAAGCTGATTGAAAAATAAAGCGCCTGCAAGCCCAAGTTGTAAGTGCCGAAGTGAAAATCAGGAAATGGCCCAAATGGTGGAGGTGGGATGAGGTGAGATGAATACCTGCTGGAGGTCACTTCCATGGGATAAATCCAGGTCTTTGTTGGTTATGGAGTAAGCCCTCTCTCTAAAAAAAAAATCAATAAAAAATATTTTTAAGAGATATGATGCAAAATAAAACAACCCCCCCCCCCAACAAACAAACAAACAAAACCCTTATCTTTCTTGTAGTATCATGTCAAACACAGCTAATGGCGACCAAAGCATGAAGTTAACATTCTGACTTCCAGTGTCTTCACTTAAAGCCATAGCTCATTTAGCTCACCATCTGCCTTCCAAGCTGATGCAGGCAATAGTATTGCCAAATACTTCATCACTGCATAATATAGGTTACTTCCTTCCAGCCTGTAGTAACAGTTTCCTTGACACCCACTGGGTTGCACAAAGACAATGTATATTTGTTATACTAGTATACCACTTTTGATAGCAATTTCTATATTAGTCAGGATGAAGAGGTTATGCTCCAGTAACAAATAGCCCCAATTCTCAAATGCTTATAATAAATAAAAGTTTTTATTGGGAAAAAGGGGACATATGTAATACTTTCAACAATAAAGATTTTTTTTAAAAAAAGTTTTTATATTTTTCATTCATGCTACTTATTAGCCATCCCACTGCTCCACATGATCTTTCCTCCAGAACCCAGAATGATAGAGTTGCCCCCATCTGGAATATTGCTTGTCTTCTAGAAAAGGGAAAAGAGGACACGAAGAATCATGTACTAGCTCTCCAAGCTTCCTCCCGTGCTTAATTAGTCAGAGCAGGTAAAGTGGCTCATCCTGACATCAGTGCGACAGGGAAGTATAACCTTCCCCCAGGGAAGGACAGCAAATATTGTGAACAATAGTGTTATTTATCACATTATGATTTTTCATGTATATCCTGAGGACTCTGAAGAAGAGAGAAGCAGCTGTCTTACTGTGGTGATTTTGCCCAGAGTTGCCTACAGCTAGAGAAAGACAGGTGACCTTTCAAAATACCTTACAGACCTAGGCCTTTGATCTTTATGACATTTGGCCCCAGCCCTGTGGCTTTAATGCACAGAATTATTATTTGTCTTTCCTTCTTCCCTACCAGCCCTGTATCAGGATAAAATTGGATTGGCTGGACTGTCTTTTCTAGGTTTTGTTATCCAACACCCAATGCCTTCTGGGGCATTAGTAAATCCATTTCTTGACCTCCAGCTTAAATTGACCCACTTATGTTTTTTGTTTTTGTTTTCTCCCAGCTGTCTTTTGGGGAGACATTGCCCTGGATGAAGAAGACCTGAAGTTATTTCATATTGACAAGACCCAAGACTGGATCAAACAGTCAGTGGAGAAAACGGGACATCGAACAGGTAAGTACTGTGTCGTCGCCCTGCCCTGCCCTGCCCCAGAAGGAGGGGTCAGGGACTCACCAGGGGTAGATGTGGGCCACAACTCATCAGTGTTTGACCTGTCAGGCTAGTGCCCACTTGTCTGTGGAGAACCAGAGGCTGTGGAGCTGGAGCCACCAAGTGTGCTGATCCTGCTAAGAAAATCTCATCTGCCTGTTCAGACTTGACTCAGTGGGTTCAGACTTGAGCTCAGCGTAGGTTCTCAGGACTCTGGCCTCGGGGTCCAGCACTCCCAACTGGAGAGGATTCTGGATGGGATGCATTTAAGGCAGGTGTGATGCTAGTGATTAGCACTGGCAATGTTTGCCCATGGCTGACATTTGGCTGACAACCCAGACAGAAGTTCCCTGGGGCCGGGAAACATGGGTGGGCTTCAGACTTGGATTCCTGTCTTCCACTCTCCCTCCTTGCCTCCATCTCAGGGTGAATAGTAATGGGACTGATCTTTTGAGTGCTCCCCACCTCCCAGCCCCTTTGCTCAGATACCCCAGCTCTGTGGAATCACCTTCCCTGGGGGGCTGAACTGTGGGGCTGATGGGCTGGTGTGGCTGACAATGGCTTATTTGGTGACAAAATCTCACATGTGCCTGATGCTACACTGTCTCTGCTACCCAAGACCCCCCTGAGGCCCTTTCCTGCCACCCTCTTTTCCTTTTTTCTCAAGGCTTTTAGAAATTATTGTAGTAAGAGCACAACATGAGATTTACTCTCTTAATAAATCTTAAGTGTACAAACAGTATTAGGAACTTTATTTTTCACAGCAACATACACAACCTTAATTGAGCTCCAACAGAAGGAAGCATCTTTTCATAACTCTACCACTCCAACTAGCATAGTCTTACCCAGGTTCTTACCTGGAGGTCTAGAGAGGTTGACACGATTGTAATCTTTGTGTGGTTAAAATTATTGTTAACTTTTTTTTTTTGCATTTCTTAAAAATAGTGAAATTCACATATCCCAAGCATACAATATAATGAGCTTTTACATACGTCCATGTAACCACCACCCAGACCTAGGTATGGAACATTTCCTGAACCCCTTATGACCCATCCCACAGTAGCCACTAGTCTGACCTCTATGCTGCAGATTCTTTTTACCTGCATAAAGGGATCAGGTAGTATGTGTAGTTTTGTGTTTCTTTTTCACTCAGCTTTATGCGGCAACATTCCCCCACATGGTTGAGTGAAGCAGTAGTTGGGTTCTCTTTCATTGCCGTGTGGTAGTCTGTTGTATGAAAGTACCCTAGTGTATTCGTCCTTCTGTTCACAGACATTTGGACAGTTCAGTTTTCGGCTATGATAAATAAAGCTGCTGCTGGCATTTCTGTATGTGTCTTTTGGTGGACACAGGCCCTCACTTTTACTGGGCATAGACCCAGGAGCAGAATTGCTGGGTCAAAGATGCTGCATACATTAAGCTTGGGTAGCTACTGTCCAACAGATTTCCAAAGTGGTTGTACCAGTTTACACTCTGCATGGATACATATTGATTTGGAAAGCAGGAGGGGTGACCATGTAGGATCCAATGAGGCCTCTTGAGTCTTGGTCTTTCATGCTTGGGGACCTGCCTCACTCCCTGGGCCAGCACAGCAGTCAGTTGACATCCATCACCATCATGGAATGCTCAGGGTTGCCCCTATCAGTGGCCCATATGCTGTTCCTGGGGAACCTGCCACGGGACAGCATAGGGGCCCAGGCTTGGCAAATGTGAGATACCTCAGAGAGGGGCCTGGAGTGGCTAGCCCCCATGTCAGCTGCATTCCCAGCTGTCCGGGAGGTTGCCTGGGATTGCTGCGGTAAAGGGAAGCCTAGCAACCCTGCCTTCACCTCCTTCATAGCACTACCCTAGTGGTTTTCACCCTTTTTCATTTCATGGCACACATAAACTAATTACTCAAATTCTGTGACACACCAAAAGTTTTATTATATTTTTTGTTGACCCAACAACAACAAAAAATTGATGTAATTTTGATTAATTCACACTGGATGGCTGTTGTCATTTTTTTTATTTGACAATCTGAGGGAAAAGAGGTTAGTGCCCCTGACTAAGTAGTCAGGCATTGCATGTTTTAAAACTCTTGCAGCACACTGGTTGAAAATCGCTGCACTAGCCCAATGCCGACATGGTCAGCCTTATGGTCTAAGAACTTGAGAGCCTGTCTTCTCCCCCATGAGCTGAGAGAGGGCAGAGTCTATGTCTTATTAAGCTTTGGATTCCCCCAAAGCTCCCTGCACCTAGAAGGTACTGGCCAACATTGGCGGAGGAGGGAGAAGGAGCAGGTAGACAGAACCATCTCCCAGGGGCCTAAGAGATGAAGAGCTCCAGCGGGGCTTTGCTTCCAGAAGGGCGGTTAAAGCACTGGCCACAGTCGTGGGCTATTGGGTCAGACTGCCTGGGTTTGAATCCTTGAGCTGGGCCTTAGTTTCTTCATTTGTCAAATGAGAATATAATGTTCTGAGGACAAAAGGAAAGAACATGTGTGAAATGCTTAGCATGGTGTCTGGCACATAAAAGTGCTCAATAATATAAATTATTCTCCTCCTCCTCCTCTTTCTCCTTCTCCTTCATAATAGTAGTAGTAGTAGTATTTGCAGAAAGACCACTGACCTGGGAAGGTTTAAAGTTAAAGTGGAGAATGGGAATATTGGGGGCTTGGGCCAGAGGCCTTTGAAACATGTACCTACCTGCTGTTTCTTCCTTCCTAAGCTTGATATCTATATATCTATGTGTCTATATATTTATATATCTATATATCTATATACCTACATTGATATAGAGATAGAGATAGAGATTTTTTTTCCCCCAGTGTGTTTTTCTGATAAGGTAATTTTTATCATGATTATTTTTCTCTGAGGGCCAAGAATACTTTGCATCTATCTAGAATAGATATTTTATTTTCAGAATGGGAATATTTTTATTGTTTTTGCTGATTACTAGTAAACTAATACTGCCAGTTGGGCTTAAAAAAAAAAAAAAGCCCAGTTCAAAATTGTAGAAAGTAGAAATCCCCTGTTATCCTAGCCCCAGGGATTGCCATCATTATCTGTTTGCTGGACTCCTTCCCTCCCTAGATTCGGGCCATGTGCACAGAGATGTTTTTAAAATATAAAAGGGATTTTTTTCACCACCTCTTGGGTAACCTGCATCTTTCATTTAACACACCTGATGGACAGCTTGGGAGGAACATTGGGGTCTATGGCATCTAACGCACAACTCAGCCACCGTTTATCAAGCTGATCCCGTGAAGATGGGCACGGAGGCTGTTTCCTTTTTTTCCTGCCATGTTTTCTTCCTATTAGAAACTACTACCGTGAACAATATTGTGCAAAAATCTTTAAACATTTGCTTTGATTTAAAATAAATAAATTAAAAAGGAACCACACCTTTATCCCTACTTTGTACTTCCAGATGTTTGAAAGGATGTATTCTTAGGTATAGGTTATCTCATTTCAAAGCTTTGCTAAGTTCCCTTGTTTATTTGTTTGTGTGTTTTGGTGGGGCTCAGAGGTGAATCCTGCAGGGGGATGGGATGCAGTGTGGCCACAGAGGCCTCCCTTCCTGGTTCATCCTGTGAACTTGGAGCTGCTCTCCTGGCTGCGGAATGAAACAGTGCCATTGCGTTAGAAGTGACCAAGTTGGCCTCATCTCCTAGAAGAGCCCAATGTCCAGAACTCAGTAGCAGAACCCTGGTTTCCCACCTCCCAGGCTGTGGTCCTCCCCTGTACCAACCTTCCTTCCGCTATGTTGCCAGTTAGAAAGAATGAAGAACAGAGGTGTGTGTAGGCATTCCTTTGCCATCGCTGGAAAGTAGGCTGGATTCGCCCTGGACCAAGGGGTGAGCAAAGACCTTGTACCCAGGTTGGCAGCCCAGGCAACTAATACAAGCATGCTCCTTAAATACCTTCAGGGTCCCCCTGTCACTTACCAGAAACATTCCTTAGTCTGACCCCCAAGGCTCTCCATGCTTTGTCCACAGCCTGCATATCCAGCTCTCTTTCCTCTCCTCATCCTCTAGCACAGTGGTCGGCAAACTCATTCGTCAACAGAGCCAAATATCAACAGTACAACGATTGAAATTTCTTTTGAGAGCCAAATTTTTTAAACTTAAAACTTCTTCTAACGCCACTTCTTCAAAATAGACTCGCCCAGGCCGTGGTATTTTGTGGAAGAGCCACACTCAAGGGGCCAAAGAGCCGCATGTGGCACGCGAGCTGCAGTTTGCCGACCACGGCTCTAGCAAACACAATGACACTTTGTATAAGCCTTGAGCACCCTCCCTTCCAGCCTCTGTTCCAGCTTTGCCCTCTGCTCCAAGTCCCCATTCTACAGAAAAAGAAATGAAGGCCCAGAGAAAGCCAGTGACTCACTCAGGGCCCTACAACTGCTGTGTTCAAGACGCCTCTTTATTCAACACAGCTGCTGGCTTTGGAGGCCGCCTGGATTGACACTGCTGTTAAAAATAGCCTCATTTTGTGCCTGGAATTTCCCCCAATTTTTGGACAAGCCAGTTCCCCTGCTTGGGAGTTGCCAGAGGAAGAGGCAGCAGCGTTTTGGATGTACAGGGGCAAGGAGGCAAGAGTGCGTTCTTGAGGGGGAGAAAGTCCTCCTGTGTGCATTTTACGTGCAGTGAGAAGAATGGGAGTTCTGGGCAGGCATTGGCCGGCTGTTCTCTGAATGGGGCCCTTGAATTAACATTGCAGAGTTTCCTAAAGCTGCTAATCGGATTAGCTGTGTAGTGAAGGAAGTACTTAGCGGGACACACACACAGACTCCCCCCCCTACCCCCCCCCCCCCCCACTCTGGCGTCCTCTTCGAAGTGATGGTGCAGATCCTGGCAGCCCCACTGCTGAGCTCTGACACCTCTCCTCTAGCCCCACAGACGTGGAGGAAAGGCCTGGTTGATGTTTGGGCCTTTTTGCATGTTTGTCTCTTCCCTAAAGAGTCCACGAAGACCATGTTGAACACTCCCATCTTTGCAAATGTCTGGAAACCTGGGGAGGAAATTTCATCCTGCAGTTACGCCATCCGGATAAATGGATCTGATTTCTTGACCTTTGTAATGAGGACTCTGAAAAGGGAAACGGTTTTAATTACTTATTGGCTCTGATGGAAGCTGATGTTTCCCGCCTTGTCTATTCTGAGCCACTGGGCCATGTCCATCTCTATTTAAGAAACCAACCTTGCTCTAAATCCTCATTTCCTAAACTCCTGCCATCAGTTTCGGGCGTCTGCATAAGGCCAACTGTGTGGGTATCCAAGTTCAAAATAACACATTAGCAGGAGAGAGTCATAGATATAAGTTTGGACAACTTCCCTCCCCTCTCTGGGCCTCGTCTCTGAGTGATGAGGCCCCTTCCTTCTGGCAGACCCTTTTTGCTCCTAGAGTTCCTTTTCCTATTCTAGTTATGACTTGGAGTGGCACAGGTTACCAGCACTTGGTCTCAGTGTTCCCATCTGAATAGAGGGTCACATGAAACCACATAAGGCTAATGCATACCCATAAGATACCCACATGTCCCACACAGGTCCTGGGCTCAGCCTTTCAAGGTTTGAGGGTCTAAAAAAGACCCAACATGTCTCTGCTCTCAACACATTGTTTTAAAATTAAATTTATTGGGGTGACATCTATATATATAAAAGCCTAAGTGACCATTACACCCGGTCCACTGAATGACCAGTTGACCAGTCGCTATGAAGTGCACTGACCACCAGGGGGCATATGCTCAATGCAGGAGCTGCCTCCTGGTGGTCAGTGCACTCCCACAGCCAACCTCCTGCGGCTGGCTAACCTCCTGAGGTCCCTCCCCCAAGCCGGCTGGCCCCACCCCAATTGGGACTGGGCAAGACGGCCCCAATCTGCCCTGATTGCCGGCCAGGCTTAGGGACCCTCACCCATGCACGAATTCATGGACCAGGCCTCTAGTGGGTTAATAAAATTGTATAGGTTTCAAGTGTACATTTCTATGATACATAACCACTAACCCTGTCCCCCTGAGCTGTGAAGACTTGGTCTCTCACCCCTACCTTTGAGAGGTAATGGTAAAAGGTAAGGATGAGTTGCATGTACTAATGAGGCTGCACCTCCTCCTGCCCTCTGTTATCTCGGGTGGCCATTTAGTGTGTGCCTTGTCATATCCACCAAACTGCCAACAGCTGTGACTTGTTTTTGTTTGGTCTTGGCCCTCCCTCTTTAGTTCCAGCATCAGGCTGGGCTCTTGGGTGCGATCGTTTTCAGCAGCCCCATCAACGGGCTGTAGTTTTCCTCCCATGGAGACAGTCCCCAAACTTTGTAGACAGGGCTTCATTTTTTCTTCAATCTTCTTTCTTTTATCTATGTCTATGTCTATATATTATTGTTGATAGTATTACAGATATCTCCCATTTCCCCCCAATTTCCCTCCATCCTCTCAGCCCCCCTCTCCCCAGCTCTTCACTACCCTGTTGCCCGTGTCCATGGACGAGAAGAGATAAACCAAGTTCATCTCTTTTTGTCCTCCCAACCCCACATCAAAGTATCAGTCTGTTCCATACCTCCATACTTGAGTTCTTCAATTTTTTTTTATTGGGAGTGCTGCTAACTGACAAATGTCCAGATAAGAATGGGGGCAGTGGTGGTGGCTCCCTGTGACATCTTGTAGAAGGGACAATGTCCCAAACTTATGAATGAGTGCCAGGTTAAACTCTTGCTAGACAGTTGGTTGGGTTCAAGTCTGTTTTCACTCACATCATGCAATGCCAAATGCCATCCCTGTGAACATAGGTGGCCTCTGCTGCTGGGACATTGGCTTGCAAAGCTGGAGAGGGATAGGAAGCTGTCAGTGAGCAATCTTACTCATCCTTCCCCTGTCTCCTCAGAGCTGAGGAGGAGGGATGCCCAAGGAATAAGGTCTTGGTGACGTTTTTTTCTAAGTATATTGTACTTGACATTTTGTGGATCACAGACCCCTTTGAGAGTCTGATGAATATTATGAGCACTTCTCTGAGAAAAAGGTGCACACACCCAGAAAATGTTGCATGCAATTTCAAGAAGTTGAACTACTCCCTGGATCCTAAGTTATGAAGCACTAGTCCACAGTCTCCCTTTCCTGTCTGTTTCCACGCTGTTGGAGATGTTCTTCCTGGACTGAGTAGAAATGCAGTGTAAAAAGGCATGGATGTTGGAGTGAGGCAGGCCGGGGTTTGCCTCTCCGGCTCTGTCTTTTTTTAAAATATATTTTATTGATTTTTTACAGAGAGGAAGAGAGAGGGATAGAAAGTTAGAAACATCGATGAGAGAGAAACATCGATCAGCTGCCTCTTGCACACCCCCTACTGGGGATGTGCCCGCAACCAAGGTACATGCCCTTGACCGGAATCGAACCTGGGACCCTTGAGTCCGCAGGCCGACGCTCTATCCACTGAGCCAAACCAGTTTCGGCTCTGGCTCTGTCTTGATGAGCCGTGGGACTTAGAGTGACTCATTCCCTAGTTATAAAATGGGATGTTAACACCTGTCTTGCAGGGGACATTGACAAAGCATAGTGTAAAGCACTTATCCCAGAATCTGACACTGGTAGGTGCTCAATAAATAATAGCCACCATGGCTGTCCCTGGGCCAGCTCTTCTGCCATCTTTTCTCTCTAGCCTACCTCTGTGTCCCAGGCTCCCTAAATGCCTTGGGATTCTTTTTCTTTGCACTGCTGGTCAGCACCCCCATGGGCTCTCTGGAGCTGGGCCTGCACCAACGTGATCTGATCCGATCCCTGTATTTAGGTCCCACCAGCACATGGGAAATCTCTATCAATCCCCAACATAAAGACTTCCCTTTTCTTCCTGAGTCAAACTCGGGGTCATGAAGCTGGCTAAACAGAGATCTGAAAATAGATTAAATGTTGGTTCTTCTTTAATAGCAACAACAACAACAAAAGAATTAAGAACTACCATTTGGTGTGTGCTACTTATGTCTTAAATACTTTCTATACATGATCTTGTTGAATCTTCACAAAACAGCTCTATGTGGTAGGTAGTTGATCACACAACTGATTATCGGCAGAGCCAAGAGTAGGACTTAACTCTGTCTCATGTCAAAGGCCTACATTTAGCCTCTGTACTCCATCGCTTCTAGAAACAGCTGCTGGCATCACCACTAACCCTGTCCCCTTGAGCTGTGAAGACTTGGTCTCCCCACCCCTGCCTTCAAGAGGTGATGGTAAAAGACAAGGATGAGTTTCATGTATTAATGAGGCTGCACCTCCTCCTGCCTTCTGCTATCTCAAGTGACCCTTCAGTGCCTTGCCGAATCCACCGGACTGTCAACAGCTGTGACTTATCCTTATTTGATCTTGGCCCTCCCTCTTTAGTTCCAGCACCAGGCTGGGCACATAAATGGTGCCAGACAGACACTTGTGAGTTGTGGATGGGGCCATGAGCCTCAGAAGTATATGGCGGCCTCCTTACTTCCCTGCTCCTCTATGTCCCAAGAGGCCAGTTAGGGGTAGGACTTTTTGTTTGAATGTGTGACGCCTCAGACCCCAGCCTGGAGTAGGTTGGCAGCCATGAAAGAAAGGCTCATGCTCAGGGGTGGTGCCCTTGGGCTGGGCAAGCCCAGATCTGTAGGGAGTGTCTGGAAAGGGCATTTTTTGGCCGTGTGGTTAATAGCTTACCTTTACCGGGCCCTTTGTGCAGATTCCCAGATGGAACTGTGGTCCTTAGAAGTGCCGGCGTTCCTGCTCGCCCCTCCAGGGCTCCTTTCCGCCCTTCTCTTCAAAGACCTGTGGAGGGGCCCTCAGCTGACGACTTTGTTTCACCCCTGCCCCACCCATGTTGCTTTGGCTCCCACGGTTTAGAACTTGATCTTATGCTGAACTCCTACTGTGCACTGCCCTACCTCTCCCCGGGTGTCCTGTCCACAGCTCTGCTGGCCTCTGACGCCAACTTCATGATTAGTCACTTTCCTTCCCTCTTTCCTTCCTTCAAGTAACAGATGCTAGGGACTTCTGTGCTCAGCACCAAGGATACAGCATTATACATTTTTCTTCTGCTATTGAAGTGATGGAGTTTTAATGATGGGATTGGTAGTGGTCATGCTTTGAGAGTACCGGAGGAATGGGGCAGGCTGGAGGGGTGGGACTTGGGATCAAACGCTCCCACTGGTTGGGGGACCACCAACCTCTCAGAGGAGGTGTGGTCAATAGACAGAACTCATCCCTGGAGAAGTCCCAGCTGACCAAGTGACAGCTGTCATCCAGGCAGGGTTGGTGTTGGAGGCCAGCCTAGGGTCGTGGTCGGCAAACTGCGGCTCGCGAGCCACATGCCGCTCTTTGGCCCCTTGAGTGTGGCTCTTCCACAAAATACCATGGCCTGGGCGAGTCTATTTTGAAGAAGTGGTATTAGAAGAAGTTTAAGTTTAAAAAATTTGGCTCTCAAAAGAAATTTCAATTGTTGTACTGTTGATATTTGGCTCTGTTGACTAATGAGTTTGCCGACCACTGGCCTAGGGCATAGGGCCTGATGGAAGGCAGAGCAGGGCCATGGGGAGGCAGCAATGTTTATGTGAGCCCAGAGACCCTGGCAAATAGCATCAGAGAGGCCTTGCCTAGAACTCACACAAAGTTCCAGTTCAGTGCCAAGAGCTTAGAAGAACAAGGTATGGACTCCTGGTTCTTTTGGGAAGAGGGTATGAGGGAGAATAACATGCCAGAAGCTTGGCTGAGAAAATAAGATGGGGATAAGCATCAGAAATTGAGCAGAACCCCACAGATCAAAATCGGGTCCAAATATGTGCTGCTGAAACCCTCAAGTGTTGATCCCAAACTTTTTCAACTCCCCCAACTGAGCACTGGGCCGGGTGAGCCCACAGCAGCAGTTGGCAGCTGGGAGACAAGTGGGAAGGGCCTAGTAGTCATTCCGCCCGTAAAGTTTTCAATTTAGTAAGATGATTTGAGATGATAAAGAGGCATCTGATAAAGTGCACATCTGTTCTTTGGGAAGGAAAAAAGAATGCAACATAAGGATTCTATCATCTCATTCCCTGGGGCCTCATTCAGAGGCTGACTTATACCTTGGATGGAAGCCAGAGTTCATTGTGAATTTGAAGTGTTGGGAAAAGAAAATTCACCTTTTGGTTGATTTTTATTGTGACTACATTGGTCAGAATTTGGAGAAACTGGGCTGGGAGTCCACTTGGAGCCACAGTGGGGGCTGAGAGCCAGGTCGGGGCAGGACAGTGACCACCTGGGGGCATCCATCCATCCAGAGAGCCCTTATCCCAGGCCTCCTAATGGGCCATGGATTTGGGAGCCAGCGTCAAAATTGAGAGATTAGTTTGAGAAACCAGGACAAACAAGAGCTTAGGACCTGACATTCTAGACAAGTTTCCTTCAGTTTCAAGGTACAGAATCCCACTCCGAATAGCTGAAGTAAAATAGTTTATTTAGAAATATATTCTCATGGCCATCCATCTAAGACAGAAGCAGAAGAGCTGGCCTCTTGGGGATTGGGCTAGAAATTGGAGGGAAAGGAACAAGGCTGGCTTCTCTTCTCGGGGGCCAGGGAATGTCTAGTTTTTGCTTTGCCTCACCTTTTTGCACCTGACCCATCATGGCCAGCATGTCCAAGTCTATATCATGACTCCTCAATTCGAGGTCCCCTACTGAATGTCTATAGTACCTACTGACGTAAGGGTATCGTGGAAGTCCTAAGAGTGGAGAGATATCCAAGGAAATAAGTATAAAGTGAGCTGATCAGAGGGCTGACAGCAGAGCCACCAAGAGGTAAGAGGAGCAAACAGTGATAATGGAAGCAGGTGGTGGGTCTGTGCCTTCGTTCCAGAGAACATGAGAGCTGGGCATGGGCACGACTGAGGATCCGATCTTTGCCTCTCGGTTTTGGCCAACAAGAGGATTGTGCCTTACCTCCCCAAGCATCACGTTTTGGTTCTTCGTAATCTGATTCTATTTTTGTTCTCCTTTAACTATATATGTTCTTATTTATTTATTTATCGAATGGTAGTCTGTTTCCTGTTCTTAAAGTAAATGGTAATTGATTTCTAAAGCAAAATGGAATGAAATAAACCATACTTAAAGTCTTGTTATTTATGCAGCCCTCCAATCAGTCATTCTACATTAATGACCTAGACATGAAAAAAAATTCCCACCTTGACTTAGAGTACCTGTAGTGGATCCTTTTTGACAAAATAAAGGATGATCTAGCCAACAAGTAATCACTTCCCAACATTTTTGAACTCAGCATTTGTAGTTTTCTTAAAGCTGTGCACCTTTGCTCTGTGTTTCTTGCCTCTTTGAGATGTCTGCATTTTGTTACAGCTGGGAATGGACCTTTGATTCAAATGCATTTACTACTCAAGTATTTTCTTATTGGGCACGATAGTGAACTATGTCGTTTTTGGACAAAACTAGTGCCACAAACTTTCAGAATTACCCACTATATGGCAGACATTGGCCATGTCACTTTACCTTATGGGACCTCAGTTTCCTTATCTGTAAAATAGAGGGTTGGATTCTAGGCTTCCTGAGGGCCAAGAATGAGTCTTCTTGGTTCCTTTGCCAAAGATAAGCCATGAATGGATGGGGACTCACTGCTGCGTGGGGTTTGCTGCACGCATGTCTGATTGGACAACAATAGTTCTGGGCTCCTCCTTCATTGAACCTCGTGGAACTTTAGAACAGTCTGCTCCAATTGCATCTAACCTGAGACCTTCCAGACACCCTCCAGTGGGGTCCCGTAGGTGTTGGCAAAAATGTGATTGTAGCCTCCCTTTGTCTTATCTTAGCAATAAACGACAATGGGCTGAAGAGAGGAGGTTAAGAAAGGTCAGCCTGCCTCCCACAGCAGAGCCACGTGAGGGATGGAGACACTGCACACCCGTGTCAAGTGAGCTGGACTGGGAAAGCCAGTGACGCAGCTTGAGGGGTGGCAGATGGCCCTGCTGGGATGAGTTTGGATGAGGCTTCCCTCTGCCATCATGCTAACCTGTGGCTGGTGTATAAGACAAAGTCACGTATCTTCTGAGGTTGTTTACATAACATCTGCAGGTCATTATTTCTGTGGTTTCCAAGGAAGTCCAGAGAGAGAAGGTTATGATGTTGGTGGAGTTGCCAGTGGAATCTCATCCCGAGTTCTGCTCATCTTATTTCTCTTTGGTGTCCTTCAGTGAGCCTGTATGCCCTAAACAGTGAGAGAAGAGCCCCAGCTGGCCTTGACATTGAACCTCTGATCTTTACCCAGCCCCTGTCCTGCTCCTACTGCCTCTTGCTTTCTGTTTCCCAGGTTCTCCATTACCCTCAAGCATTCCCTGCAACTTGGCTGCCATTGTCCAGGGAATTCCTTCCATCCCTGACATTGGCACCCCCTAGAGGCATGACTTTTCCATTTACTCTGCAGCCCAAAGGTCCTAAGGGGTCAGCCCATGAGCCAAATCTGGTCTGCAGATGGGTTTTGCTTGTTTTGTAGTGCTTAAAGAATTTTAATTTTACTGCCAACATTTAAAAATCAGGTTTCTCATAAATATCCAGAATCTTGGCTTCTCTTGAAAAATTGGAAGATCTGGCCATGTGGGTCCAGCAACCCCACATGGTAACAATCAACTGAGTTGCATGATGATGGGTTGAAATCGGGAGGAGCAGGTGCTCTGCTATTTGCCACAGACCCCACTACTCCCTATCCACCTCCCCCACCCAACCTCTTTCACTCTGATGTATTACGTGCCTGGCCTCCCAACCTTAGGCATTTGAGTTTGCATATGGGGCCACTGAGAAAGAGACACCATCCTTGGACCCCCATTCAGGTCCCATGACACTGGTCAGGGCCACTTCCCCCATCTCCTTTAAGCGGGGA
Organism: Cnephaeus nilssonii; assembly: GCF_951640355.1. Classification (NCBI taxonomy): domain Eukaryota; kingdom Metazoa; phylum Chordata; class Mammalia; order Chiroptera; family Vespertilionidae; genus Cnephaeus; species Cnephaeus nilssonii. The sequence goes on along the minus strand of NC_137087.1, from coordinate 41,031,365 downwards.
GGATCCTAGAGCTTCAGCTATTGCCTGGTAGGCTGGAAAAAGTTCCTTCCTCTGGAACATCTTTTCTTCTTTTCCATGAACTTTCAGTCTCTGGCACCTGCTTGCAACACAGCAGGTCATGTCTCGGGCCCTGGATGATACAGGGGGGAAAACAGAGAGAAGTCAAACAGGACACTCGGTGTCTTTCAGGGGGTGATTAATGGCCCAGCATGTGTGTTGGCACCAGAACAGTTTCTTTCTGGCCCAGTGAATCAGTGGGTTAGAACCATTAATGGGTATTAACCACTCTGAAACCAAGAGCCCATTACATTTCACTGGCATATGCCATCACCCAAAAAACATTAGTTACCTTAGCCTCTAGTTACCTGTACTACCTCTTAAATGTGAAGCCATTGCTCCACACTTCTTGAACCAAGCTGAATTCTGTCCTGAAAGGTCAGGGACAGGTCATGAAGCTTTGTGCTGTTCTTTCTGCTTCTCTCTAGTTCTCTGGAGAGGGCGTGGGTTGGCCTTTTCCTTTCTTTGATTTCCTGAGTTCTATGCTACTGTTTCTGTGATGCAATTTATGGGGTTTGCCCTTTGAGATATTTGTACATCTTTATTGGTCATTTGGCATCGGTGCAAAGGCCACGTGATAAAATTCTTCTAGGAAGACACACATGTGCTTTACACCTCATTAAACTCCATTCCTCATCTGTAAAATGGAGATAACAATAATAATACCTCACCCCACACAGGTGCGGTGAGAATTAGCTGAGATAATTTATACAAGCATTAGCCAATTCAATTCAGTCCAATTAAAATGGATGTATTTGTTAGCATCTGCTGTGAACACCACACGGTAGAGATAGAGAGGTGTTGTCTCAGTCCTTCAGGAGTTGTCTTGTGGGGACAACAGATTGGTTTACAAATAATTGTAGTGTGGGCATGATATGACCAGGGCTAGGAGCTCCTTGAGAGTGGGAACTGTGTCTGATCTGTTTTTCTGTCCCTGGCACCTGGTCCAGTGCCTGGCACAGAGAGGTGCCCCATAGAAGATTGTTGAATGAAGGAATGAATGAACATGAGGGACATGAGAATGAAGCAGTGAGGAGGGGGATGGCTTCACGCAAGAGGTTGAGCTTAGAATGTGAGTCATGATTGCATTAAACCCATAACTTCGTTTGGGGAAACTGACCTGAAGAGTAATCATTAGTAAGATTATGGCTACAATGTGCCAGGCACTGTTTGAGGTGTGCTCACAAACTGAAAAGTTAGAGTCCTGTTATGTCGATTTTTATGGATGAGGAAACTAAAGCTTAAAGAAATTAAATATCTTGACAAAGACCACTTAGACAGAAAAAGCTGTGCAAAAGCTGGGCAAATTGTTTCTGTGTTCTATTCCTGCCTGACACCTTCCCACCTCCACTTGTTGTAACCTTTCATGTCCTTCAATGCTACTTCCAGGAAGCCCGCCTGGACTTCCAGGTTGGGAGTGGGATTTCCTTCATCTGATTGCTCTCACTGTTCTTTGTGCCTCATGGCTCCTGTGGGTGGGTTAGTGTCTGGTTCACAGCTGTGTCTCCCACACAGCCTAGCACGGTGGTCGGCAAACCGCGGCTTGCGAGCCACATGCAGCTCTTTGGCCCCTTGAGTGTTCTAACGCCACTTCTTCAAAATAGACTCGCCCAGGCTGAAAACCGACTTCTGCGCATGGGCCACGAAGTTTCAATCGCACTGTACGTGCGCGCCCACATGTGGTATTTTGTGGAAGAGCCACACTCAAGGAGCCAAAGAGCCGCATGAGGCTCGCGAGCCGCAGTTTGCCGACCACTGGTCTAGCATGTTGTGGAATTAACATGATTCAGGGCAGGTGGTGAGAGCTATCCAGAAGTGGGATCCTTAGGTGGTTCCGAGGAAATCCAATGGTTCTGAGCTCAGCTGGAAGTGAAGGGGCCAATCAGCTCCACTTTCCCGGGGATAAGAGGATGGCTACACATAATCTAGTCACTCGAGTCTTAAAGTATATCTTTAGTTAACTTTTAATAGCTATTTGATATCTCAGATTGTTATGGGTGAGCACTATTTGGAACCAGGTTTAAGGAAATCCATGCCTGGGTACAGTGGATGCTTTTCTCCCACTAACTGCCATTGACTTTCAATGGATTCTCAGCCTAAACTTGGTTTTGTTAAGTCTACTTTAAGGATAACTTGAACTTTTTACTTGACTTGTGATGCTTCAGGTATAAAATGTCTTGTCTCTGTGGCTTATTGTTTCACCCCAATCTGCTCCTTCAGACTTCAGAACAGTTTTAGAGTCAATAGTGATAATTCTCTATCTAATAAAAGAGTAATATGCAAATTGACAGTCACACCAACACACAAGATGGCTGCCCCCATGTGGTCAAAGATGGCTGCCCCCATGTGGACACAAGATGGTCATCACAAGATGGCCAGCAGGGGAGGGCAGTTGGGAGGGACCAGGCCTGCAAGGGAGGGCAGTTGGGGGCGATCAAGCCTGCAGGGGAGGGAAGTTAGGGGTCACCAGGCTGGCAGAGGAGGGAAGTTGGGGGCGACTAGGCCTGCAGGGAAGGGCAGTTGGGGGGGACCCAGGCCTGCAGGGGAGAGCAGTTGGGGGGGACCAGGCCTTCAGGGGAGGGCAGTTAGGGGGGGACTAGGCTTGCAGGAGAGAGAAGTTGGGGGTGACCAGGCCTACAGGGGAGGGAAGTTGGGGGGACCCAGGCCTGCAGGGGAGAGTAGTTGGGGGGAGACCAGGCCTGCAAGGGAGGGCAGTTGGGGGTGATCAAGCCTGCAGGGGAGGGCAGTTAGAGGTGACCAGGCCAGCAGAGGAGGGAAGTTGGGGGCGACCGGGCCTGCCGGGAAGGGCAGTTGCGGGGGGGGGGGGGGGCAGGCCTGCAGGGGAGAGCAGTTGTGGGGGACCAGGCCTGCAGGAGAGGGCAATTAGGGGCAATAAGGCTGGCAGCAGAGTGGCTAGGGGGTGATCAGGCTGGCAGGCAGAAGCAGTTAGGGGCAATCAGGAAGGCAGGAAGGCGAGCAGTTGGGAGCCAGCAGTCCTGGATTGTGAGAGGGATGTCCGACTGCCCATTTAGGCCCGATCCTACCGAGATCAGGCCTAAATGGGCAGTCGGACATCCCTTGAGGGGTCCCAGATTGGAGAGGGTGTAGGCTGGGCTGAGGGACACACAACCCCCCCCCCCGCCCGTGCACGAATTTCGTGCACCGGGCCTCTAGTCTATAATAATAAAAGCATAATATGCTAATTAGACTGGCCCGACCTTCCGGACGAAGCCGGGACTGCGAGGGCCAAGGCAGCCGCCTCAGCGGTGGGAGCCGAGCCCCTTGCACGAATTTCGTGCATCGGGCCTCTAGTAATAATACTAATAGCTAACTCAATGAGTGCTGATTATGGGTCATTGTTCTATACCTTGAATGTATAGCTCTTAATTGGCATAAGAACCCTAAGAGGTGAAGACCCTTAATCCCATTTTATGGATGAGAAAACTGAAACACAGAGAGGGTAAGTGCCAAGGTGTGGACTCCGTATTTTTCTCTTTCCATGGCCAGAGCAGAAAAAAAAGATTGGACCACAACTTTCCATCTGTGTAAACACAACTATGTTTCTTTCCCATCGGCTAAAGGTTTCCCCAGCAACCGTGTGTGTGTGCGCGCGCTCTCACACACTACAAACTGCAGAGCACATGTTTTTAGACAAAGTGTATGCTGTAATCTAGTTCTTCTTTTTGAAAATCTTTTTACTTCCCGATTTTAAAAAATAATATATTAAATAAAATTTGGAAATTTTGGTAAGTATATGAGAAAATAAAATTAATCCAAAAATCACCAACCAGAGATAATCACAATGGGCATTGTGGGTATTTCCATTCAATGTTTTTCCTTTTTCTTTTGTTTTTGTAGATGTTTTTTAAAAACATGGGTTCAGACTCGATTCTATTGGAATCACACTGGGTACTACGTCTTAACCTGTTTTTTTACTTATACTATGAACATGTTTCCCATTTAGGAAACTTTCTTCTAAAACAGTTTAAAAGGTTACACAGTGTTCCATTATATCATAATTCATCTTACCACTCCCCCGTTGGGTGTGGTTGTTACAGTCTTTGTCATAAAAAAATGTTGAGATGAACATCCGTTGTCTTCATTGCCAATCAATCCCTTAGTACAGAAACCTAGAATTCATGTTCTTGGGTCAAAATCAGTTTTGAAAGACTTTGGTACATCTTGCTAAATTACCTCATCACATGTTATCAATTTATATTGCTTCTCCACCAGCAGTGTACAAGGATTCCCATTTTGTTACACACTCGCCGATATTAAATCACTTCATTAACAGAAACTGGCAAAAAACCTTTTAACTCATTTCTCCTTCCCTTCTGTAGCATTTGAAATTTGGCATAGATATAACAATTACTTGGCACCGAATTACTTAGGATTATACATTGATTGCTATCGTGGTTGCCTAGTTTGTTCCTGAATCAATCTGTTTAACCGTCATGTCATTTTCCCCTCTAATGGATAAATGAAACCTCGGCTGAGCCTGTATGTCTTGCAGGTAGTTTTCTGACCGAGGCGTACAGATATTTCATTCATTGACCTTGCCTGGATTGCTCGCTCAGACCACAGGTATAGGGTTGAGGGGCAGGGGTTATGAGCTTGGATTCTGGAGTCAGAAGGGCCCACCTTAGAATGCAAGGTGGGCCCTTTTTATTTTTTATTTTACTTTATTGATTTTAGAGAAGAAGGAAGAAGGAGAGAGAGAGAGAAATATCAACGATGAGAATCATTGATTGGCTGCCTCCTGCACGCCCCGCACTGGGGACCAAGCCCGCAACTCAGGCATGTGCCCTTGGCTGGAATCGAACCTGGGACCCTCCAGTCCGCAGGCGGATGCTCTATCCATTGAGCCAAACCGGCTAGGGCCAAGTTTAGTCTTTTACCAGCTGGATGACCTTGGACAACTTATTCATGAGCCCCAGTTTTATCTTCTGTAAAAGAGGAACGAACGATGCTTACTTATGGGGTTGCTGTGCATTTACATCTGACCAAAGGGCATGGCAAATTGAGGCTGCTTAAGACATGGTTGTGAGGACGAGACTGCAGCAGCTGGTGCGGCTCAGTCAGCTCTAGCTCCAGCCATATCAGACTCATTTTCCTTCTTCAGGACTTTTTATTTGCTTTCCCCCTCCCTAGAATACTCTTCCCAAATGAATGTTCCCTTTCATCATTCAGGTCTCCGTTCTGAGCTCACACCCACCATTGCTCTTTCAAAAGCTCCGTTTTAATTTCTTCAAAGTGCTTAATCCCTCCATGAAATGATCTGTTTATTGTTGATTTTCATTCCCTCCATGGAACCGTGAAGGCACCAGGAAGGTAAGCCCTGCCTGTTCTGCCTTAAGGAACCCAACACAGTGCTGCCCAAAGCAGGCCCTCAGCCAATAGGTATTGAATGAATGGACTGGTAATAAAGCAATTTTTAGGATCTTTACTGGAGATTACTTTTTCTTTTTCTTTTTTTTAAAAAATATATTTTTATTGATTTTTTACCGAGAGGAAGGGAGAGGAATAGAGAGCTAGAAACATCGATGAGAGAGAAACATCGACCAGCTGCCTCCTGCACACCCCCGACCAGGGATGTATGTGCCCGCAACCAATGTACATGCCCTTGACCGGAATCGAACCTGGGACCCTTCAGTCCGCAGGCCGACGCTCTATCCACTGAGCCAAACCGGTTTCGGCTACTTTTTCTTTTTCATAGACTAAAGCATAGGCAGTTTCATGCTAGATTTACCTCTGATGAGTCAGGGCTGTACATATTAAAAAGTCAGTGTTAACCTAAAAATAAAAAGTCTGAATGAGAAGCAACCAATGTTTATTTGAGATCAAAGAATTCTAATCTGGGAAGAACAGATTCAGGCAAAAACCCAAATAGTGTCCCCCCCAATACAGGAGATCCATGGTTCCATGGGAAAGGAAGGAAGATGGGGTACGTTATTTCATTGGTGCTGGACGAGGTGAGGTTAGATTTGTACCTCATGGACTGGCTTAAGATTTGGTTATCTGGAAGAAGGCTAGATTGGTACTTCATTGATTGGTCTGATTATTGGTGAAGTCCAGTTCCATCAGTCCTTACAAACAAGATATTCTCATTCCAACTGACTTCTTGGAATGTTGGCAGTTTTGTCCAGTTTGGAAGATAAGGAAAAGGAAGATGTGCAGGATAGTTCCTCTGAAATGGCTACTCCTGCCCTGTTTTAACATGGCTCCACTCATGTCATCATCATTCACATCAGGAAACATGAGCGCGAAGGTTGCCCAGGCAAGGTTACTTTAGCATGCAATGTATACTACAGGCTTTGACACCGGACTGATCTGGAAAGAATCTCAACCTCCCCACCCAATGGCTATGTGTCCCCAGTGATAGTGTAACTGCTGAGAGCCACAGTTACCCTGCATGTAAAATGGGGATATACCCACCTGAGAGGCGGGGGCTTGAGGCTTAAATAGATAACATATGTGTTGTACCTGCAAATAATCAGCACTTAAAATGTTAACTTACCCTTGTGTTTAAGAAAGCCAAAACCCAAGTAGTGTTTGGCTCTAAGAGTGAGGGGTGGAGGGAATAATTAACATAACATTTTGTTTATTAATTACCAAATTAAGAAGATGAACTCTTAGCCACTATTGTTCAAACGAACAAGACTGAGGTGTGGAACCAGTCTCTGCCCTAGATGGCTTTGGATATACATAGTTAATATTTCATTAATTACGGCGGAGGGGCGTTGTGTGTACATCAATGGCTCCTATGATGCATCTAATTAAGCCACTTTTTTGTTCGAAGCAGAAGAAAATTGGGCTTTCCCAAAGAAAAGCAGCTTGCTCCCAAAGTTGCTAACAGATTGCTTCTTAATTGAACTTGGGAGGTGAATTATATGGTGAATTAGAAAAAAAGAACAACTCTGAATTTAGTGAATTGTTCCATAAAGGAAACTGTGGGATTGAATTGCAAATGCTGGATAGAAACATTTCAGCCTGGCCCCCAGGCATCGCGGGCCGCTGACCTCCGCTGTGTTCCAGCGAGAGCATGAACAGGCCCCGGGCTCTCTTTTCAAGGCCTGGAGGGCATTCTTTCCCAGAGACCAGCTGTAAGCCTGGGTTTCTTATGCAAAGGAGATGTTTGAATAAACCCCTGTGACTAATGAAATCTACAAGATCTTTGCATATCCTCTGACTGAAGAGGTAATTAACCAAAGATCAAATACAAGGATATATATATATATGTTTTATTTTTCCAAATATTTTTCTCTTGAAATCCCACCCAAGGAAAAACATATCCCCACACTCTGAGTCCCTCCCCCATGGCCCCCGAATCTTTGTCTGCATCAGGCTGTATTTCTCTGTTCCTTGTTCTGTGTGCCTAGTACTGCAGCTTTAGCCACAGCCACACCTGTTTTTAGTGAAACAGAGCAACACTTTCCACGAGTGTAGATGTGAGAAATGACTTTTCTTAGCATTTGATGTCTGTCTCCAGTCCCACATCTTCCATTCCTGGTGAGCCTGGAAGGAGAGAGGTTGGTTGTTAAGAAAATAATCCTGAGATGGGGCTTCCTCTGACAGGATGCTCTGAGTATTGAATCTCAACCTTGGCTGCGTTTTAGAACCACCTGGGAGCTTTAAAAAATCCCAAGGCCCAGGGCAGTTAAACAAGAACCTCTGGGGGACCCAGGCATCAGTATTTTTCTAAAAAGCTTCCCAGGTGATCCCAAAGTGCAGCCAAGGCCGGGAACCATTGCTACGAGACTATCTGCTTTCCTCCCTTCGAAACTGATCGAGACAAATTTTTCCATCGGTTCCTCTGAGTTAAAGATTATTGAGTTCTCTTTTCAAGCAACGGTCACCCAACCATCCGTCCATCCGTCTGTCTGTCCGTCTATTTATGCATCACATATTTTATTGAGTGCCTGCTGTGTGCCAGGCACGGTGCTGGCTGTTTGTGTTAGGACAAAACAAAGTCAATTTCTTCAAAATGCTAAAAATCAGACACCAGGCTGGGAGATGGGGGGCAGCTGAGTACATAGGAAATCACAATACCGTATTTTCCGGCGTATAAGACGACTTTTTAACCCAGGAAAATCTTCTACACGGCCAGTCGTCTTATACGCCGGAAAATACGGTACCTTGTGATGTAAACCCAGGGGGTGATAGGGCACAGAGGTGCTCCTCTAACCTGCGAGGGTCAACAGGGCAGCTTCCCAGAGGAAGTGGTACCCAGGCTGACACTTGAAGGACCAGTAGATGCTGGCCAGGTGAAGAGGTGGTGGGTTTGGCCGAAGGCAGGTGCATCACTAAGAGAGAAGTGGAAATCCACGCACGTGCTGTAAGTAGCTTAGGGTGGCTAGGCAGAGAAAGGGAGTGGGAATGTGGCAGGAAGCCCCGAAGCACAGGTGGAGGAGGCCAGTGGGCCCAGATCACGGGGGCCTCCGTGGTTATGTTAGGAGTTGGAACTCATCCCCAGAGCAGTAGGGAGCCTTGCGAGGGTTTTCATCAGGGGAGTGGCCAGACCACGTGAACGCCAAGTAGATTCCAGGCTCAGCTGTACCAGAACATGAGATTTGAGCTTCCGAGAAAGCCCTTCTAAGAAAAGACAGAGCCTTCCGTCTCTTGCGGGTAAGGATGACAGATGAGGGATCTGTGCCCATGGCCTCAACCTCATCCTTGACTCTGGGTGTCCCCCCACAGACCCTGAAAGTGCCATGGGTCCCTTGGGAGTAACCAGCCTCTCCCAGGCACCCCTTGTTCTTGTTGGGGATGAGGCTGAGGGGAAGGAGTACAGGTTTGGGGATCAGACAGGACCCACCTCCAGTTGTCACCACCACTAATAATCTCTGTTCTCGCAAGACAGGCAAATCTCTTTGCCTTGTTTCTCCATCTATAAAATGGGGATATTTATGGCCCTTTTGTCATTGGTTTTTATGAGGCTAGAATTATACAATTCAAGGCCAGGAAAGTATTTGGCATTGTTCTTAGTGCATGGTCTGCACCATGATTGACACTTAGTGAACACGGATTCTTTTCCCGCTCCATCTACTGGGGGCACCTGGTCTTCCCCCAACTCCAGAGCTTTATAACCCTGAGCACCAGGAGGGGAAGGGAATCAGAATTCCTCAACCCATCCCCTCCTCTGCCTGCCTCTACCCCCCCCCCCCCCACTTCACCCCCCTTAGTTCTCAACCACAGCCTCCAGCTAACCTGAACCAGTCTTTGCCCAGGTATCCTTACGGGTCTGTTTCTTATGTTTCCCACCCCTTGTGCAGGAGCCAAGCAGGTCTAACTTACTAACCCTCCAGGCCGAGTGCTATATGGAATCTTCTTTCAAATCCAAGCTCCTATCCACTACTGATAACCTGGGTCATATTCAGAGCTGCAGTTACAAAACTCTTTCATGTCCTCTGGGTCCCATCTAGGTCTCTCAGGATCAATGCCCCAATGCTGAAAATGGCCTGCAAGGCCTCACATGAGCTGACTCTCCAGACCCTCCACTGCCCGCTGACCTCATTGCCTACTACTGTCTCCCTCGCTCATTCCAGTCCAGTCATATCCGCTTCCCTCCTGCCAAGTACTCTCCCGCCCCAGGGCCTTTGCACCTGCTATTCCCTCCCTTTGGAATGCTTTCATTTAGCTGCAGACTCTCGCCCTCACTGTCTTTGGGCTTTTGCTTTTCTACCTCACTGAAATCACACACTGAAATCACTCATGCCTCGCATTCACTGTTTCTCTCACCTTCGTTTATTTTCTTCATGGTGCTTATTAACAGCCGACTTAGATACTTAAGTTGTCTATCTGTTTATTGTTTTCTCTCCTGCCCTCCATCCGAATATGATTTCCATGAGGTCAGGGTAGACTTTGTTCAGTGTCACATCCTGCACAGCAGAAACAGCATCTGGCATGTTGCAGGTGCTGGATAAATATTTGTTGAATGAGTGAGTTCCTGAACAAATTCATTACCTCACTTGGTCCTCACAACAGCCCATTTGACAGATGAAAAATACGAATACCCGGGGTCTTACCCACAGTTACATGGCGGAGGAAAGACTAAGCGAGTCCCAGAGCCTCAGCCTCGGGCTCGCCTTCACTCCACACATGGCACGTTCCTCTGCCGGCCAGTGATTTTCACACCATCAGGATTTCCCCCAACCTTTAGCCCGAGAGGAAATGATATCGCAACTGGAAGAATACCCAGAGGGCTGGGAGCTGGCAGCCAACGCCCCGGCAGCTGCAGGGAGTGTGTGAGTGGATTCTGAGTTGGCCAGAAAGGCATCGGAACGAGCAGGATGAAGGCATACAAGAATGTCAGCATGCGCCTGGTCCACCGCCAATGTCAGTCACAAGAGAGGAAGAGGTAGTCTGCACATCAAGAGTTGGGATGTGGGACCGCAGGGCTGTCTCCAGGGGTTGTCCGGGGCCAGACCATGGGCTTCTGTGTTTGGGACCCTTTCTAGCTGTGGGACATGGGGAAGATCATCAGGCGGTCCTGGACCCTCAGCTTCCCTAATGGGATCGACAACCCTGGGATAATTATCGTGTGTCCCAGTTTCCTCCTGCGTAAAATGGGATGCCACTCTGCCTGCCACTGAGTATGGTACTCAAGAGTCAAAGGGGAGGTGGGGAAACTGCTTGGGAAGTTGCAAATTTCTAAACGAAGGTAAGAGATAATTTTGCATTAGTAAATAGATTGTCCTGTAATGGGTCTGGTGGGGATTCATGTGTATGATAGTCTCTCATGGACCCAGGTTTTGTCCTCAGATCTGCTTTCCGATGTCACTACCCATTCAGTTTTTCCAACCTCAACTATAGGAGTCCTTGGTGGCCCTCCTCAGTCCCATCAGCCTCTCTCGTTGCTCTGCCTCCAACTCCACCTCTAATATGACAGGTCCCCAACATCTCCATTGCACTGTGTAGCCCACCCACTGCTGTCTCTCCCCTGGACCTTCTCAAGGCTCCTTACTGATCGCCCGGCTTTCTCTTTTGCCTGCCAGAGAGACCTTGGTAAAACAGATAACAGCACCCCCCTCTGTCTCTCTCCTGCTTTCTGCCCTACCCGCCTCGGCCACCATGTTGGCGCCTCCATAGGCCAAGTCCATTCCTGATCCGGGTTCTTTCGCCACCCTGCCTTCTGCTGGGGTTGCACTGACCTGGATCTCCGAGTGTCACCTCCCTACAAGGGCCTATTCCAACCACCTTCTAAGCAGCTGCTCCAATCATGCTTCACCACATACTGAAGTTGATCTTCAGGGCATTTTCTGAACCTGCAATGATCTTATTTATTTTCTTACTGTTTACTGTCCACCCATTTAGACTATCACCCCTGCCTGTCTTGTTCATTGCTGGATCCCTAGTGACTGGCAGTGGGTCTAATAAGAATTGGTGATTGACCGTGTTCCTGGTGGGGAGGGATGTGAACCGGCTTATGGATCATGGCTACTGGCAAGCATTGCTGTCCTGGACTGAGGCGGTGCCCGCAGAGTCTGATTTACAAAGTAAACAGAGCAGTTTCTAAAAGGAGACTCACCCCAAAGAAGAACCAGAATGCCTGTTTCCGCCAAGGCAGCACAGATGACATCCTGTGGGCTCCACGGCCGGGGGACTCCAGGAGCCTGTCCTGTTTGCATTCGGGCTTTCTCATGGAGGTGGGGGTGAGGGAGCTGACTTTGGGATTTGCTTATTTGTATATTTGACTTCAAGTGCCCTTGAGCTGATCAAGGAGAGTTTATAATTTGTGAATTATGTGTGTGCTTATTAAAAATAAGCAGGGTTGGTTTTTGTTTTTGTTTTTGCCTTAGTGTCTAGAACAGGTCCTGGCACATAGTAAATGCTCAGTAGACCCTTGTTGAACAAATCTTTCCCATCCTGCTGGTGATTCTGATCATCCCCCAGGTGACCAGGTGTCTCCCTCCTCTCGGTGCTGGTGCAAAGAAGGCTGATGTTTTCTCACGGATTTTTCTTCTTCTTTCCTTCAGGTGGACTTGAAGACCAGTCATTCGAGAGCTGGCCGAATGCTACAGCCGCGAATGCCAGCAGGGAGGAAGCTAGAAAGGGTAATGCGAGGCTCACCAGGCCTTTGGGTACTTAAAAAAAAAAAAAACTGTGGTAAATTTCACATAAAATTTACCATTTTAATGTGTACCATTGAGTAGCATTACGTGCATTCACAATTGTGCAGCCATCACCATTGTCTAGATCCATGTTGTTTTCAACACCTGAAAAGCCAACTCCATACCAAGTAAGCAGTTGCTCCCCATTTTCCCTCTCCACAACCCTGGCTTTGGGAACCTCTTATATACCTTTTATCGTAGTGGACTAAGCAGTCCTGAAGTCTGTGGGCATGAGGGAGTGTGTCCTTTTGTTGAGTGGGGTGGGCTGGCTGCCAGAGAAAGGGATAGAGTGTGGCATTCGGTTGCTCAGAGACTGTACGGTCTTCAGTTAAACTCTGCAATCTGTACTTGACCTTTCTCTCTAGAACTTGGCTTGTGAGTTGAAGCCCCTGAGGGCTGAGAGGAGGGATGATGAAGTTTGGGGTCTGACAGAACAAGTGGGCATGGGAGGCAAGGAAGGAAAATAAAGCTGGGTTAGGGGCTGGGGAGGGGAGGGTGTAGACTAGAGAAGCCTGGGCTGTAGGGGAGGCAGCAGGTGAGGTTGTGGCTGGCTGTGGGCAAGGCCACCGATCAGCAGGTACCTGCCTGGAAGTACCACCACTTCCTGTCTGCATTATGCTCAGGCCTGTGAATGCTCTCCAAGTTGTAAGATTCTAGCCTGGAGGTAATGGGAAGGTGTCTCGCTTTTGGAGAGCTTTTCCTGCTCAGAGGCCTACTTTCTGTGGGAATCAGGGCTCACTGCCAGCGATGGCATTTCTTCTACATAAAATTAACACAGAGCAAAGGGAATAATTTTAAAGTGCCAGAATCCCAAGTTTGGGGGATGACTATGTAGGGATGAAGTAGAAATTATTATTTGCTTTATTTTATGTTTTTGCTTTAATGTTATTTTATATTTCACAGATACACATGCATATACATAATTTCACACAAATGCATATGTATAATTCACACAAATGTGTAAATGTGATGATGTAATTACATACTTTTTTAGTGTTGTCTCCTTTTTTTCTTTTCCCTTTAATTTGGCTACCTCCTTTTCTTCTTTTTTCCTACCCTTTCCCAGGTAATGCATGCAAATGACTTTGTATGCACTCTTCTATGCATATATATGCACATATGTATTTATGTACAGATTTATACATATACACATACAAACATATATATAGCTATAAGCTTTGTCATTTTTTAAAAAATGGGATCATATTTGATACATGTTTTTTATGTATCATGCTTTCCCCATTCATCAATACCTTATGGGAAACCCCATCTAAGACACTTGTTATAACTTCAATTTATTCTTCTGAATAGTTGCAAAATATTACTGCTATGACTAGACCATAATTTATTCATCCTTTCTTTATCAATTAATATTCACTTCAGGTTTTTGCCATCATGAACAGTGTTGCTCGAATGCGTTTCAAAAGGTGTAACCATTCACATTTCCGTAGCAACTTAAAACTGGGTCCCTTTCCCCACATCCTTTCTCACTCTAGGTATTATCGTTATTTTCAGTAATGTGAATGGTAGCTTATTGTTACTTACTTATATTTTTCTGACTGCCGGTGACTTGGAGCGTCTTTTTCTACCTCTGCCAGTGATTTGGGTGTGCACTTCTGTGACTCAGCTTTTCCTGTCCTTTGCCCATTTTTTTACTCCGTTTCTGATGCCCGTCTTGTCACTGTGACCTCTTTCAGAGAGAGGCAGAGATGCTTTAGCTCCCACTCCCCGCCACCACCATTTACATTGTGCACTTGTTTCTCAGTCACACAGTTTGTTTCTGGAACCATGTGCAAGGCCCCCTTTAACATCTGTATTTAACTGCTTTGCTTACTCAAAGCCATTTGGACTTACGCATTTTCAGGCTCCAAGACATCTGACAAACTCAGTGGCACTTCATTTTGGCCATGGATGCCCAGCACTTAGTGGTGACCGTGGAGCATAGGGTGTGGGAATGAAAACAGAGGGGTTTGCCATCACATGCAGTGATCCAGATGCCAAACCTGATGTTTCCTTCCTTATTTAAGTGATTTACTGTCGCATAAAAACTACCCCCAAACTTAGTGACTTCAAACAGTGATTTGTTATCTTCCATGGTTCTGTGGGTTGACTGGGCTCAGTGGTGTGGTTCTTCGGCTGATGTTGGCTGAGGTCACTCACTTGACTACATTCAGCTAGAAGCTGGGCTGGGCTGGGAGGCCAAAAGAAGCTTTAGTCACAGCCTTGTGCTTCGGTGTACCTCCCCACATGACTCCTTTCTCGACGTGGACTTTCACCACTTAGTTGTCTAGCCGGAGACCTTTTTTATAGGATGGCAGCTGGCTTCCTAGAAGGAGGAAGCAGAAGCCATTAGTTGACTGAAGGCCTGGACTCAGAACTCCCTGACTGCTACTTCAGTCACCTTCTATTGGTCACAACAAGCCAAAGTCCAGCCCAGGTTCAAGGAGAAGAAAATAGGTTCCATCCCTAATATGATAAGTGGCAGGAGCTCACAGGGATGACAGAACTTGCTGGTGGCTGTGTTTGGAGACCACCTGCCACCTTCCCTCATTGCTTCTCACCTGCTCACCAGCAATAGATATTGTCAGGGTTTTTAATATTTACTAGTTTATAGGGTGTAAAATGACCCAACCAAATAAACTGGGATAGTCAGACACACTTGGGTTTGCATCCCAGCTCGGCCACTTAGTAGCTATGACCTTGGATAAGTTGTCTAACTCCACATAAGAGATTTAGAGAGAATTAGAAATAATGTTTACACAAAGTGCATAGCCAGGTGTCTGTTGTGTAAAAGGTACCCCATGAATGCAGCTCCTCCGCTTCTTCTTCTTCTCTACCTCCACCTCCAGGAATTATATTATCCAGCATTGCAAGTGCATTGTCCACCTCTGGACTGGAATCCCACAGCTGTTCAACAGCTGCAGAGAAACACAATTAAGAGGGACAGGAAGGAATAAGGCTGCTGCAGCCCATTAAAATTCTGTCTCCGGAGGGGTTGTACACAATACCACACCGCAACTGGAGACCTTCTTGGGTTTTTTTTTAAGGAGGATGATGACAGCATTCCCTCATCTACCACGCCCCAAGCTCCTAAAGCTGGCTAAATCCATAATCTGCAGCTCCTCAAATGACCCTGGTTTGTTTGAAGAGGATGATGTCAAGGCCAGGCCGATCCTCCACTCGATATGAGAGCTTCAGAGGAGCCGTTCTTTAAGCATCTGGGGCAATGCTGAGGGGAAAGCAGACCCCAAAGGGGAGGTGAGGGCAGGCTGTGCTAGCCCGTCCTTTCAGCCTTCTCATCCAATCGTCCCTCCTGGACACTGTCAAGGCTCCAGCTTGGGTGCTTCTTGTTTTGTTGGAATTAAAGATAAGGCGAGTTGTGTCAATCTCAGATTCTCCTTTCATCACAACCTGCAACCCCCTATCCCCACCCCCACCCCCGCCACTCCCGGAAAAAGAGACCGCCCAGGCAGGAGAAAGGATCTGAGGGAAGCCCTGGGCCTGCTGGCTTCGGTGGCTGGGTTATTTCCTGGCTTTATGTGTCTCCCCTCAGCCCTGACGGTGGGATTTGTGCTCCCAGCTCTGGGGAGGGCTAGGGGCTGGGAGAACTGCTCACTGAGCAGACGGTCTGGTCTCAGGAGCCTCTCTCCCTGGAAATGGGAGCCCAGCCTGCATTTCGGGGCTGATAATGGGATTAATGAAATGGGGTGGGTATGTGACTGCTCCATGAACGAAGCTATGATTGTGCTGGGGCCTGATTTCCAGAACCATATTCATAATAGAGAATGGACCTGTCACTTCCGGGAACAGTCCCTATAGGCTTTGTGCCCAAGCAAATAGCAGGATCTGGTTGCACCAGAAAAAAGGGAATCCCACCAACTTGGGTGCAAAGCACCACTCAGTGCTAAACCCCTGAAAGTCTTCTTACCTCAGCGTATCTGGGTGTAACCGCTGAGCCTCACCTTGGGCATTCTTTCTAGCTTCTCCCCAAATGCAGACCTTGATAGTCATCACTGCAGCTTGCCTTGAGTCCCCACCACGGCAGGCATTTGACATTTATTACCTGGTTCAGTGCCCACACCACCACCATCCAGCAGGAAGGAAGGCTCAGGGGAGGGTGGCTTATCCAAGGCCACACTGGTAGCAAATGGCAGTGTTTACCCTGCACCTAAGTCCCTCTCACCCCACACTCCTTGCTCTTAACCGTTGGGCTATATCGGTGGTTCTCAAACTAACTGCACTTGCGAATCACCTGGAGAGCTTCAAAAACTACAGATGCATTGGCTCCACTGGAGGCCCATTGGGTCACCACCTCAGGGCAGGGGACAGACACCAGAATTTATTTTTTATTGATTTCAGAGGGAAAGGAGAGGGAGAGAGAGAAAGAAACATAAATGATGAGAGAGAATTATTGTTCGGCTGCCTCCTGCACGCTCCCTATTGGGGATCAAGCCTGCAACCTGGGCATGTGCCCTGACCAGGAATCAGTGTTGACCTATGAACCTTCTGGTTCATAGGTCAACACTCAACCACTGAGCCACACCAGCCGGGCCAGCATTTTGTTAAAGTTCCCCAGTTGATTCAAATGGGCATCTAGGTTTGAGAACCACTGACACAGTGAGGAGCTGCTCTTTAGTGGCTCAGGATTGCCACATCTCTGGCCAAGTGCAAATTTGCCCATCATCTGTGGGCTGAGGGTTATGCAGATGGCTGGACTGTCCGGGTGTTTACTTCCAGTGTGGGAGTGATCAGCTGACTAATTGAAAATTCACAGTTCCTCGCTTGAGAAGGCCGGGTCAGGCCTGGTTCTGTTTATGACACGGCTGTGCCTTCCGCTGAAGATGGAACATTGAATAGTTACGGCCGCTCTGCTTCTTCAGCAAGGACAGGGTCCGCTCCCAGGGTCAGAGGATCTAAATGGACTTTACCCCCCACCCCCAGCGTGTTAAATCCTTTCAGACCCCCTGAGCTCCTTTTTAAATGCAGGACTCTTGGCCATAATACATAATTACATCCTTCTATTTGCACTCCGGTTCCAGATAGTAGTAATCCAAGAAAATCCAATAATGACAGTTGCATTAAGATCCTTCTTCCAGGCTAAGCGGAACATCTGTTTAGACATATTTTTAATCGGCAAATGCTTCCTGTGTTGAGTCCTTGGCAAATTAAATTTCTCACCGGACCGAGGGGGAAGCTGTCATTCAATAACCCATCTCTGGAAATTACAGCCTGGTTTCTTTCCAGGTGCACTTAAGACTTTCCCATGCTGACTCGGCTGCATACCGGGCCCTGACAGTACTGGGTCACATGCACGTATAACACAGCTTGTCTGAGAAACATGCTCTGTCTTAGTGTGAGTGCCTCCGAGAGAAAAGTATTCCTGTCCATTCTCCAAAGGAGAGTTGGAGGCAGAGGAAAATTAAGAGACTTGTTGAAAACCATATGGGAAATGAATAACAAACTTCCACTTGCTACATCGCTGCCTGTGATTACTTAAGACGTGATGATTCTCAGTATTTAAACATTAAGGGTTCCGGGGCTGCCAATATTTCGAAGAGGTTTCCACCACAGAATTTTTTGGACTGTGGGGCTGTTTATTTTTAGCATAACTCATCCATTCTTTAATTAATTCATTCAAAATATGAAGACCCTGAATGCTTACCACTGACCAGGCAAGGTGCTGGGTGTGAACAGAGTGTGAACAAGCCAGTGACAGTTCCTGACCCCCGGGGACCTTCCAGTCTACGGGGGCAACTCATATTTGAAATTTGGGTGCAATTTGTAGTCTAGGACTGAGATAGCGAGTTAGAATACATGTAGAGGCCAAGCAGGTAATGTCAGTGGGTGAAGCTGGCTGGCTGGGACAGGGGGAAGTGGGAGAGAAATGCCAGAAACTGACTATGGGGAGGAGGTGCTGCTTAACTCCAGTGGGTTGTAAATGACAGAAGATTAGCTCACTGTTGCCAGGTCTTACCGTTTTTAAAGAAAAACTAGAAAATCTGCATTTTTATGTGAAATCTTTTGATTTTTAATAATTGGCTACTAAAGTAAGATTAAACACACACACACACACACACACACACACACACACACACACACACACACACTGTGGGCCAAAAATGTTCAGGCCAAACAAAACACATCTGTGGGTTGGGTTTATCCCAAGAGCTGCAAGTGCACGACTTCTGATCTAGAAATTCTAGCGGTGAAACAGTTATTTTCAGGTTCAAAAATGGATCACATGCCAACTTTTTGGTTCTGGTGATATGACCCGTTGAACAATTTGGGACCTCTTATACAAATGGAGAACTGCTGAAAAGACATGTAACCTCTTCTCCACCCCAAATTAAAAATACAGAGTTAAGCTCAAAGGAAGGAACGGGAAATTGCCCTGATCAGAAGAGAATAGGAAACATAAACATGTGGAGCGAACCTTCGGATGGAGGCAAGACTGCAGAGGACATTGAAACTGACAGGAATGGCAAGACATCTTGCTATCTTTCCTAGGCTCCAAGTGGGGAAAAAATATCGTCTATGAGAAACTGAATCCCAAAGCCTGTTCCTCATATAGGTATAAGTTCTCAAATTATATTTCCTACTAGTAGCCCTGTACATGAATCTGTGCATGGAACGCTTGCCTTGTCGCCACGGCGACGAAGCAATTATTCCGCCAGGCCGTTCACGCTGCCTGCTCTCAATGGCTGCCCCCCGCCCCCCCCCCCCCCCCCCCAGGACTGGGGGACTCCAGCAGGGCTGAGAGGACTGGGCACCGCCATCTTGTGGCTATGGGCGCTGCCACCTTTGTGATGGAGTGATGGTTAATTTGCATATTACCCTTTTATTAGATAGGATATATGGAAACCCTAAACTTAGACATTAAGATAATAATGGATCTAGGATCCACAGCATTCCAAGAACCCTGAAAAAATGAAAAACGGGGTCACACTCATGATGAGAGCATAGAGGACTCCTGTGGAAAAGAATCATCTCACCTAAAAAAAACTTTAAATAAAAACATGAGAAACACAAAAAAGGTATTAATCTGTGAAGAAGAATCAGCAGAGACAATAAGTTGCAGAATTACTACCCCAAGGTATAGAAATAATAGAACAATCTGTATGACATTAAATAAATATACATAAACTAACTGAAGAGCCAGTGGAAGAATCTGAACCCTAGTGGGGAAAAACAAAACAAAAGAACAGGCAAATTTAGAAGCCCCTAAATAGGGCTCTAGAAATGACAACGATGTTTATTGAAACTGGAATGGGATAAACGTTATATTGAACACAATTGAAGAGAGAATTAGTGAAGTGAACTAGGAAATTTTAGGTGAAAAATTAGAAGGTGAACATGGAAATTTTACCACGGAGATAAGGAGACAGAAAATGTGAAAAAAGGCATAGCAACATGGAGGATAAAATGAGACTGTTTAAGGTGTAAAGATGCCAATTCTCTCCAAATTGATCTATAGGTTTAATATAATTCCTATCAAAATCCCAACATGGTTTTATTGTTGGTATAGAGAAGCTTATTGTAAAATTTACAGGGAAAGACACATAAAAATTTACATGAAAACATAGCTAAAACAATCATGGAAAAGAAGTCTAAAGTAGGAGTACTCTCTCTATCTGATATTAAATACCTCACTATGTAACTGCAGTAATCAAGACAGTGTCATATTAGCAGAGGGATAAATATATAGATCAATGGCACAGAATAGAGGACCCAGAAATAAACCCAATTGCTATATGACTCAGCAATTCCATTCTTGGGTATTTATCTCAGAGAAATCAAAACTATCTTCACACAAACTGTAGTGCATGAATGTTCATAACAGCTTTATTTGTAATAGCAGGAAACAGCCCAGAAGTCCTTCAAGAGGTGAACGGTTAAACAAACTGTAGGACATACATATCAGGGAATACTCATTAGCCTCAAAAAGAAACTATTGACACATGCAACAACTTGGATGAGTCTCCGGGTATTGCACTGAGTAAGGAAAGCCAATTCCCAAAGGTCATATACTGTAGGATTTCATTTTTATAATAGTGTTCAGATGATAAACATTTTCGAAATGGAGACCAGATTAGTGGTTGGGAGTTTAGGGATGGGTTGGCGGGGAGAGGAGTGAGGAAGTGGATGTGATTATGGCAACATGAAGGGTCCTGGATCCTTAGGATGGAGCTGTTCAGTATCTAGAATGTGATGGTGGATACAGAAACTTATACATGTGATAAAAATGCATCAAACTCACCCTCCCTACCCCCTCTACTCCCACCCCCCTACACACACACACACACACACACACACACACACACATGAGTATACATAGTACTGGAGAAACCTGAGTGAGACCAGTTGATTGTGTTAATGGCCATAATCCAGTTGTAATTGTACTATAGTTTTGTAAAATGTTTCTAGTGGGGAAAACAGTAAAGTGTATACAAAATATCTCTCTACTATTTCTTGCAACTGCATGTGAATCTACAGTTATCTCAATAAGAATTTCAATTTACAAAAACCATGTCATATACAGTGAAAAATTTGAACTTCAACATTATGGCTCAGTTTGTTCCCTCAAATATGGGTGGCTTTGAGAATAGAGCATGCCCCTAACTTGGCTCCAACCCAAAGGGTTGTGAGATGTCTGTGCCCACTTAATTCTGTGGTCCATAGGCTGCCCTCAAGCCCCATATGGTCTCATTCAAGGCCTCCAGCAAGCCAAACTCACTCTAGTCATAGGCCTGCTACACTTACCACACTCGTTCTTGCCCTGTCTGGAAAAGTACCGCCCAAGGGTTCAAAACCCTGACCAGATCAAATGCTCCCTTTAGAACACACATTTGGTGGATTCACGGATACTGTATCTTAACCATAATGCATAGGATGAATTAAAAGCAAAGTAAATGGCAGTGTGACTCTCTTGCAGATGGCGAGGAGAATGCCATGTTTCTGCAGAGCCCTGGGACCTCGAGTGCCAGAGCTGAGACCTTCTCTTCCCGGGTCCGAAGGGCCACAACCTCAAGGACAGAGAGAATATGGCCTGGAGGGGTCATCCCCTATGTCATTGGAGGAAACTTCACAGGTCAGTAGCCCAGATGAGGCCTGCTTTGGGGCTTGGTGTTCGGTCTCCCTGGGTTGACATAGTCTTCCCAGGAAGGACCTGGTGGGATTGAGCAGCTGTGGGGTCACAGCAGTCCTACCTGCTAACTCTCCCTCCTGCAAACAGGGTCTCATGCACTAGGTACAGGGAAACTGCAGTCTCTGTTGGGGTGATGCCCTCAAAGGTGGCCCCCTGGTCCCCGAGGCTTCATGTAAGGGTGATATATGATCCTGGTCTTGAAGGCTAGACAGGGTTTGCAGGCAGAAGGAAGAGGGTGAGCAGCTACACAGGATGGCTCCCGTGTCCTCTGACTAAGCACCCTGGACCACCCCCACCCCCCACCCCAGAAGTACTCCAGACGGTAACCAGAGGGACCGTAGACATGGTTAGTCTTCCTGGGTCCAGTCCTGGCTGCAGCACTTACCAGCCGTGTGCCCTGGGGCCCGTTACTTAATTAACCCGTCCTGCCTCAGTTCCCTCTTCCGTAAATGGGATGATATTCTCCACTCTATAGGATTGTTTTGAGAATGAAATGAGTTAATTTAGATAAAGCACTTAGAATAGTGCCTAACACGTAGTAGCAGCCAGTAATTATTTGTCATTGGTATTATTATCTTAAAATGTGTAAGTCATTCAGTGGCTCCCATCACCACTGATGCAACGGCAAGTCCTGACCATGACCTCCTGGCAGCCCTTGCCCCCCTCCCAGCTAGTGTTCTACCTTCTCTCCTCCTCTTTCCTTAGTTGCTGGGCACTGGCCTCACCTGTTGTCTTTCTTTTCGGGAACATGCCCCCCTCATTGCCACCTTCGCACACTTGCGCTTGACCCTCTGTCTGCCTGGAGTGTTGTTTCCCCCATCTTCTCCTGGCTGGCTTCTTCGGATCATTGGAGTCTCTGACCAATGACCTGTCCACAGAAAGGCCTTCTTTGACTCCCCAACCAGATCCTCTCTCCCAGCACCTGCTTTGTAGAGTCTTTCTAACATTTGGGATCTTAACTATGTTCTTTCAGACCTGGTGTGCTTTTCTGATGAAGGATTTATATAACCTTCATCAAAATAAACTAATTTTATATAGAGATCTTTCTTTACACAGAGATTTTTGTTATCCTGTAATTAGTGGGATCGCTATGTTGGTGAGTAATTGAGCTATGAACAATTGGAACCCAAAGTATAAAGATGTAAAAAAAAAAGGGGGGGCGGGGAGGGCAGCTAAGCTACTCTTGGTTCTATATGAATGTTTCTAGGGACAATAGGGCACCACACCCTCGTCTTTCAGGCTGGGAGCCTGCCGTTGGTTGGTTGGCTGTTTTTTTTGCAACAAGGTCACTCTAGAATTCAGATCCACCAACCTCTGTACTTCCCAAACTATTCGTCTAGCCCCTCGTTGCTTCTAGCAAAATCAAAATAGTCTTCTTCCTCTCCGATTGGTAGATTTTTGAAAAGAATAGTTATTCCCCATTTCTAATTAGCAGCCTGGAGTTTACAACTACTTTATTCTTACTCCCAGACAATTTACTTACTGTTTTATTTCTCAGTACATTTCTAATCAAGGAAATGTGAACACAGGCTCAGAGAAAGCATAAAATTCACCTGTTTTTAAAGGCTCTTTAGAAAATCAGGTTCAAGGTTGCTCCAGAAAACACTGAACCCCATGCAAAGGTAGCAAGGATGTACATGCAAGTAGAATTTTTAGAACATAGGGGAATGCCCTCCGATGGTTATAAAATAAAATGAGGGTGTTGAATGTTGTGCTGGTGAGCTACTTCAGGAGCCTAAAATTTCCAATTTGGGTAACCCGTGTAAGATAATTTTCTGTAAGTTTAGAAAAGTACTTTCAATACAAAGGAAAAGCTGGGGAGCCTAGATAGTTTGAAAATCTATGTTTCCCCTCTCTTCCAATTCACAAACTCCTACTCTCGATGTTTCAGTAATTCAGGAAAAAATGTATTGCATTCTTAGCAAGGTAAATCCTTATTCCTAGTACATTTCTACTCTGAGTCACCCGAACAAGCTTTTTTTGTTTGTTTGTTTGTTTTTATCATTGGCACAAGCTGTGTTGTAAGCCAGCATGCATTAAAGCATCTAAGGAAAACATGGGCCCGTGAGTGAAGTGATGGGCACTGGCCTTGTCATTTCAGGAAGCCAGAGGGCCATTTTTAAGCAGGCTATGAGACACTGGGAGAAGCACACCTGTGTGACCTTCATAGAGAGGACGGACGAAGAAAGCTTTATTGTGTTCAGTTACAGAACTTGTGGGTAAGTAAACGAAAGCTTGGCCACCTCGGTGGAATCAGGAGGGGCAAACGGCGCTGATGGCTCACGAGTCTTGAGTTTTCTCTATAAAACCAAGTGTTTCCAAGGAGCTATAATATATAGGAGCCCGGGGTTTGTCTGAAACTCCCCTGGCCCTGAATGACCTCACCATCCAGCGATAAAGCAGGTGGGTCAAGAGGGAGACTCCAGAAAGACAAGGGGCCTGGATGCCCTGTCCCAGGAGCAATGGAAGGAATTGAGGGTGTTTCATACGGAGAAGTGGTTCTGAACCAATTTGACGTCAGTGACCCCCTTGAGAATCTGATGGATGTAAATACATGTAAAATTCCGCGTGTAATTTTATGAGCTTACAGATTTCCTCAGGAAAACACAACAAATAACAAGGTAACTGGATTATGCCTACATTTATCCGTTATGCCAATAAATGTAAGTGTGATATACTCAGTCACTGACAGAAAAAGCTTCCCATATTGGCTTCGAAAACTTAAACCTAACTACCTACTGTAAATATGAGATAACTACTGAAGAAAATGACCCAGGAAGGTTTAAAAATAAAAGGAAAGAAAGCATACAGGCAAATGCTAACAAAAAAGAAAGCTGGGGTCACAAGTTTTGTTATAGACAAAGCATTTTTTGTTTTGTTTTTAAAGTGTTAAAAAAAAAAGGTGAGACTTTATAATGAGAAAGGATACAAGCTCCAGTGAGAATATAACTGTCATAAATCTTTATGTACCAAATAGCATAGCATTAAGAGCCATAAAATAAACCCCAGGGAACTCAAGGGGAGATTGACAGAAACACGACCAACAGGGGACTTTATTTCATTTCTGTCAATGCACATAGATCACTGTCAAGTTGACAAAAAATAAAATAAGTAGAGATTTATAGAGAACTAGAAAAAATGTAATTAATAGAGTTATTTCTATGGGTATACTAGATTCTATAACCTGATAACACATCTTTTTTTAAGAGGCTATTGAGCGTTTATTGACACTGTCCATCTATTAAGCATTAAGAATACCTCAATGAATTCTAAAAGGAAGAAATCCCATTTATTCTCTAATTGCAAAGCTATGGAACTGGACATAGGAACATCATAACAAAAAATAAAATAAACTCCCCTGCATTACCTGGTAAATTAAAGGTCACCCCTCCCCCCTCACAACTCTTAAGTCATAAAGAAATCAGGATTAAAATTATAAGACGTCTAGATAATGACAGCCTAGTTCAACATTAAAAAGATATGGCTAATTCTGGTGAGTAGTTCAGTTGGTTAGAGCATCATCCCCATATGCCAAGGTTGTGGGTTTGATCCCCAGTCAGGGTACATACAGGAATCAACCATGAATGTGTAAATAATTAGAACAACAAATCTCCTTCTCTCTCTCTCTCTTTCTCTCTCTCTCAAAGAGTAAATTAGAAAGAAATTGAAAAATTGAGGGAAAACACTCTCTCCCTCAAAGCACCAAATATAGAATTTTACAGATGAATTCTTTGAAACCTTCAAGAAACAGATTATTCTGGTACTATTTAAGCTTTCCAGAGCATAGAAAAAGAAGAACACTTCCTTCCAAATTACTTTTAAGGAACTATCAAAGCATTGTTACCCCAAAGTGACAAAGATAGTACTCCAAAAGAGAAAATTATAGACTCATCTGACAAAAATGGCCATGCCAAATCCTAACTAAAATATGAGCACAAAGTGTACAGCAGTGTGACAATAGAAGAGTGGGCTGCCAAGAAGGTATATCTAAGGAATGCAAGGCTAGTTCAACATTAGGAAACCTGTTTTCATGATTCACCATATTGATAGGGCAAAGGAAGAAGGTATATCTAAGGAATGCAAGGCTAGTTCAACATTAGGAAACCTGTTTTCATGATTCACCATATTGATAGGGCAAAGGAAGAAGGTATATCTAAGGAATGCAAGGCTAGTTCAACATTAGGAAACCTGTTTTCATGATTCACCATATTGATAGGGCAAAGGAAGAAGGTATATCTAAGGAATGCAAGGCTAGTTCAACATTAGGAAACCTGTTTTCATGATTCACCATATTGATAGGGCAAAGGAAGAAGGTATATCTAAGGAATGCAAGGCTAGTTCAACATTAGGAAACCTGTTTTCATGATTCACCATATTGATAGGGCAAAGGAAGAAGGTATATCTAAGGAATGCAAGGCTAGTTCAACATTAGGAAACCTGTTTTCATGATTCACCATATTGATAGGGCAAAGGAAGAAGGTATATCTAAGGAATGCAAGACTAGTTCAACATTAGGAAACCTGTTTTCATGATTCACCATATTGATAGGGCAAAGGAAGAAGGTATATCTAAGGAATGCAAGGCTAGTTCAACATTAGGAAACCTGTTTTCATGATTCACCATATTGATAGGGCAAAGGAAGAAGGTATATCTAAGGAATGCAAGGCTAGTTCAACATTAGGAAACCTGTTTTCATGATTCACCATTTCATGATAGGGCAAAGGAAAGAAGCCATATTCGTATCTCAGAAATGCTAAAGAAGCATCATCTGCACAATTCAACATGCATTTTTGGGGTTTGTTTTTTCCTAATATTTTTTAATGATTTCAGGGAGGAAGGGAGAGGGAAAGAGAGAGAGAGAAACATCAATGATGAGAGAGAATCACTGATCGGCTGCCTCCTGCACAACCCCCACTGGGGATCGAGCCCACAAGCCAGGCACGCATCCTTGACTGGAATCAAACCCGAGACCCTTTAGTTCTCAGGCTGACGCTCTATCCACTGAGCCAAACCAGCTAGGACAAGGGATTTTGCTTTTAAAAAATAGCCAATGTAGCATAAGAATAGATATCAAGGATAGATCTTTGACATATATGTATATATATATATATATATATATATATATATATATATATATATATAATCCTATATAATAAAAGCCTAATATGCTAAGTGTCCCACGGTTCATTTGACCGTTCGACTAGTTGCTATGATGTGCACTGGTCAGGGCAGATGCTGCAATTAGTAGGTTAGCTTGCTGCTGGGGTCCAGCTGATCAGGACTGGGCGAGACGGGCCGGACATGCCCTGGAGTCCTCCCTCAAGTCCCTCCCGGCCCCGATTGTGCAACGGGGGTCCCTCTGCCTGCCCTGTGCCCTCTCACAATCTGGGACTCCTTGGGGGATTCTGGAGAGTCGGTTTCGGCCCGATCCCTGCAGGCCAGGCCGAGAGACCCCACCGTTGCATGAATCTGTGCACCAGGCCTCTAGTATATATATAATCTGTATGGCGAGATGATGGCTATTTTAATTTCTTGTTTTATAACTTTCTACTAGTAGCCCATTTGCAGGATTCAATCCTGCAAGCCGCCGCTTCAGCCGCGTGCACTGCTGCTGCCGCAGCCTTGGGGCCACCACACCTGCAACTGTGCGCCACTGCCGCCCGCCTTGCTCCGCCCCGCCTTGCTCCGCCCCGCCGCGCCCCGCCCTGATGGCGGGTGGCCAGTGGAAACTGCTGCTGGCGGAAAACGGGTGCCGGCAGCCACGCAATTGGCCACCCCGAGTTCCGCCACCAGCGTCTTCCGCCGGCCGCATGGGTCCTTCCGCAGCGTTGGCCGTTTAGGCTGGCGGTAGGAGCGGGGGGCGGGGACTCGAGTCCCCGCCCCCCGCTCCTACCGCCAGCCAATCAGCCACCCTGAGTCCCGCCCCCCGCGCCTCCAGCCGGCCCAATCATGGGCGTAGCGGAGTGATGCAATCTGCATATTGCCTTTTTATTATGTAGGATGTTAGGAATAATGATAAATACTACTTGAAAAAATAATTGTGACCAGAAGGAGAGTCATCCCTAAGGCTGATAACAGTACCAAGATGCATCTTTACAGAAATGCAGCTGCCTCCTTCCCCATCTCTTTAACTCGTCATTGGTGATGGTCCCGCCAAGACTCAGAGTAGAAGGGTGGGGGAGTGTATGTGCTTTATTCCAGGGAGAGAGGTCATGGATTTTCAAGAGGATCCATGAGCACCAGAAAGGTCAAGAACCTTTGGAGGTTATTTCCGTATTGGGAGGAAAGTTGGACAAGGAGAGAACCTGCAGCTCTAAAATTGTGTTTCTTTTAGACACACACTCACACGCACACATTACACCCTTGCTGCTCCCTGACCTGCTGATTTGGGTATTTCTGCACTGTCCAGCTGTTGCTCCTATGTTGGGCGCCGAGGAGGAGGCCCACAAGCCATATCCATTGGGAAGAACTGTGACAAGTTTGGCATTGTGGCTCATGAGCTGGGCCATGTGGTTGGGTTCTGGCATGAACACACCCGGCCAGACAGAGACCAGCATGTCACCATCATCAGGGAAAACATCCAGCCAGGTAAGGCGCCTGTGTGGAGTCTGGGAGTTAAAAGCCAGGAAGGTAGCATCCCCGGGGTCAGGCAGGAGTGAAGGAGAGAGGGTTTGCTGGGAGCTGACCAGCGCTCATTTCTAAGTATTGAGGCAGGGACTCCACTGTGCAAGTGTTTCCCACCAGCCTGTCACTGTCCATCTGTAGCCTTTCTTGGGAGGTCACCTACCATAGCTTGTAGATTAGAGCAGAAGCCAAATGACTTTCCATGTTGTAAATGACAATGAAATCTAATTCCGTTTCCTGAAAGGAACAGAACCGACCACAACACTGTTGCAGGATCAAAGCTAAGCCAAAAAAAAGAGTTCTGGTTGCTTTTATAAGAGTCGTTTTTGCTGACTTAGGCAACCCATCTTTTTGAAACTGAAATACAATTAAGACATGAGTACAAATAAAAACAATATTTCTGCCCAGAAACATTCTTCCCCAAGGCAGATAAAATGTCTAGATTTGAAAAAATACCTTCTCGTGTTAAATAATTTTATATAGAAGTTCACATTAACCGTGAACGTTATCTGGTTGAAGAATACGGTTGCCTGAAAAATGCTTCCGAGAGTCGGAATTGTGAACTGTTTGGGATTGAACTGAACTCTGACTTGTTTTCTTTTGTTCCTTCAGTAGCAAGAGCAGAGTCCCCCCGCTCCCACCCCAATCAGATTGATAACTAACCTGCCTACAGACTTAGTGTAAGAGTTTGGAGTGGCATTTGGGGAGAGGTGTTGGGTAGTGGTGTTGGGAGGATGTAGGGCTTATTCTAAGTTTCAAATTTCCAATCTTAAAAGCAGCTACAAGAACCACCACCAAGCCGGGTATTTGACTGATCGGGCTGACAGAGCCTTCGGAAGTCGCTATGGGCCCTCCTTCCCCCCTCTGCCTCCTTTCAGGTGCCTGCCTTGCTTTTCAAAGGCCTTAACAGAGTGTTGTGTCACAGGTCAGGAGTATAATTTCTTAAAAATGGAAGCTGGGGAAGTGAGCTCTCTCGGAGAGACATACGACTTTGACAGCATCATGCACTACGCCCGGAACACCTTCTCAAGGTCGGAATCTATGCTTCGCCTCGTCTGTTTTATTGTGCCTGCTGCAGGCTTGGGTCAGATTCCTGGAGGTCTGCAGCGAGCGGGTCTCTGCATGCTCCTAGCACGGTTGGCGTGTCTGTCCTTGAAGTACAGTGGCCTCTGGGCTGCAGTGAAATATAATCTAATCAGGCTCCTGCTAATAAGATTGAATCCCATTGTGAAGTGGGTGTTCCATCATGCCTAGTGTCACAAGCAGCAAACTGGAAAAGGGACGTTATTGAGAGGCCGGCTGCCGTAATAACCGAGGGGCTCTGTGCCACATTTCCAGTGGGTGGGGGATCTTCTAAAGCAGCGGTCACCAGCCGGTGGTCCGTGGGCCACTGGTGGTCCGTGAGGTCCGAAAGGTTGGCAACCGCTGTTCTAAAGCCTGCCCTTGAAGTAGGCACTGTGGCGTTTACCAGTTCTCCTCGAGGAGGCTAGGTCTACTGGAAGCTAGATCGTGTCAGAGCTGGGAGGGTGCTAAATCATGGCTTCATTTCAGAGGTGAAGAAAGTGAGGCTCCAGCCGGCTCGAGGGCACACAGGTAGCTGGGGTTGGCCTGAGAACAAAGATCCAGTTCTCCTGGCTGCTGGTCACACACGATGGTCGCTGAGATCCCCAAGTACAGCCAGACCCATTACTTATGGGCAGCATGGGCAGGATCTGTTTTGATGAGTTAGTGTTGGGCTGAGCCAGGTGTTAAATATTTTCAATACTGCCCTGGCTTCCGGGCCATACCACTATTTTGTATATAGAAGTGCTCCCTGCCCCCAGAGGAGGTCTCTCAAAAATCTCAATTTCCAAACCAGGCGGAAGAAGCCTCAGATTCCCATATGGCAATGAACGCGGCCCTATCTGTCAGTCCTTCGCCCATCTGTACCAGATAAATATTTAATAATAAATAATAGATAAGTTATAAAGCAATACAAAGAGTTATGACAGCTAGAGAAACAAGACCCAAGTGACCAGCTTCTCACTTGGACCAACTTGACACTGATTCCCTCATGAAATCAGTGCCAAGTCTCCACTTGGCAGCCTGCAGCCCCTGGGGCTGATGTGGTGTTGCCCAACTAGTCCTTGCTCCATTTCCCAACCTGCCAATCACCCAGGGCCCAGCACCCAAGGATCCCCCACTCTGACCTCTGATCCTCCGGGAGGCTACTGGCCTTTCCCCTCCATGGGAGCTTAGAGTTCCTTAAGGACAAGCTGGCAGACTTCAGGACTCTGGAGACCCAGGCTCTAGAACTCGCATGACATCCCTTCTGTCACATTTTATTGGCCAGAGCAAGGGACAGAGCCAGCCCAGATTCAAGTGATGGAAAAACAGATACGACCTCTTCATATGGGGAGTGGCAACTTCACGTTGCAAAGGGATGTGGATATCAGGAGGCATAATTCATTATTTTGTCTGCCACAACTACCTCTCACCTCTGCCCCAGCGTTCACAGTGGTTCTAGCAAATCTATTTCATAGCAAGCTGATGCCTGCATTGCCCTGTCTGCAGTTTTCTGCATGGATCTTCAGAAAGCTCCTCTGTTCAGTGGGATGTTTATCAATGGCATCCTTACTGGTGGACTTTCCTGCCCACTTTTTGTCAAAATTTCCCCACTCTCTAACTCCCTGTCATTACTTCTGCTCACATGCCCTCTGTAAAAGAGCAGAAAATGGTCCATAGAACCTTTACTCATCTGGGAGGCAGATGCTATTCCTGCTGATGGGAAACCCAATCTTCGTGTGTCTTTACGACTGAGCTGTCTTCTTCCAACTTCATTCCCTTGAGTTTATTGCAGCTCCTCCCCCTCCCCTTGGTTGGACCGGGGCGTGGGTAGTGGTGCCTTTGGAGGACTTGTTGGGCGAGGGTCCAGGAGATAAGGAGACAGTTCTCTGGTACAGTGTTGTCTTTGTCTGGAGAATTCTGAGCGGAGAGTTTTATTCCCTAAGGCATCTGCCAAACCCTTCCTTAGTTTAGCAGAATGTCAATGCTAAGAGTTGTTCTACATAAGGCGGGGGGGGGGGGGGGGGCGGGCATATTACTATGGTGGTTTATACAGGAGACATCTCTTGTTGTAAACATCTTCCAGAACCCACCACCTTGCTGGCGGCTCAGGATGTGCTGGGGTGGGGATAGGACAGGAATTGGGGGGAGAGCTCAGGCAGGGGGTACACCATGCCCAAAGCATGAAGGTGTGCATAGGGCCTGTACTCGGCTGGGCATCCTGGTATCCACTTGTCTGTTTAGGTCATTTTAGACTTTATTTGCGTGGGAGTAGAAGAAGACATTCATGTTAAAAGGGACTGCTGAGACCATCTAGGCCAATCTCTTATTGTTCAGAGAAGTAAACTGAGGCTCAGAGAGGGGAAGGGACTTGTCCGAGCTCACTCGGGTGGCAGAGCCAGGCCTTCCATAGAAATCTCTAGGCCCGGGCTCTCTCGAGTACCCCTAGTTCTCTTCATTCATCTCACTTTCTATCTGATTACCCCTCTTGCCAGCGAGTCCCCCAAACTCCAATCCCCACTTTTACCAGCTCATCTAGCACTTCCTGACCAGCCCCTGGCAGTCTCACATTGTACAGGTTCCCATGAGCTCTCTGCAGCCTCTCCAAGACTTGTCCATGCTCAGCACTGCCCACTGCACAACTCCAGGGGGCACCACTCACACCGTCATCTCGCTGAATGGTGCTCCTTGCAGTTTTGCAGCATGGTGGCCCTGGGCCTGCACCTGTCAAGAGCTTTGTGGAAGTGCTCAAGAAACATCAGTAAGGGAAGCCCTTGGGCCACTGGGCTAGGGCATATTTTTAAACTTGGCAGAGTCATTTTCC
Source organism: Cnephaeus nilssonii (assembly GCF_951640355.1). Taxonomy (NCBI): domain Eukaryota; kingdom Metazoa; phylum Chordata; class Mammalia; order Chiroptera; family Vespertilionidae; genus Cnephaeus; species Cnephaeus nilssonii. The sequence goes on along the minus strand of NC_137087.1, from coordinate 40,999,561 downwards.
CATTGGAAAGGGAGCAGGCAGCTGATGAAATGGAATGCTCAAATGCCAGCACAAGAGCTGGGCAGGGAGGAGGAATGTCGATGGGGTTATGGGCAAGGAAATGAAGACTGTAAATCCCAGCACGGACGCCTGACAGCCCTGACTTTCCTCTCTCCTTTCTCTCGCTTTCTTTTCCTCCCGTAGAGGAGTTTTCTTAGACACCATCCTCCCCCGCCGAGATGACAGTGGCGTCAGGCCAACCATTGGCCAGCGCGTGCGGCTCAGTCAGGGAGACATCGCTCAAGCCAGGAAGCTGTACAAGTGCCCAGGTAACTGAACCCTGGGAGTCCCAGGGCCCCCAAAGTGTCCCCAAAGCACAACTCCACTGCCCTTTGCAAACATTCACCTTGGCTGGGAAAACAACTCGGGGAACCTGGAGAGATGACCTCTGGCAGCTGTGATTCCTAATGTGCTGCTGTTAGGAGGAGGGAGATGGTATTGAAAGCCCAGATGGTGAGGTGGTTGCCCGCAGGGAGCTGAAGAGTAGGCCTTGGAGCCCACAGCTTAACTTGTGGGACGCTGCAGAGCTCTGGCAAAGCCCTGATGCTCAGAAGAGGAAGGAGGCTTCGTAGAACCACAGTGCACCCCATAACGGCAAAGCCGCCTCTCCTTTCTATGGGAGTAAAGGGTGTGTTTTGGCAAAACAAGAGGCAAGGGTGTTGCAGGAAGACCGAGCATGAAGGAGAATGCTTTTGGGAGGTGGGAGTCAGCTTCCCAAACCCTGGAAGGTGGAGGGTCCTCAGTGCTGTAAATGAGGTCATTGCTGTGGTCTTGGGGCTCTTCTAGAGGCCATCCAGGGTGCCGTCCAGGGTGCTGGTCAGTGGCCCCCAGTCTGCCATTGAAGTCTGGGCAGTACACTGGGTTCGGAGCAGATGCCCACTTCTCTGCCAGTTCAGAAGCCTGCTCCCCTTGAATTTGCCCTCTTGTTGGCCTTTTGTCCCCTTGACTTCAGCATCATCACACCCCCTGCTGCCTGGGCGGGGTGAGCTCGTATCGACCCCTTTAAGCTGCTGAACTTGAATGCAACGCATTGGTTACCACAGCCAAGTTTTTTACCACTGATGGGACAATGCATTGCAGCTTTTGGGGTGGAAAAAGGAAACTCCATTACCAACAGGTCCAGGAACCTTTTCAACCCCCCGGACCAGGCACACAGTTGATCATGGGACAGAATATTTGAAATAGGGGCCATCTTAGACTATCTGAGTTATCACATCGCCCTCAGCAGCAGGGTCACGGGGCTTTGCTCCATCATGAACCTCTAGGAAATAAGTTCAGCCAGCTATTACTCATCTGGGGGTGCATTAGGGCTGCAGTACAGGACACACATATCATGTGTCCTTGCTGAATTGAAAGAGAAACCTTATAGCATTCCCTGGGAAATGCCATAGTATTTATTTAGTTATAATGTATATGCCTCTTACTTCCCCAAAGGATTCGAGGCAGCTGGTAAATACCACAGAGCCATACAGTAACGTATCTGTTCCCGCAGAATGTTGATGATTATTCTGAAATAATTTCCATGGAGCCCTCGGGGGTGGTGACTGCCAGGCGTAATCCTCGTGATGCCTGGCAGTTGTTCGGTAACATGATATTGAAGCCCCGATATCCAGGACTTCCTGAGGTGAGGATGGGCCGCTCTCCAGCTACCCCTTCCTGCAGCTCCAAAGACGGCAGCTCCCAGGAGTTTCAAGTAGTAGCTGAAAGCGAGAGTGGTTGCCGTGCAGAGTCTGAATTGCACTCAGAAAAAAAGTGCATAAGGAGCTCTTTCCCACGTTTTGGGGGTGTCCCCGTAAGAGCAGGGGCCCCCAGCAACCCAGTGTCTAAGTCTTTGGGGTCTGAGTCCAGGAGAGTCAGGGGAATACGAAACCTGCAATGTCCAAGCTTACTCATCCAGGTCTGAGGACAAATTAGGGAAGTATTTTCACATACATAAGGACTAGGTTTTAGACTCATGGCCCAGCAACCCTTAATCATTCAAGACCAGGATGGCCTCTTGTAGAGTGTTCCCACTTACCAGGCCTCTGGTCATTTTTTTTTTTTTTCTGTTTTCTTGACTATTTGGTAGCTCATTTAGAGGTGGGTAGCAGGAAAAGAAGAGGCAAGGTTGAAGCTAATAGCTGATAGGAGTTTCAAAGCTTTTTTTTCTTTTCTTTTTGTGTTACCTACTTGGGCTTTCGTATCCTTTCTGCCACAGACGTTATTTGCGATTGCAATGCTGCTATGGGGGGAGCACTCACCATGTGCCAAGCATCGAGCTGATCCAGTTCATTTAATGCAGATGAGTTCATTAACTTTTTGGGCAGGCCACACCCATTTAACAGATAAGAAAAGAACCACCACACATCCTGCTGGAGAGCTGAGATTCAAACCCAGCTCTAGGCAGACTCAACCCTGAGAGCCTCAGAGGTATTCCTGGGGTGTTCCTTCTTGGTGCCCAGACTCTCTTTTCACTTTTATTCGCCAGGAAGATGCCAGTGGGCCTGGCACACTTCTCGCCAATGCGTTCTGAAGGCTGTGGCTAGTAAAGGGGTGTGTCTGCTCGGCAGCCCTGTAGAGGGCGCTCTGCGGCGGAGGGAGGGAGGGAGAGAGAGAGAGAGAGAGAGAGAGAGCGCGCGCGCGCATGTGCGCGCGCGCCTGAATCGTGGTTGTCCTTTTGCTTGTGCAGCTTGTGGGGAGACTCTGCAGGACACCACGGGGAACTTCTCTGCACCTGGCTTTCCAAACGGCTACCCTTCTTATTCCCACTGCGTCTGGAGGATATCGGTCACTCCAGGGGAAAAGGTAGGAACTTCAGGAAATGACCTAACAGTCTTTGAGTTGGATGACGTGTGAGGAGTTATTATTAACAGGAGTAATAACAGCTGCTATGTTGTGGGCACCCACTGTGCGCCAGGCGCAGTGCTAGCTTGCTTAATGTTATTTCCTTCTGGGCTCTTCAGCCAGCCTCCCTCCCACGGATGGAAGCCTGTATACTCAATGTCCATAAGAGTGATAAATCAAGCCCACGGTGTGTAAAACAAAGTAAGTTCTATCCTTTTCCCTTGATAAGCGCACCATCAGAATGCCTTGGAAGGTGAGGAGCCCTGGCAGGTGGCAATATGGAGAGAGCTAGATACCAACCCACAGCTGCCCTCTCCTCCTCCCAGCCCCAGTCCCGTCTCAGGAGCACCCAGGGTGACCCCTCAGCCCACACGCCTGAGCACCCTTCACTCCTGCCTTGCGAATAGCCATTGCTTGGCTGCCTTTCCAGTGGGAATGGACTGCCCAGGTGTGCTGTCTTCCCCGGAAGGGTGGATCCAGGGCAGAGGTCCTTGCATGTCCTGGAAGTGGACTCAGGGGCTGTTTGGACAGGGAACCCCGGGATTCTGGGCTCCTGGTGTGAGGTCTAGAAGCTGGACAAGCTCTAGGTGGGCGTGTTCCTTTAGCTCTGAAGACCATGACTCTTGAGAGGTAAGCCCAGGGCAGGGGCCTCTTTTGCCCTCATCCAAGGGGGTATGTTCGCGACCCTATTGCAATGTGCATTTCCATACACCCACTTATATGGACGTGCAATCTGAGGCTCAGACCTTTCCTAAATGACCCAAGTTCACAGTAAGATATAGAACTGAGAACTGGGCCTCCGCAGTTTAAAACGAATTTTCTACATGACGCCTCTCTACAGTTCAAGTTATCTCAAACATAGAGGTAGCTATCTTTGAAATGTTTGCTCTTTCGTACCTGTCGTAGCTTGTCTCACAAATCATAATGCTGGTGTATTGGGCTGCCCCCTTCTAAACTCACCGAGGACAGAGGTTGTTCACCTCCAGCACCTGACATAGCCCAGCACCTAACATAGCCCAGCACCCAACATAGCCCATGGCACAGAGTCACACAATAAGTATTTGTTGAATGAACGTGTGGATAGATGAGTGGCCCAGTGAAAAACCTGCAGCTGGGGGTGCAGTGAGAGGTCTTGGAATTTTTCAGGTGCCCATAGCCAACTTACAAGCATTCCAAATTCATAACATTAACAGATGTTCATTTAAATGTCACTTTAAAGATAGTGTGAAAACTAGAGGGAAATAATGGCTCGGGATGATCGGCAGCATCTTCTGTGTGCTGTTCTTAGCATATTATGTAGAGACTCTTGTTTAATCGTCACAAGTTCATGTGAAAAGTGCTGATACCACACTCATTTTGCAGGTGAGGGAATGGACCTGCCCAAGGCTACTCAGTTTGTGGCAGAGTTGAGAGTTGAGCCCAGGCAATTGGACTCTGAGAGCCAGGATGCTTAACTGTCTTCCTATATTATTGCACAAAAGGGACAGGCTAAGACATTTGAACATGCATACACACACACACACACACACACACACACACACACACACACACACGCACACACCCTTCCTCTGGCTCTAGAGCCTGAGAAACTCTAGACCTGTCCTCCGTGGGTGGATGTGCCATCCTGTGCCTGCGGGGGCAGCAGTGGGAGGGAGGCAGGAAGGAGGAGGAGAAGGAGGAGGAAGGGGTCTCGTAATCCCCAAATTGTTGAGTTGCCCCTGTGTAGCAGAGGCTCTGTGATGTGTTTGAACTGTGTAAGATTTCGCCCAGCCTTAATTATTATTGCTAACTGGGGGCAGGGAGAATACATATCACTGAGATTCCTGCACCAATTATTTCAATTTCTACTTCACCCAGCCTTCCCCAGAGCTGCTAGTAATTAGCAAACTTGATTGATTCGCATTATCACCTCCTGTTCGTAACCTCTTCCCCTATGGCCTTTATGGCTCACTAACATACTTAAAGTAATTAGCCTGAATAATTATCCCATTCATTCAGATCATGAATGTGTTACCAAGGAATTTGTAATAACATTTCCTTTCTGAAATTTTAAAAAACAAAGGCTACAGAACTGTGTTGCAACCAGCTAGCAAGCACTCCCGAGCCAGTCCACTTGGGTATAAGCACTGAAGGGGGATGCGAAGGGAGTGGGAGGTACAATTTCTGGCTTCAGGAGACTTAGAATTCAGTCAGGCTCCTCCACACCCCTGGGGAGTCTAATGCGATTGAAAGAGGAGCATTTGCTTGGCACCAGTATTGTTTTATTTTTTATTTTTGGTTAATTGTCACCCGAGGATATTTTTTCCATTGATTTTTAGAGAGAGTGGAAGCGGGGAAGGAAGGAGGGAGAGAGAGAGGAAGAGAGAGAGACACATTGATAAGAGAGAGACACATCAATCGGTTGCCTCCCACACACTCCCAGATAGGGTTCAGGGATCGCACCTGCAACCCAGGTTTGTGCCCTTGACTGGGAATTGAACCTGAGACTCTTTGGTGCATGGGCTGATGCTCTAACCATTGAGCATACCTGCCAGGGTGGCACCAGTATTTTTTTTAAGCTTCTGAGGTGATTCTATGTGCAAGTAGGGTTGAGAACCACTGGTCTAGTTTCAAAGAGCAACATCTCTCTCCCTCCCTCTCTCTCTCTCTCTCTCTCTCTCTCTCTCTCTCTCTCTACACACACACACACACACACACACACACACACACACACACACTACAACACAGAAGAGGAGCTGGCCTGTTATTTTCTGGTAATGGCTCTTCATTTCCTAGGAGGGCTCAGGGCTTTGTGGACAAAGGCGCTCCTCGTCCTGAGACCCTGAACAGTGGGTGTGAGGCATAGCCCCACACACTCTTTGCACAGTTTCCTGTGCAGGCCCCTCAACAGCACAGGGGCGTGCGTGTTGTTTTACAGATGAGAGACTAAAGGTCCAAGAGCACAAGTATTTCCCTGAGATCCCTTATTTCCCTGAGGTGGAGCTAAGAAGAAACCCAGCTCTGCCGGACTCTAAAACACTTGCTCTGGGATCACTGTGGGAAGGAGAGGGGAGAGTTCCAACAAGGGAAAGGCCGTGTCCCTGCGGGTGTCAGAGAAGGACTCAGGGAGGGGGAGGGGCTCTTGAGCGGGGCCTGGGGAGGGTTCCCTTTGTGTGGCTATGTTAGGGCGCACTGAGAGATAAGGTCACCTATGAGGATGGGCACTGGAGGCTCTGGACGGTAAGCAGTGGCTTTAATTTATGAGATGGGGGCAGAGGGAGCCACTGACGTTTTCTGAGCAGAGGAGGGCTCTAGCAAACATGAGACAAGAGTGCAAGATGGATCTAGAAGCCCTACTGTGCAGACTGGAGGTGGGCACAGCAGGAGGGGTGCAGGAGTCCTCCCAGCAGGAGCCATGCAGGAAGAGCTGTCGAAGGGGCCTGGAGACTGCCTTCAAGCAGGGACCACAGACCCCTTAAAGGAAAAGAGTCTGTCAGCATCGGGATAAACAATAGGGGAAACGTAGAGATGACACCAGGGTGTCGCACCTGAGCGATTGGGGCGATGGTGTCACCTCCAGACAGGAAAGCTGGAAGAGAAGTGCTTTTTTTGGTTTGTTTTTTAAAAATATTTTTTATTGATTTCAAAGAGGAAGGGAGAGGGAGAGAGAGATAGAAACATCAATGATGAGAGAGAACCACTGATCGGCTGCCCCCTGCACACACCCCTCCCATCCCCCCAGGGATGGAGCCCACAACCCAGGCATGTGCCCCTGACTAGAATCGAATCTGGGACCTTTCAGTCCACAGGCCAACACTCTATCCACTGAGCCAAACCAGCCAGGGCGGGAAGTGCTTTGTTTTGAGGTGGCCTCACCGTTCATGGGGAGTGAAGAAGACAAGAGCCAGCAGAGAAGAGAGACAGTGGAGAGAGGACAAGCTAGTGCGGCAAAACCGGAGAGGAGAGGCCCACAGCAGAGGGCCCACGGAGAACAAAGACGAATAAGTAACTGTCTGTTCTATTTGGCCAACGGGGCACTGGAACCTTTGACCTGCAGCCCTCCAGCCCAGGGGTTTACTTGGAGACCAGGGACTGGGGCTGTTAGAATATAAATGAAAGTGGGAGGAGGAAGATGCTAGAGAGAGTTGAACTGAGGGAGAGAAAGGTTCCCCAGGTGGGAAAAAGAGTAGGGTCAGAGGTGCAGGGGATGGAGCAGGGCTGCCTCAATGGGACCCTGCAGAGCAAGAAGACTGAGAAATGATGGAGCAGGGACACGCTGAGCACAGGCAGGGATAACGTGAGGGCGGGGCTGGACGAGCCCCGGCTGCTCAGTGCAGGAGAAGGCACGGGCAACCTGCATGGTGATGGGAGCGGGTAAGTCTGAACTCTGGGCCATCTGCCAGCGGAGCCCTGAGCTGGAAGGATTGCGGTGGGGACCAGGGCCAGTTCATGGGAGCAGCGCCTGTGTGCAGGGTCACCCAGCCCCCTGCACCAGTGGGGACAGGGCGTCCACTGAATGGCCTCAGGATGGGCAGAAGAACTGGAACCTTCCTTTCCTGTCCAACTGATCCCCACCTCCCAGCCTTCGCTCCTTCTTTCCCCTCTGCTTCCTCGATCCAGACACACACACAGGGAACTGGGCTGGGTGTACATACAATGCAGTGAAGGTCTGCGGGCACATCCTTGCCTTCGCTCATGTCACCCCTCTCACCAGAATGCTTTCACCCTATTCCTCTGCCCACAGGACCCTTGTTCCCCTTAGATTAAATGCCACCTCCTCCGAGAAGCCTTCTCCAGGGTCCCTGGGCAGAATTCAGTTCTCTCTCCTTGGGCCTCCTCAACACCCTTCCTGCCTATTCCTCTCTCTGCAGCATTTATTCATGCTGTTCTAATTGGCTTGACACACCTGCCCTTCCCTCTCTGTCTGAGATCCCTAAAGGCAAGAACCGTGTCTTTCTGATCTTTGTCTTGATAGGCCAGCACAGACTGGCACACAGTAGGTGGAATGAATGAATGAACAAGCGAGTGAACTGTAGGGAGGCTATTAGACACACCACACCCCAGAGGAGTGAGGTCATGGCCGAGGGGACATTGATCACGGAGGTACTCAGATGCACTCAGGCTAACCCCAGGCCCTTGAGTATGATTGATGATGTTATAAGATCTTTTCGTATCTCTGAACTTCATTGACCCCTTACCTCCTTCCGCATCCCCAGGCTCAATGCATCCTGGCCCAGCTTTAATGCATCTTGCTTTCTGTAAACCACCTAGTGACTTCAAAAGCTCGACTTATTCCCCAGACGGAACCGAAGGACCCATCTCCTCTGTTTACCCCCCATCCTGCTTAAGGTTTATTATTTAATGTCACGCGGTTTCCTGTGAGTGTGTTTTTGAGAGGACGCTCCGACTGTGGTCTGAGAGCTCTGTATGCTAAGGGGTAATGTGAGAACACCGGTATGCGAGATAACCCTCTCAAAACTCCTCAGGCTTTGTTGCCAAAACTTACTTTGTGGTGACTCTTTACAGATCGTCTTAAACTTCACGTCCATGGATTTGTTTAAAAGCCGCCTGTGCTGGTACGATTACGTGGAGGTCCGGGATGGTTACTGGAGGAAAGCCCCGCTGTTGGGTGAGTTGACTTAAGAAAGCCTTGAGAGAGGAGCGATCGGGTGTTCTGTGCGATGCTGTTAATGTTTGCAAGGGTCCATCCAGACGGAGTCACAGGAAGCGCTCAAGGGGCTGTGTCATTGTAAAACCCTGAACATTCCATTTGGCCACACATGTTAAAAGCTCTTAAAACTGTGAATACCCTTTGGCCCAGCAATTCCACTTCTTGGAATTTGTCCTGGAGAACTAATTAAGGAAGTGTGCAAAGCTCTAGCTACAGGGATGCTCACTGAAGCAGAAAGAATCGAAAACAATTTACATGTTCAACAGCAGGGGCTAGCGGAATAAATGTATGATTCATCCTTTCAGTGGAAAACTATCCAGCCATTAAAAATAAAGTTGGAGGTGACCCTTTATTGATACAGAAAGGTGTTCATTTACATTGTTACACCAAAAACGGTATGACAAAATAGAGTATGCAGTAGGATTCCATTCTGACAAAAAGTACCTTTCTACGTCTATTATGCTGGCACTGTAAACTCAGATGCCTTCAGAAATGAGGTGTAAAAGAGGAAAGTGGGGCTGGTATGATAAAACAAGGCATGGAGGGGCGTGTGCCAAACTGAACAGTGGATATCCTGACCAAAATTGCCTAAGTCATTGTGTGGGCTGGATTCACCTGGAAGAAATCATCCTGTGATCTACAATGTGAATATCAAATAGGATTATAAATATAAATAAATTATACAGAGTGGTTATCTCAGGATGATGGAGTATTTACTCTGTTGTTGCTCCTGGGTTAGCTCTACTTTCTCATTTTTCTTTAATGAGCATGTAGTAGTTTGGAGAGATGAACGTACACAAACTCATACATGGGAAGGCAGCTTGGACCCCTGAGTGAGAGGCAGTGGGCAGGGTGCATAAAGAAGAAGGTCAGTCCACTCAGGATTGGTTCCCAGAAGAGAGCTGCCTCAGGGGTGACCAGAGAAGATTAATGTCATAAGGAGGACCAATGGCTTTGGTGCCCGGGGGGTGGACATGAGGAATCTCCCAGGAATAGCAGCCGTGGTGGAGACAGATCGCAAATGTCCTCATTTTTAGAGTAGTCTGTAGGGTGGGCTTCCGGTCTGTGAGTCTAAGTTCTCGGTGAGAGCTTGGTCCTTGGCTTATGTTCACATGGACAGAAAGGCCACCGTGTTATGCTGTGAACTGCCTGAGAGTGAGCTGCTGTAGGGACAGCTGACTAAGGTGGAAGCAGGAAAGAGAGAAGAGAGCTAAGCTGGGGAGTTGCACAGCCAGGCTGAGCCTGACGTCATGTCCGATTCGGTCAGAAGAGATGGAGCGGGAGGCTTTGGCTGGATCCCAGGGGGCCTGGCAGGTTTTAGGCTTCGTATGACCAAGGGGTCTCAGCCAGGTCAGCTGCCATCTGGAAGAGCCCACAAGCCCCCTCTGTCCAGAGGGCCTTAAGTTTAAATTCTTAGAGGTACAGATAGGTTGTGTCTACGGGTGCTCTAGCAAGGAGCCGAGGCAGGCTCTGAGTGGGGGTCCCAGGCTCCCAACACAAGGAGGATGCAGGTAGTTAGCAGTCCAGGTAAGCAAGCCAAAAAAGGATCCCGGGCCATGCATACACAGTGTGTACACCGCAGGGCACATGGTCATGCCTCCCGAGGGCAGGTCGGAGGCTGTCTGCCCTGGGTTCCTGCCTCCTGTCTAATGTGAGCAGATGTGATGTATGCTAGCCGCCCGAGGGAGGCACGGCTTTACCCATCACACTGACTGGATGTGGTAAAACAACAGAGGCTGCATTCCTGGTGGCAGAGGCTCCTAACCCAGGCTGCACACCAGCATCAGCTGGGGAGATTTCTGAGTACAGATTCCTGGGAGAATATTGAATCGGAATTCCTAGGAGCTGGGTCAGGGAATGATCCCACTGACCTACAAATGCACATACACGTGCTTGTCTAGTACCAAGTACACCAGATGCATTTGGTATCCTATATTATAAAAGGCTAATATGCAAATCATCCCCTTGAGCAAGTGTTCAACCAGTAATTCGACCAGGAGTTTGACCAGGGGGACGGGCCGGCCAACCAACTGCCTGTGGCCCCTCTCCCCAACCAGCCCAGCCCGATCGGACCCTACCTGTGCATGAATTCGTGCCCCGGGCCTCTAGTTATTTTATAATTAAAACTAGAGGCCCAGTGCACAAAATTCATGCACAGGGGGGAGGGTCCCCTCAGTCCAGCCTGCACCCTCTCCAATCCGGGACCCCTTGGGGGATGTCCGATTGCCAGGATCGGGCCTAAACTGGCAGTCGGACATCCCTCTCACAATCCTGGACCGCTGGTTTCTAACCGCTCACCTGCCTGCCTGCCTGATCACCCCTAACTGCACCCCCGCCCCGCCAGCCTGGTTGCCCCCAACTGCCCTCCCTGTCGGCCTGGTCACCCCACGCAGCCTGCTGCTCGGTCATTTGGTCGCCCCTCACTAAACCCCCTGTTGGCCTGGTCACCCCACGTAGCCTGCTGCTCGGTCATTTGGTCGCCCCTCACTAACCCCCCTGCCAGCCTGGTCACCCCACGCAGCCCACTGCTCGGTCGTTTGGTTGCTCCTCACTAACCCCCCTGCCGGCCTAGTCGCCCCACGCAGCCTGTTCGGTTGTCCGTTTGGTTGCGATGGTCACTTAGGCTTTTATATAGATAGATAGTAAAAGAAGCAGTTACATGAGAACATGGAATCACACACAGACCCCTCAGCCTGGCAGGGACCTTAGAGTCACTTATCCCGCATCCTTAGGGGAAAACCACGCTCCCCAAGTGTGGACCAACTCTCTAAGGCCACACCACCTGCTAATGGCTGAGGTCAGACTGGAACTTAGATGTCCTGGTGATGGGGAGAGACTGTATCTGAGAAGGGTCTCCCCCTAGGATTGCTAGATAAAATGCACCATTCACTGTTTATCTGAAATTCAAATTTAACTGGGCTTCCTGTATTTTTGTTTGCTAAATCTGGCAACCCTATCCTCCCCCAGGAGTGGGACAGACTGAAAGGGCTCAGCAGGAGGAAGCTCTCTGCTACTGAAGTTCCCCAGAGAGGCCCAGGCACGCACCAGAATGGGCATGGCGGAGGGAGAGCCACTCGCTCCCTTTTCTTGAAAGAACAATTTTCTCACTGCAGATCCTGGTCTTTCTGGCCGCACTTTCATAGATTAAATGGGGCTTTTTCTGTTCTTTGATGTTGTTGGTGATGGTTTGTTTTGTTTTGGGTGGGCTTATATTTTACACACTTTTGCTGTGTGTGTGTGTGTGTGTGTGTGTGTGTGTGTGTGTGTGTGTGTATGTGTGTGTGTGTGTGTGTCTTGCTGCCAAGACATGGCCCGGTGCCTGCAACCATTCTTCATTCACAGGAATCCTCCTTTGCCAACTATTTGGCCCGCTCTGATGTTTCCAAATGCAGTTGTTAGTGAACTTTTGTGTTTGGAACAAGTGCATTGTGTGGGCCGAGCTGGTCCCTGGGAGGGGTCAGTGCCATGAAATCTGCCGGGAGGAGGCAGGTCAATGCCCCTTTGGCAGGAGGGAGAGCGGATTAGGGCGAATTGTGAAAGTATGCATCTCGCTCTGAAAAACCGTGCATCGCATATTTTCCCAGGGCAGTGTGTGAAAATCCAGGCATAATGGGTGCATAACTTTTTTTTATGAATGAACCCTTTATGACGCCCCATGGAGCCTACTTGTCGTGCACTCATCTGCATTTCCTCTCTTGATATCCTTATTAAACTCCTCCTCCCAAGCCAGGAACCAGATTGCAATTTAGGAATTTGACACCTTTTCTCTAGTCCAATTTCTCTCCAGCCTGTTAAGTCTCCTTGGAAGGAGGCTGCTTGGGACTGGGGTTTTCACAGCGTGATTAAAGGGAAATGTAAGCAGATTGAGAACATTTCACGGCCGGTTAAAGATACCAAATCGGTTTTTCAGTTTCAGGGGTCACTTGTGAGATGGCACCTGAAGCGGGGAGGAAGGTGGCCGCATGGAGCACTCCCCCAGCGATCTGAAATGCCATCCTGTTAATTGGATTCCCTCCCTTACTTCTGCAGAGGAGTGACTCTAACAATGTCCTCTTGTGTGCAGCACTGTCCTTGAGTATTCTCTGCCACCACAATGCACACAAAAGCCCTTTCTCCTCCTGCCCCTGAAGTGGGGAGGGAAGTTCAGAAAGGCCAGGCCGGCCAATCAGTGTCGCGTGGCCCCACGACTGGGCTCCCCGGGCAGGGGCAGCCTCCCAAATGAGCAGAAACGCGTCCAACAGCCGGGCCTGGCATTGCCACAGACTTGCTTTACGGCTGAGACTTTGATCTTCACTCCCATATGTGCGTCCAGACTGGGAAGTGGGAATGATGTTTACATTCTCAGAGCAGATTGCTGTCTACTGATCCAGAAACGCCCAGCATTTAGAATTGTACTTTAAACCGGGAAGTTCCTTTGGATGGTGGCGATGGTGGCGATGGTGAAAACGGTGAACCTGATGATGAAGGTCAAGGTCTCAGACTGCCACGGTTCAAACCCTGTGTTTACAGACAACTTAGAGTGCAACTCAACTTAAATTCTCCAACCCTCAGTTTTCTCATAAGTGAGATTAATAGTAGTACCTAATCCAGGGGGGAGAGAGGGTGCAATTAGCTAATCCGTGTAAAATGCTTAGTGCAGTGCCTGGTATAAACATGCTCAATAAAAAGGGTTTTTTTTATTACTACCATTTTGGTGAAGAAGAGAATGTTGAGACATCAGTCCAGGGACACTGTAGAGGGTTCTGGTTAAGAATCACAAGTGACCTGAGGAGAGACATAGAAATAATTTGTCGTTTATTCTACTGAGTCTAGCTCTGCCAAGGCTGTAAAATACACCTTGGTCTGTACCCCCTACCTCCTCCGGAGGACTGAGCGGAGACGGCTGGTCCGGTGGCCCTGCCGTGGGTGGTTTATCACGTCCGGTTGGGTTCTTAGGCAGCAAGACAGTGGCAGGCCCTCTCTCCTTTGGAAACAGTCCCCAGCGGCTGTGACAGCTGGGGCTTTACCAGGAGAGTTTGGACTTGACCCTTGGGCTAGGGCGAAGAAGGAATTCCTTGTGAACCAGCGTTGCCCAACGGAGGCCCAGCGGCTGCGTCCCCTCACTGGTAAGCAATACTTCCCCACGCCTGCGTATTCTTTCCCAAGAACTAATTGACACTAATTGGCCATGGCAGAGGAGCCATTATCGAAAATTTATAGGCTTCTCACAGATTTTTTTCCTCGCTGGATTCTTGGCAGCGGTTTCAGCTCATCGCGCGAATATTAAGCTCACCAAATCCAAAAGGCTGCAGGTGGCCAGCATCGGAAGGAAGCAGAGGGAGATTAGCAGCCTCTACCCCGTGTCTCTCCAAGGAGTGCGCGCCACAGTTGGCCACGAGGAAAGGACTTACTCCCCCATTTCTCAGAAAGGCAAAGCAGGGTTACAGCTTCAAGGTGTAACTGCACATGGTGCTGGCTATGAGAGAGTGCTCGCTAAACGTGGATTTCAAAAAAATAGAGAGAGAAAGATATAATTCACATGCCATACAGCTCACCATGGAAGTGCCCACATCAGTGTTTTCCAGCATGCTCACAGAGTTGTACAACCATCACCACAATCAAGAGAAATCATACCCACTAACAGTCACTCCCCATGTCCCCCAGTGTTCAATGGATTTTCCGAGTGACTCACACAGTGAGTACTTGTCAGAACCGTGACCTCCAGTCCAAGTAGTCCTGGACTGGTCTGCACTGAGAACTGCTCAGTCCGACACAGCTGTCTTCCACCTGCCCCATCCCTGTCCTTGCCCCGCGCCACCTTACATGGCATTAGGAATAATATGGACAGGGATGACCACGCACCGGGTAGGTATGGCCTTTCCCCTTTTCCTCTGTAGAGGGTCCAAATTTCAGACTCATACCCAAGTGTCCAAGAAATACACATCCTATCTAATAAAAGAGTAATATGCAAATTGACCATCACTCCAACACACAAGATGGCTGCCCCCATGTGGTCAAAGATCCTGCCCCCATGTGGACATAAGATGGCCACCACAAGATGGCCAGCAGGGGAGGGGAGTTGGGAGGGACCAGGCCTGCAAGGGAGGGCAGTTGGGGGTGATCAAGCCTGCAGGGGGGGCAGTTAGGGGTGACTAGGCCAGCAGAGGAGAGAAGTTGGGGGATGACCAGGCCTGCAGGGAAGGGCAATTGGGAGGGACCCAGGCCTACAGGGGAGGGCAGTTAGGGGCAAACAGGCTGGCAGGGGAGCAGTTAGGCATCAATCAGGCTGTCAGGGAGTGGTTAAGGGGTGATCAGGCTGGCAGGCAGAAGCAGTTAGGAGCAATCAGGAAGGCAGGCTGGCGAGCAGTTGGGAGCCAGCAGTCCAGATTGGAGAGGGTGCAGGCTGGGCTGAAGGACACGCCCCCCCTGCACGAATTTCGTGCACCGGGCCTCTAGTTTATTTATAATTTTCAGTAACAAAAGTTCAGTAACAGCCTCTACCATCAGGTATTGAGCCCTCTCCATCAGGTATTGGGAACTTAATTTCTGTCCATTTGTGTCCCCTCCTCCCCCTCCCCCCCCGGGTTGGGGTGCTGGTGGGGGACAGACTTTGTGTCGGGGCGTGACAGCAGGGAGGCCTCCATATAGCTATGCCGGCTGACATGCTGGGATGTCCTCAAACCTGTCTGGTCTCCAGACATCTGTCCATCTAAGTGTCTGCTGTATCTCCTCCTTGTCTCACTCCAGCCGAGTCCATGTCTCCCTAGAAGACGTTGGATGGCTCCCCAGTTCCTCAGACAATGGGAAAGTTACTTCCATGTCCCTCCCAGGAGCCTGGCATCCTATTGCTCCCATCATGCTATGCTTTGCCTGAAGAACTCTGCATACCTGCCTATCTCTGGCCTCATGTCCTAACATACCACACAGACATGTTTGTGCTGACCCCAAGTGGGACAAGCGAAATCTAGGGACTGGGGCACGGTTCTCTGCTTCTCCCAGATCCTTAAACCTACTGAGCACCTCTACCATCCCTTCCACACAGACCTCAGCTCAGGGCGGGACAGGGCACGTGGTGCCTCTCCAACCCCTCTCTCCCTGGTGCCCTCACTCCTCCATCCTAGGAATCTTTCTAAGACTTCAGGGATGGGAAATGTGCTCTTCTTCACTGTGTAGTCTTCTAAATCTTTGGTATTGTGACTAGACTGTGACATTCAAAAGCCAAGAAGATCTGCTTTCTTCATCATGGGACCTGTGGCATGCCTTCTCTGAGGCAAGGAGGCAGAACGTCTGCCCTCGGGCATAGTCCACAAGAGAAGGGTGTATGTAATGGGAAACACCAGGGGGGCACAGTCATCACCCCGCAGACCTTATCCCCCACACCTTCAGCACCTCAGCAAGTCGCGTTTGGCAGGAGGGAGTGGTGCCTGGGCTCCGCCCCGGGTGCTGTGATGGATTGGGGTTGGAATTCCCCTGAGACAGTCTGGAGAAGGCACACGCCGGGTGACTGTTCCCATCCACATGTTCATCCTGTGTGTGCTACGGGATGAGTTGCCCCGGCGGGGTTATTGATCACCTTGGCGGGGTTATTGATCACCTTGGCGGGGTTATTGATCACCTTGACCCCCATTGGGAACCCTGCTTCTCTGTCTGCAGCGAGCCCCTTCTTACTGTCCACCCGCAGCCTCACCGTTCTTTTCCGCTTCCCAGGCAGGTTTTGCGGCGATAAAGCCCCAGAGCCCCTCGTCTCCACAGACAGCCGGCTCTGGGTGGAGTTCCGGAGCAGCAGCAACATCCTGGGCAAGGGCTTCTTCGCGGTGTATGAAGGTTTGTTCACGATGCTGCCTGGGCAGCTCCCGATATGCCGCCGTCCTTCCCAGGCAGCCCGCTGTCCCAGGCAGGTGTGGCAGCTGCCAGAACCTTGACGGTGGGGCAGCCACGGCAAGGGCCAGGCGGAGGAATCCACCGTTCCCTTCCTCCACATTCCGGAAGCAGGGGGCCATCTGTGCTCACTTCCGGACAGACGTCACCTACCCGTCACCACCCTGCTGAACCCCATCCCAGTCCAGCGTGATGGTGTCGGGGGGGAGCGGGGGGGTATGGGACCCTGTGGATATGGAAGGAGCAGCTCTGAATGGTTGTGTGAGCCCGAGAAAAGCATCGAACCTGTCGGAGCCGCTGTTTGTTCCATTGGTGAAAAGAGACTTGGGGCAATGCCAGGGAATTGGCAAATACATTTCTTGGAAGGGCCTCTGAGGCCACCACGGTGTTTGAGTTGAGGGAACCGTAGGCCTGGGCTCCAGGCAGCTGCCACCAGGCCGTTCTGCTTCTATTTGTTCCACAGGTTACCTCCTCCCCCAAAGGAGCCCACTAGGTGGTTAGTAAGGCCCCCTTTGGCTTTAAATGGTAATTTTGGAGAGGCCAACGTTTTGTGTTTATGAAAGAAAGAACGTGTGTGGACACCTGTGCGCATGTGTGCGCACACTGGACTGTCCCTCTGTCCCAGCGCTCCTCTGCCGTCCGCATTAGAGTCACCCGGGGAACTCGAATATCACTGCTGCTCTGAGCTGCCCAGACCCACTTCCTTCAGAACTTGTGGCCCCGGCTCCTATGGCTTGAACACTCTCCCAGGGATTTTGATGCACAGCAAAGGTGGACACGCACTGCTCCCCGTGGTTATTTTCTGTCTAGGGAAAAAATTCTGAGTCGCAAACAAAATTACGCCTTTCGGGAGGCACAGTCTCGGTTGGACGGGAATGAAAATGTTGGCAAGTGGAGTCACCTAGTGGTGATAAGTGGCCAACTTCCTCCGTAAGATCCAACCAGGGACCCTCTTTCTCTTTCTAAAGCTGGTTCTCTGGTTCTCCTTCTAAAGCTACGTGTGGGGGAGACATTAACAAAGACGCTGGTCAGATTCAATCTCCCAACTACCCCGATGACTACAGACCTTCCAAGGAATGTGTTTGGAGGATTACGGTTTCAGAGGGATTTCACGTGGGGCTTACCTTCCAGGTGTTTGAGGTAAGCACTGCTCAGATGGTCTTTCCGAGGATGAAGTAAATGTCAACTCTTGCTAGACACGCTCTGCTCTGTGAAGATGGGTTTCCATTGTTTGGTTGAAAATGGGAACCTAAGAGGCCATTTCAAGCCCATGGTGTGTCGTACCCAGACATCTGGTATCAAAAGCTTTGCAGACTTTGAAATCGTATCTGTCTCCTTTCTGAAGGCTTCTAGAGAGGGTGGGGGAGTCAGCGAAGTGAAAGTCTAGGATGGGATCCCGGAAAGGGTTGTAGAAGTACCCTGCCCCGTTGACCATTTCTTAGTCTCTTTGCAGCTTGATTCACCCTTGGTTTTCGCAGGTAGGAGGCGGCTTGGAGAAGCCAGGGGCACACTTGGGTCCTTTGGCCGCTTGGTTAGATTTTTCCGAGTGATATTGAGGTTCCCTTCTTACATTAGAAACCTTAAGGCCAAGCCATCGGCCATCTTCTATGTTGCCTCTGTTTCTCCATTTAGGTCGAAAGGCATGACAGCTGTGCATACGACTACCTGGAGATTCGCGATGGCCCCACGGAGGAGAGCACCCTGATTGGCCACTTCTGTGGCTATGAGAAGCCGGAGGACGTGAAATCAAGCTCCAACCAGATGTGGATGAAGTTTGTGTCCGATGGCTCTATCAATAAAGCGGGCTTTGCAGCCAATTTTTTCAAGGGTATGAATTAGCAGTTATTTCCATTTTTAGTCACAGAAAGAGGTATTGCCCCCCACTCCCCACCCCCGGCTTAAGAATCGCAAAACCCATACAGAACCCTAGCATCTTGTAAACAAGGCTCCCTACAAGGAGGAGCCAGTGACCCATGTTAGGGCTATGCTGGGGTCCCCAACAGAGTTCATGACTAACTCAGGACCAGGCTCAGCCATGGTCTCCGTGGCAGAAAGTCCTGCTGCTGTGCTTGGAAATTCGATTTAATAAGTTTACAAGGTCAACTCAGTGAACCTTAGTGAAACTGAGCACTGATAACAATATGTATTTGTGTAGTTGCTAGCATTAATTGAGCACCTACTGTGTGCCAGGAACGGTGTAAGGTACTGATTTACATGATTTATTTAATTTCCAAAATAACCCTTTGAGTTGGGTTTGGATCACGTTTGATCAGTGTTGAGAGGGGCTGCCCAGGGTCACTCAGAGAGTCAGGTGGCAGATCAAGAATCCAAACACGGCGCGTGTGACATTACGTTGCATTACCTGGTGTGGGCCAGAGAAGCCACCCAGGGCTTCCGCTCCCGAAGCATCAGCCCCAGCCTACAAGTGGGTAGGGAAGGATGGAGAGTGAGCGGGTGGGGTTGGTGCTCGGGGAACAAATCTCTATGTTGCCTTAGGAACCAACTGCTCTGCAGGGTCTTGTTGAAACCAGACCCAGAATGGTATGGGAAGGCCTGCATTCCTGGCCCTGGTGCAGCGGGCTTCCCAGGACTCCCTTGAATGGGTAGGTCTTCCTTCTTTGCTCTCAGGGCCCGGAAGCCACTCAGACCACACCCTATAAGGGCATCTTGGACGTTCCCCAATACATTGTGATTGGGTGCCGGTAGCACTGAATGGAGAGATCCAGTCTGCAGCGGAGGTCCTGTGATTGGTGGTGCCACTCACACCAGGAGAAGGCTGCTTTTCCTTTCTCCTCTCCTCTCCCAGGACTCCTCGCTGTGCCAACCCAGAAACCCTGGTCCTTCCTTACTCCCAGTCTCCCCAGCTGCCCCCTCTGAGCCCCTTCTCCCAGGTTCTGCAGAAGCAGATGGGTGTCAGGAGAACCCACGTTAAGCCATGTGACTCTGACCAGGCAGCCATCTGTCCCTACTGAAGCCTCGGTGTTCCTCTCCCTAAAACAGGGGCAGGAACCTGCCTATTTTACCGAACCAGTCGTGGAGCCCAACGCAACGATGGCTGTGAGGCACTTTGTGAGCTGAAAGTGCCACACAGCATGGGGAGCGTTCTTTTCTTCCGTCTCGAGGTATCTGGGGAGAGCAGAACCCAAGCAGAAATAGTCATAATGATGATAATGCTTTCAATAATTGGAGACAAAATTTAATTCTTTCCCAAGCAAAAAAGCCAGGCCACAGTAAGTATATTTCAGATGCTAGTGATTGTAACGGGAAAGACATGACAGTATTAGTTGAGGTGCCTGGAAACGCACTGTCCCGGCCCCACCCTGCCCAGACTGCACGTGACTTAGCAGCAGCCACACAGGCTGGGTGGCCTTGAGCAAGTTATACAACCTCTCTGAGCCCCAGTCCCTCCATTTGTAAAAATGGCACGACCAGGTTATGGCAGAGTTGTTGTCAGGAGAAAATGGCATAGGGTGAGTGAATACCCGGGGTAAAATGGTTAGTCCCATTCACTGTTTTTGCTTAGGAAGGAGTTTGAGATGGTTACTTTTCTCTCTGGAAAAAGTGACAATTTCTTCTTGCTGTTGCCATGGATCAGTTTCCTGTTGCTGCTGTGATAAATGATCACAAACTGGGTGGCTTACAGCAACACCAATTTATTATCTCACTGTTCTGAAAGTCAGATTTCCTTGCCTTTCCCAGCTTCTAGAGGATGCCACAGTCTCCTTGGCTCACGTCCCCTTCCACCTCTGAGCCGGCAATGGCCGGTCGGTCTTTCTCATGCAGACCTTCTCATCATAGACCTCTGCTTCTGCAGGTGCATCTTTTTCTGACCCTGACTCTCCTTGTAGTTACATTGGTCCCACCCAGATAATCCAAGAAAATCTTCTATTTCAAGATCTTTAATATAATCATACCTGCAAGGTCCTTTTTGCCATGTAAGGTAACAGATTCACAGGGGTCAGGGGCTAGGTCATGGACAGTTTGGGGCGGCCTTACTTGGTTTGCCACATGTCATGAATGATCATGAGGTTTTATTCTGATTCTATTTATTTTAATTCTCCTGTCATTCTTCTCCCCTGACTTCCATCCCCAGGTCTATACATTGGGTACTGGGATTCTTTCCAGTGCGATACCTGGGCACTGCCCCCACGCCCATTCCTGGTTCTGCTGCTAATCAGCGAGGCACATTTCTGAGAGGACCAGCCAAAGCTGGAGATGAGGGTGGCCAGATTTAGAGAAAACAGAACAAAGCAGGATTTCCAGTGACATCTGAATTTCAGAGGAAGGATGACCTTTCCGTGGAAGTATGTCCCAATTCAAATGTTACTGACCTCCTGCATTTTGTGTGGCAGCCCCACTGGAGATGCCAGTCAGGGCAACAGGCAGAAGTGTTTCTCTCTGTGATGCTAAGCGAGTGTGTAAGGACTGAGTTGAGAACCTTGGCCTGCTTCAACTAACCATGATAACCAGCTCCGTTTGCTGGTGAGAAGATCCCATCTTCTCCCTCCTCCCCACTCAATTC
The DNA here is from genome assembly GCF_951640355.1 of Cnephaeus nilssonii. Lineage (NCBI taxonomy): Eukaryota > Metazoa > Chordata > Mammalia > Chiroptera > Vespertilionidae > Cnephaeus > Cnephaeus nilssonii. The sequence continues at coordinate 40,978,670 of NC_137087.1, read as the reverse complement.
ATCCAGCAGTCATCAAACAATGTGTCAGGCGCTGTGCTAGGGGTTGGGGACAAAAAAGGGACACAGTCTTTGTTCTCAAGAGCTTAACGTGGTGAAAAAGACTGCAAACAAATGGGCAATGGTATTGCCAAAGAAGAGTGAACCTGGGAGGAGGCCAGGAGACCTTCAGACTCAGTATGGGGGCGGGGGCGGACAGGTTACCCAGCTACTTCAAGGGCATTTCAATTTGCAAACATCTTTTTAGAAGCCCATGAGCCCATGAAGGTGTTCATTAAGGCCAACTACACCAACTTAGTGCATGGGCCCAGCTTGACATCTTTTTAATATCAAGGAGAATGACCTGGACCCTGAACCAGGGCTGGTGGAAACCTCACTGGAACCTATTAAAGGGCAAAGAAAAGACATCTATTGAGTGTGCTACAAACGACATTAGTTATTTCACTTGATCTTCAGAACAGCCCTTGGTAGGCATTATCATTACTCCCATTTTCAAGCTGAGGAAGCAAGTTCTCAGGAGGCAGAGCTAGAACTAGACCCTGGACCTGCAGGACTCCACAGACAGCACTCTCTCTTCCCACGACAGACCAAAAGCCACAGGCAAGTAAGGGAGCGTGAACTTTTCATTCATGTTTGTGATTTGATGCTGACACTCTGTGGCCTTTCTGCCTTCTTGATACCATGTGAGTATAGGGAGAAGGGCCCTGGGTTCGGCATCTGAAGTTCGGTTTCGAGTCCTGCCCTCGTGTCTAACTAGCCATCCGCTCTCCGGCAGCCAGATTTCCTTTCTGAGATCGGATCGTACCTGCTCTGTTCTCCACTCTATTCCCAGTGCCTGGCCCACAGTGGCCTCAGTAAATACTTACTGGGCAATGAATGAATGGGTGAGGCTCAGACTCATCTGTGGATTGGGCAACCTGCTACCTAGCTTTGGGGGTTCCCATGAGGATGAATGAGATGGAGATCGCAGTCTAGAGCTCTGCTGTCAACAGATACAAAAGGCCAATCACAAATGCAAGCCACATGTGTAATTTTAAACTTGCTAGCCACCTTACCAAAGCAAAAACAGAAAACAGGTGAAATTATTTTTAATATATTTATTTTACTCAATATACCAAAAAATACTATCATTTTAATATATAATCAATATACACGATATTAATGAGGAGCTTTATGGTTTTTTCCCCCATACTAAGTTGTAAATCCAGTGTGCTTTACACTCACAGCACTTCCCAATTTTGACCAGCTGCGTTTCACACGTTTGCTAGCCACACGGGGCTGGTATCTGCCATACAGTCAGCGCAGGTCTAGAGGCTGGGCACAGCCAGCTTCTTTGCCCAGCCGTTTCCCAAGAGACCGTAAGTAGGATGTCCTGCGAATCCCCGGTGCCCAGTGCGTGCGTCAGGACTTCTCTGGTGAAAGGAGCTAGAAGAGTAACTACGAAGGCCGCGCAGAAGAATTGGACCAAGTCTAAGAAGCTCTGGCCATGGTGCCAGTTGGCAAGAGGCTCTGCTCAGGGCCCAGCTGGCGTATGACACTGACCAGGTTGCCAGCTGGCCTCTGCATCCCTCTCCGGGTGCCAGATGGCATCCCTCTCAGAGCCTGCTGGCTGGGCAGCTGGCAGCGCACCTCACATTTCTGGTTCCTTCAGGAGATGGCAGGAGCCTTCGAGGATTGGCAGGGCCATTGTGCTCACACACTTCCCACAAAAGTGTATGAGGATTCCCACCTCGGTCCCCACTCGCCACTGTCCCATTGCCGAGGGGCCACTATATGGTGTTTGATGAGGGGCACTGGCATCTTTCAAGGTACTTCTTCAAAACTGCAGGGACGTGCCCTGCCTTCTCTTTCCTTAACCCTCTTTGAAACAATTTTTGGGATCCTACTTGAGTCATCTCATTATCTAACCACAAAATGGTTCCTTCTTTCTCTAATACCACTTGGAGAAGGCAAAGAAGCCAGAGCTTCCGCTACGCAAAACCGATTCCTGGTTCAGCTTCTTCTCCCACCTCCACACTCTTCCAGATTTGTCTGGCAGACATGGCCTTGGCCACTACAGCCCAGAGCAAGCGCAAACCCTTGGGCTTGGAGCAGACGCTGCTTCACCGTAGTGTGGAGGTGATACAGAGGACAGCCGGGCTCCCACTGAAAGCAGGGTCCCTCAGACACTTCCCTGCATCCACCCACGCTGCAGAAGGATTGGAAATGGCCAAACATCCCACTGCACTTTCTGGCTAGAGCTCAGGTGTACGTGTATACCTGTCGCCCACCTTCCTGGACCCAACAGCCCATTCTTCTCGTGTCTGGAGGAACTACATTCCCTTTGCTTTAGGCCCAAATCCATGCCACCAGCCTGCCTCCCTCCATGTGGCTAAGATGGCACCAAGAGGCTCAGTCATCTGTGATCCTCCCTTTCTTGCCTATGGCATACATGTGTCCTGTCCATAATCAGAGCATTTTCTGGCATCAGTCTCCTCCCTCACCGCCCCCACCCCCCCACCCCTTGGTCCTCTGTTCATCTTAGTCTATTTTGATGGGCCTTTTCCACAGTTCCTTCCCACCCTTTCCCTATGCCCACCAACCAGATTCTTGACTCTGTGGTGCTGCTCATTTAGTCTTCATGGGCCCACCCTGGCACATTTGCCTTCTTTCTGTTCCTGCCTTGTCTCACTCCCCTCCTCAGGCCTGCCCTAGTCCACTCTCACCTGATTCAGGTACGGCCAGGCGACTTTATTCTTTTCACTACCCCCCTCGCTGTGTCTCTGCACCCACAGGAATTTCAGAAGAACCCCGCTGCGGCCTATAGGGACAGCTGCCGTGTCTGACTCTGTGTCTATGTGCTGGATACGTCACACGTGTCATTGTCAATCACCACAACCCTAAAATCAGGTGTTATTATTATTATTTTCCTCATTATAAAGCAGGAGGAAGGCTCAGAGGGGTTGAATCACCCAGTTTGTTGGGGAAGATCCCACCCGGGTCTGTCTGGTTCATTCTAAGGCCTGGACTGTATTTCTCCTTATTGCCAATTCTCCTCCTTCTATAAGTTCTAGCAAACGTCGAAGATAGTGCTTTGCATATTGTAAAGTGATAAGTAATTGCAGGATTGTCACTCTTTTAGCATACTTAATATTTACATTTATTTGAGGCTATGGACAACTTTAACCCCCTGCCTAGAGCATATCTCTCCAGCTGACCGACTTATTTAAGGCTTTGTTGAGCCTAAGCACACATCACTTTAGAGTTAGCTGTATTACTATCCAATAGGTAAAACGATGGGACATTTGCAAACTGTCTTTTACCCAGTGAAGAACAACCTGGTTGGTGAGTATTCTGTGCATCCTAAACAAGGAAGGCTGGAAGGAAATGGGTTTATTTGATCTGGAAGGGGGCAGAGTGGAGGGAGACATTATGGTGGAGGGTTTGCATTTTCTGGAGGACCAATGGGTTGGAAGTTTGAATTTTGACAATTCAAATTGCAAAGGACAAGAAATACTTTGAAAAGCAGCGAGAGCCTTCTTGCTGGGCGTTTTCAAGCCGGGTCGGAAAAAGCCATCTATCAGAAATGTTCTTAAAAGAATCCCTGCTAAAGTGGCAGGACCCAGGTCCTTTTCAGGTCTTTACCAAGGAACTCAAAGATGTCCTGATTCCTTCTACTGACGTGCAATACGGTCCTTTTGTGGACAACTCTGTGCTTGCTCTATTTCTACCTCCCATGGTGTTATAAACCACCAACACTCTCCTCCCTGCCCCAACCCTTTCTTCTTCCTAGATTGGAGTTCATTGAAGATGTCTCATTGTTCAGATTTCCCTTCACTAGGCTCTCGGCTCAGGCCACAGCCTGCATGCTCTCTTTCAGGGATAGAGATACCACAACTTGGCGACAGAAACTAATGATCTTCCCTTTTATTTCTGATACTCTTTTTGGAGATGCCCAAGGCCTGGGATTTTCCTGTCTTCAGTGGTTCCCTGGGCGGATGTGTCTGGGAGGTTCTCTGATGAACCCCTGGTTCTTCCTCTGGTGTCCTACTTACGTTACTTAATTGCCCCATTCACATCCCTAGACACTGTGGATGCTGAATCCCATGTGGCTCCCCTGCTGACTCAGTCTCGCTATGGCCTCTTTCTGCGAATTCTCCTGAGCAAAGGCTAACCTAAGAGCCCGGCGTTTTCTGAGACGTTGAAGATCTCCCTGTGCCCACCTCTTCAGATCATTTATAAAAATGCTAAATTGCAGGTTCTTGTAATACTTACACATCTTCATCTAGAAACGCATCCCTTTTCCTCCCCCTTATTTAATGTCTCTGGGAAGTTCCACATTTGGGACTGGGGGGATTTGGTGGCATCGAAATGGGTTCAGCCTTTGGTATGGAACCTCTGAGGGCTTTTTAGAAATCATAAATGAAGACAGCTGACTGAACCCTTCGACGAAGGAAAGCATCCAGGCGTGACCTCTCCCCGGCGGATCCCTGCTTCTGCCTAACAAGTTACTCTTGTGTCCCCCAGGAGCCATTCTTGTGCTTGGCGGACACGTGTTGGGGACCCAGGATGTGGGCTGTGATGGGGAACAGACCAGGCAGCTTTGTCATCATTTAACCGGAGTCACCTTTGCCCCAACAGAGGTGGATGAGTGCTCCTGGCCAGATCGGGGCGGGTGTGAGCAGCGCTGCGTCAACACTCTGGGCAGCTACAAGTGTGCGTGTGACCCTGGCTACGAGCTGGCGGCCGATAAGAAGGCTTGTGAAGGTGGGTGTTGGACCTGCCACGCCGGAGTGAGAGGGGATGGGGGACAAGTCTTAGGGGAGCGGAGCAGAGGTGGGTGCTGGCTGACTGTGAAGTACCACGGATCCACCTCCTTCTCGGAGGGAGACACAAGTGGATCAAGTCGTGAATGTGAGAGGACTGCCCAGATTACATGGACTCCATCCTAGAAACTGTAACTGGAGCCTTCGCTTATTTTCTCCTGTGACCGCGTAAAATTCACATGATTACTAAGGTAGAAAATAAGAGCAAGGGAAAGCCATGAGCACTTGGACATTCCGTTCACTCCATGTCCGCCTGGCTGGTGCTCTGTCTTCCTTGCCCACCTGCGTGGCTGCTTGTTTACGTACACCAAGTACAGTGCATAGCCTGGTGCAAACATCTCTAACTTCCCTTTGGTCCAAGTCATGTGAGGTCCCCAACCACGCCACCGGGTGACAGGTCAGCACAAATGCATTGCCCTTATTTCTCACAGCAGTAAAGACTTGTCCTCAGCTTTATCCCTCCAAAGCCTCCGTTGAAATGGACTAGAAGAAAGGACGCTGAATTCATCGGTTCAGATTGTCTAACCTTTTTTTTTAAATTATTATCAAAGAACAGCAGGGCCCAGCGCGGCTTCAGGGAAATCGCAGTCACTTGGAACTAACGCCAAGCCCATCGTGCTTCTGTCTCCCCTGTGCAGTGGCCTGTGGCGGCTTCATTACCAAGCTGAATGGAACCATCACCAGCCCTGGGTGGCCCAAGGACTACCCTACCAACAAGAACTGCGTCTGGCAGGTGGTGGCCCCCGCTCAGTACCAGATCTCCCTTCAGTTTGAAGTGTTTGAGCTGGAAGGCAATGACGTATGTTCCTGGGCTCTAACGGATTGGGGATTGTGTCGGGCCGTGACTCATGAGGGGCTCAGCCGGCCGGGGGGCGGCTTCCTGGGCATCTTCGCTGCGCAGCACCGGGGGCCTGCTGTGCAGCAGTGTCAGCCGCACGTCCTCTGCAGACAGAGTGCTTGGGCCCTCTGGTCACTGACAAATCCAAGGAGCATCAGGATGAGAGTGGAGGAGGTGGTCTTGGATGGGGGAGGGGGAGGTGGTCTGGACAGGCGTGTCCCCTGGGGAAGGAATCTCGGGGTTAGTGTCTGGCGGAGGGGAATGGAGAGGGTGAGGTGCAGCGGGGGACCAGGACGGTATCAACAGCCTGTTCCCTCCTTTGGGCAGTGTCCTGGGATGGCCAGGTCAGCCGAGGCCCAGGCAGAGCCCTACAGCCAGAGTACAGTCAGGGGCGCCCAGGTCTGTCCCTCGGGCTGGAGGGGCCCCAGTGGGAGTCGAGCGGACCCTCCTGCTGGACCTGGCTGAGCCTGTCTGGCCCCCTGGCAGGGTGCAGCTCTCAGGAAGGGGTTCCCACAGAGCCGGGGTCAGGGGCACGGACATGGGGGCCCCGGGCAGCTCCCCACATCACTTCCTGGCAGGTCTGTAAGTACGACTTCGTGGAGGTGCGCAGCGGCCTGTCCCCCGATGCCAGGCTGCATGGCAGGTTCTGCGGCTCCGAGACCCCCGAGGTCATCACCTCGCAGAGCAACAACATGCGCGTGGAGTTCAAGTCGGACAACACGGTCTCCAAACGCGGCTTCCGGGCCCACTTCTTCTCAGGTGCGGGGTTTGGAGGGGAGGCCGCGGTGCTGAGGGCCACCTGGCTTGGCCAGCTCCCAGCCTCGGGGCACCAGGCCACCCCTCTCTGCCCGATGCCCCTGCCTCACAGTAGTTCCATAACCGTTTACCACCCACTGGGTGGCTTAGAACAAAAGAAACATACCCTCCCAGCTCTGCAGGCAGAAGCCCGAAATCAAGCGGTGGGCAGGACGGTGTTCTCTGCAGCCCCTGGGCAGGCTCCTTCCTGGTTCCCCTGGCTTGTGGTTCCAGAGCTAGTGCTGGATGATCCTCATCTATTCTTCAATGCTGTCCAAGGATTCTCACCTGCCCTCATGGAACAACAGGATGTGACTAAGATACACAGTGTTCAGTGGCCCATTATCTGCAGTGGGCAGAGGGTACAGAGAGGAGACGCCACCTTGACCCCTGACCCCTGCAGTTACCCCGGCGGGGGCAGAGCAGAGGAGGGAGGTTGGCCCTCTGTTATTACAGGAGAAGTTGGCTGAGGAGAGGGCTGTGTACTACCTCGGCTTGAGTTAGAAGAACCTTAATACTAACACCTCCTAACACTTGAGTTCAAACATAATCCTATATAATAAAGGGTAATATGCAAATTGACCCTAACTGTGGAACCATCGGTCGCTATGATGCACACTGACCACCAGGGGGCAGACGCTCAATGCAGGAGCTGCCCCCTGGTGGTCAGTGCACTCCCACAGCGGGAGCTCTGCTCAGCCACAAGTCGGGCTCACAGCTGTGAGCACAGTGGAGGTAGCAGGAGCCTCTCCCGCCTCGGAAGCAGCACTGAGGAAGTCCAATTGATGGCTTAAGCCATTAGTTGGACATCCTCCGAGGGCTCCTGGGCTGCCAGAGGGATGTCTGGCTGCCAGCTTTGGCCCAATTCCCCGGGGAGCGGGCCTAAGCTGGCAGGTGGACATCCCCCAAGGGGTCCCGGACTGCTAGAGGGCTCAGGCTGGGCTGGGGGACCCCCTGAGTGCACAGATTTTCGTGCACCAGGCCTTTAGTAATAAATAAAGCTAACACTTATTCCAGGCTGGACACTGTTCTAAGGGCTTTTCTTGAACTAATTCATTTCCTCCTCTCAACAGCCCTGTGAGGTAAGGAACCATTATTGACTCCTCTTTAAAGATGAGGCAATTGAAGCATGGAGGTCAAGCGTGCCTGAGGTCACAACAGCTGGAACTGGTGGAGCAGGGCTGGCACTTGGCCCCACAGTTACCTACTCCACAGGCAGGAGGTGGCGTGGGATCGTGAACGATGACCCCGGGCCTCCAGTCACATAGGCCACTTGCTCACCGAGTGACCTTTGGCACATTAGCATTCTCAGCCTCAGTGTTCTTATCTGTAAAATGGGAGCATAAGCACCTTCCTCCTAAGGCGTGTGAGAATTGACTTAGATATGTATGGAAAGTGCTTTGGGAGAGTGCCCATCGCATAGTAAATACTCAGTACATGGTGGTATTTTTGTTATTGTTAATATTAGCCCATCCTTCAAGGAGCTCCTTGTTTCGGTGGGGAGTAGGGATGGAGAACATATATATATTTAAGTGCTTTAGTAGCATGGGGAATTGCATATATTCCAGGGCCATGTAACACCCAACACATGCTGCCTCCCTCCTCCTCCCGGCAAAGGATAAGCAGAGTCGGGGCAGTCAGGGAGGCTACTTTGTGTGTGTGTGACATCACTTTTCAGTTCAGTCATATGCTTGTCATTGTATGTTCATCATGGAGTAGGGAGGCCACTTTTGAGTAGGGTTCTGAGCTGAGAGCGACCATCCCCAGTAGGCAGTTCCCCTAAGGAGAGTCCATTGATCCCCCCAGACAAGGACGAGTGCGCCAAGGACAACGGCTGGTGCCAGCACGAGTGCGTCAACACGTTCGGGAGCTACCTGTGCCGGTGCAGGAACGGCTACCGGCTCCACGAGAACGGACACGACTGTAAAGAGGGTGAGGCTGGACCTCGGGCTGGGAGGGATGCGGGGAGGAGAGGCACGGGGAACCTACTCTAGGCTGCCAGGAGTGTGCTGGGTGTCAGAGTGAGCCCCACTGAGGCTGAGCATCTGCCTCCCCCTCCTGCCCTCTGCCCTCTTGCTGAGGATTGATGTTCTCAGGGCAGCTCACTCCTTCAGGAGGCATGTGGGGCCCGCACGTGCTCTCCTGGAGTTATTATTGCAAAGTTGTTATTTTAACCTCCCAGGCTCCAGGCTCAGACTACCTAGGTTTACATCCTGGTTCTGCTACTTACTAGCTGTGTGACCTTGGAGAAGTTTCTTAACCTCTCTGAGCCTCAGTTTCCTCTTCTGTTTAAAGGGGGCTAAACCTACCCCCTTCTTAAAGTTTTTCTGAGGGTTAAATGAGAGAATGCCTAGAAAGTATTTCAGACAGTCTGGCGCGTATTGAGCACTTGAAACATTACCATGTATGTCATCATATTATTAACCATATGCAGGTCTAGTAGTAAAATAGAACTGGGACAGCTTTGCTCCCTGCTTCATTCACTCCTGGGAGTTCTCCGGACCAGATGGCTTTGACTGTCCAGTCATTTTGGGAAAGGCCTTCCTGTGTTCTCACCCCGCCCTGCAAAGGGAGTGTGAACATCTCGGATAAACACACAGGCCTCCAGGCCTTGGCCCAGCCACAGGGCCCTGCGAAGGACATCAGGGGCGACGGATAAACACTTCAGAGTGCGATCTGGCTGGGCTCACAGTCTGCCCAGGCCCTTCCTAGACTGTGACAGGATGAGCTAAGACGTCCTTAGAAGCAGGATGCAGCCGCCCTCCACGCCCAGCCCTGGGACCAGACAAGGGCAGTCATGGGCTGGGTTGGGAGGCGGGTTGGAAGAACTTGGAAGGAGCTGTCTTTCTGGAACTTGTTGTCAAACCCCTGTGAGGTGGGCCTCGGCCAGAACAATGCGTGCCTCATGTGGTGTGGGGGAGGCCACGGGGGATATAAAGTCCACGGAGGTCCTGCCAGCTGAGCGTGGCTGCCTTCCTGTGGGTTCCCCTAGGGCAGGGCAGGGGTGGGCAGTAGGGACCTCCTGCAGCCACTTCACCACCCCCCCTGCCCCCTCACCTGCTCTTAACTGCCCCCTCCAGTTCCCTCAGCTGAAACCACAGGGGGACGAGGGTGACCTCCTCAGCTCCCTCTGCTTCCTAGTCAGTGATAGCCAAGGCAGGGCCCAGTTCAAGTCCTGACTCCAGCCATTACCAGCAGGTCACTTACCTGCTCTAAACTTTTGTTTTTCTCATTTGGAAAGTGGGGAGGATAGAATGAGAGGGTGCATTCAGGATGCTTAGCACAGCACCCACCACAGAGGGAGACAAACTCCAGCTATCGGTCAAAATGCTACTCATTGAGCAGGTACCCGGGGCAACAGCTGTAGCTTCCAAATGAAACTGCTCTGAACAAGTAAAAGGGGTGCAGACACGAAGGAGCACAGATAGTGGTGAAGATCTTGGTTAGCACTTGCTAAGCCTTTTACAAGCATCTCACTCCCTTCACATAACCTCCCTGAGTGAGGTCGGCACCCCTTTTACAGATGAGGACACCAAGATCTAGGTAAGTGCCCCAAGTCCCAGCGAGAAGGTGGCAGAACCTGGACTTGAGTCAGGGTCCATCTGACCCCGGGGCCTGTGCCCTTAACCACGAACTCTACCATATTCCTACCATAACCATGATGTGAATAGTAATAGTAAGAAAGATTACTTGGCTCCTGAGCCACCACCAGGAAGGCGGCTAAGCCAAATAAAGCGACAAATCTCTACGCCAGGTGATGTGACTGGTGTGGATTCAGGCTGACGCCAGCTCCCACACTGCCCAACGATCATGTGACCGATAGAGGGCGGGGAGGGGGGCTTCTTAGAGTGCCTCCTATGACGCCCCCATGTGAAGTAGTCTCTCTCTGCGTGTCTCCCCCCGCACCCCCAGCTGGCTGTGCGCACAAGATCAGCAGTGCAGAGGGCACCCTGGCGAGCCCCAACTGGCCTGACAAATACCCCAGCCGGCGGGAGTGCTCCTGGAACATTTCCTCCACCGCGGGCCACAGGGTGAAACTCGTGAGTCCTTTTCGTAGTTAATGGGCAACAGGGACAGAGGGACGTGGTGGGAGCCTCTGCTCTTCCACCTCTCGGCTCTGAGACGTGGGGAAGCTACTCAGCATTTCCAGGTCTCAGTTCCACGATCTGGAAAACGGGGGTGCCGCCTCCTGGGGCTGTTGTGCAGGTGAAAAGAGGATTCACACAAAGCCCTCAGCGCAGGGAGGCAGGAGAGGCAAGCCCTGTGAACAGCACCTGTGCGCCGGGCCACCAGGATGAGGCAGAACCTGCCCCACGGTGCTGTTTGAGATTTGTTTCCTGTGCTAATTTTTTTTTTTTTTTACAAATTAATACATTCACTCTTGAATTTAAAACATATATCTCCCAAACCTTTCCTTAAAGTCCCATCCCTGCATGAGATTGTGGCCTGCACACCACGCCCACTTATTTCAGAGATAAAGGCATCTTTCCTACAAGTCTCTCTCTCAGCCCCGAGGGACTCCCAGGCCCTGGAGCCTAACGCAGCCTCTCCTGCCAGCTGGAGAAGGTGCTGTACTCGAGACAAACAGTTTTTCAATGGGTTTGTTTAGACTCCGGGGAGGAGTAAGCTCTTCAGAAGGCATGTGGATGTCCCCCTGAATTACGGACACTAGCACAGGGAGAACGCAAGGGAACAAAGGAGAATACGATAATAAATAGACCATGGCCCTGGGGCTCGCTAGGGCGTTGACGGGGGGCGAGAACAGTGAGGACAGGTGGGTGGAGGGCTAGAGCGTGGGTGCTGGTGTCTCTCTGTGCCAGGCCTGGGGCGTCGAGGGGTGGAGAAGGCAGGGCCCCTGACCACAGGGTGCTCACCGTGGGCACCTCCTATGTCTGGCTGCCCACGTGAGAAAAGCCTTCGGGGGCTGCTCTCCTGAGTGGATCAGAACAGCCTGGCATCTGCGTGAGGGGAATTAAAAAGAGCGCCTTAGAGAAAGGCATCCTTCCCCGAGACTGCCATCTGCTGGGAACTGTTCCCAATGGCAACAGAAATATCTGGTCACGGCGGGGGAATGGCGCCCCCTGTGGTTAGGGACTCGCAATCTGCACAACTGGACAGGAGCTTCTTGTCCAAGGGCCACACGTAGTTGCCGCAAATGTCTTCTCCTGTTCTTTAAGGTACGAAAGACCTGAAACAACTGATCGCAGTGGCCACAGTTAGGCCAGACCTCAAATTTATCTGAGGTCCATACATCTGTGCGCTAGTTTTTTAGAAGAACTTCCTTGGGCAGTGGGTGGTGGCTTTATTGACCGTGCTCTATTTTTTTGCTGCCACAGAATGGGAGTTGAATACTTCCGCGTAGCTGGTGTTCCGCTGCCTGGGGACAGCCACAGGTGTCCCGGGGGCCTGTGGGAGTGCCCGCCTCTCGGGCTCACTGTCTCCCTTCCAGTGCATCACCCACCCTGGTGCCCTTGGGCTCCCCCTCCTGCTCCTGCCCACTGTCCCCACCCCCACTCTCCAGCCCCTTTCTATGAGGTGTGAAGAGCTTTGCCCATTTCAAATGTGCCTGTCATTCCCATGAAGGCCTTCACTGCTAATGGCCCCTCTCCACTCCCATCCCTGCTCTGTCTCCCCAGTCCCTTTCTTGTGAATTGAGACACCCCTTCCCCCACTTCCCCAACTATTGTCCTCTCTCCCCACTCTGTCTTTTGATCCAAGTCAGTATTAAACACTGTCGCCTCTCACCTGTCCCATAGGCAAGCCATCAGTCGGTCAACTGCCCAACACCTGATAAACCCTACATTTTTTTTGGGGGGGGGGCAGGAAGGAGGGAGGCAGAATGGCCTGATGATGGTTAGAAGTGTGGCTTGGAGTCAAGTTCAGCTCCATCCTCTAGCTGTTTAAGCTCGGGCAAGCCACTGAACTGCTCTAAGCCTCAGTTTCCCCTTCTGCACATCGGGGATAATAACAGTTGTTCCCTGCCAGCATCAGCAGGATGAGTGAGACAATGCAGGGCTCTGCATGGAAAAAGGCACTCAGCTAACGTCAGTCCCGACGGGGAGCGGTTGCCCGCATAAAGCTCATGCGCTTTGCTGTGCTGCAGGGTTGCATGGTGTAGTGTGAGGGTAAGGGCGCGGTCATGGAAGCGGGGACCTTGGGCAAGTCCTCTGACAGCTCTGCGCCTCAGTTTCCTTGCCTGTAAAGTGGGGGTTAAAAAGGGAGACGTCACAGGATTGTGAGGATTAATAATTGTAAAGCTCTTAAAGCGGCTCCCGCCCCGAGGAGCACTGGGCCGCTGCGCTGGAGAAGCCGCGTGATGTGATGTGACGGGAGGGGCACAGGCGCCGCCAGGCCCAGCCCCGTCTCCTCGGCAAAGTGGTCCCAGTGGCAGCGCCACGTCCTTACCTCCTGGGGCCGTTCTGGAGACCGAGAGCGGAGCCGGGTCCAGGCCTCTCCACCGACGTCACCGTGATCGCCATGGCTCCATGGCCCCTCTGCAGCCGGCTGGCCAGAGGCGCGCCCCGCCTCACCGGGTCCTCTCCCCACCTCGGCCGAACGCCAGGCCCTGGCCTCACTTTGTGCTTTTCCCTCTCCAGACGTTTAATGAGTTTGAGATCGAGCAGCACCAGGAATGTGCCTACGACCACCTGGAAGTGTATGACGGCCCCGACACCCGGGCGCCCATCCTGGGCCGTTTCTGCGGCAGCAAGAAGCCGGACCCCGTGGTGGCTTCGGGCAGCAGCCTGCTCCTGAGGTTTTACTCGGACGCCTCGGTGCAGAGGAAAGGCTTCCAGGCGGAGCACAGCACAGGTGCGCGGCCGCCCGCCCCGTGGACGGGAGATGGATGGGGGCAGGCGGGACGGGACGGCCTTTTCACATGGCTGTGGGGGGAGGGAGGCGTGTGACAGCACCTCCCGTTTAAAACGAAACATGGACAACAGTAGGGGAAGGTTGCTTTCTTTTAATGTCCTTAACTGACGGCATTTAAAGTGGGCAGTATGTTATTGGTGCCACATTTCCTCCGCCCCCTCCTTCCTCCCGTCCTCTCTTGTAAAAAGTTATTTGTGATTTTGCTGGTCTGTGCAACCCAGAAGTCTGGGAGCTGAGTGCTGGGGAGCAGCCCTTTCTAAGGACTGTTCCAGAAAAGGGAAAATAGTTCTGCTCCCCAATGTTTTTCCTCCACTTAAATGTACGCTTTACTTGGTCCTTTGGAGGAAACATACATGCTTGTAACTGACATCTGCTTTGTTAAACAGAAGAGTGTCAGTAGGAAGATTGGCTCTGCTCTTTAGCCATTAAAGTGTCACCGCCGGGGGTGGAACCCAGGGAGGCAGTGTGGACTCTGACTCTGGTGTTCGATTGTGGCCCTTTGGCTAAGTGGCGGCTGCCCGAGACCCACTCAGAGTCTGAGATCAGGGGACCCTCTGAGGTTCTCTGATCCCTTGAACAGCCCCATCCCTCAGCGTTCTTTGTTTTCAGAGCCAGAAAATATGAATCAGGTAAAACCAAATGACAACCAGCACCGTCAGGCGGTTTAGCTGTCCTTGCCTTCTAGAAAACACTCCGTTATCTGCACCCTCTCAGCTCCTCAACGGGTTCTAGCTTCCCCGCAGGAAATGTAAAAGCCGTGGACTAGTGACATCACTCTCTTGTCCCTACAGACAGAGCATAGGTGCTTGAGGTGGGTCAGGGTCCCAGCAAGAAATAGGGGCACACTCAGATAGAGTCATTATTTGAGGAGAATTTAATAAGGGACTATTTACAAAGGGGCGGGCAGGGTGTGGGGACACCACGGGGACAGTGCAGCGACCAGGACTAAGAACTATAGGGCTGTTACTACCCCCCGGCCCAGATGAGGGAGGAGGTTCTGGACCCTGGCGACAGAATGGGGGGTAAGCATTGGGTACCTCGACAGGAGCTGTGACTTTTAGGTGAAGAACGCAGCCTTAGTTGACCAGGCAGGGAAGGAGCCTGGGACTAAATTCCTTGACCTATCTCCTCCCTCCTCTCATCTGCTGGTCCTTCCCCTGGCGGAACCCAACCCGGAGGCAGAGGGCAGGGGGCCCAGTCCTGTGGACCCGGAGATCAGCCTCCTGGGGATGGAGAGGGGACCTGGCAGGAGGGAGAGAAGTCACCCTGCCCTGCTCGATGCCCATTTCATTGCCAGCGACACCTCAGGGATGGGAGGTGTTCCAAAGGCTCACACCTAGAAGAAACTCCAGGCCAGAGCACAGATGGGCCCGGGCGTTGCCGTCAGACAGGACTGGGGCCAGCTGGGCCTGGGCGAGGCAGAAGGCACGCCCCAGGACGCTCGGGGCCCCTCGGAAGCGTGGAACACATTGAGGACAGACAGCAAGGAGTTTGCTTCCGAAGTTTCTGGTGTTTCCTAATCTCCGGTCACTGTCATTTATCCATTTATATTTTGTGGCCTGTAGTGGCCTAGACACGAGGTAGCAGGGGACCCAGGCCAACCAGAGTTTCAGTTCTAGTAAAAACCCCAGAAGCCAAGACTACAGAATACAAAGTGTGAGGTAAGCTCACTGGTGACAAGCTCAGGGGCCTCCAGGGTGCCTGTGGCCAGTGCTCTGAAATGCAGGAGCCTGTCAAGTCTGTTCTGAAGCTTCCAGGTTTCAGACCTCACCAGCAGATCTGATGTGCTTTTGGTGCCCTCTGTTGGCGAAAGTTACAAATTACAGCAAGTCAGTTGGGCGGGCGTGAGCCCTTGGTAGGTGGGTCTAGCACTTCCAGGGAGTTAAGTGGTCAAGATCCAGGGGGCCAGCTGTTTCAGCAGTATGCTCAGGTACTCCTGGAGGCCTTAGGTGGCTCAGCCTGGGGACATAGGACCTTGGCTGTCAGGCCCAATTTGGATCCCGCAATGAGCCCTGAAACGCAGAGTCGTAGGCCTCTGTTTACTCCTCCGTAAAATGGGACGATGACACTTGTTTGGCCTCTCCCACAGGGCACGCACAGGCTTTGCAGACAAAACTGGCCTGGAATGAGGGGGTGTGCAGAGAGAAGTCCCAGACTGGGACGTGGGCAGTGGGGGTGGCAAATGGGTTCTCTGTGCCGAGGGGGCATCATGGTTCTCTCTTCGCTCCAGAGTGCGGGGGCAGGCTGAAGGCCGAAGTGCAGACCAAAGAGCTCTATTCCCACGCCCAGTTTGGGGACAACAACTACCCAAGTCAGGCCCGCTGTGACTGGGTGATTGTGGCGGAGGACGGCTATGGCGTGGAGCTGATATTCCGGACCTTTGAAGTCGAGGAGGAGGCGGACTGTGGCTATGACTACATGGAGGCCTACGACGGCTATGACAGCACGGCGCCCAGGCTCGGCCGCTTCTGTGGCTCTGGGGTGAGTCCCAGTTCACTGGGCCCAGGGGACAGAGCACGGTGATAAAGAGCGTGAACAGTGGAGTCAGACACCCACCTATGAACACCACCAGGAGGCCTGTTCCTCTGGGAGACAGTGGGACATGGGGAGGATAGTCAGAGAGGAGGTTGGGAGGGAGTCGGGGACCAGTTCATAAAGGCCTTGGACTGAGGTCAGCTACTGAGGAGCATTTTCCATGTAAGACTGTTTCCTATTTTTTGCAAAGCACCTACCCCCAACCCCCCATTTTTATTTGGCCTTGGGCTTTTTACATTTTCGATTGTACTTTTGTATATTTACAGTTCTCTCCCCAAGCAAAACTAAATGCCTATGGAAATTACAAATCGCCATCTTTGGTTATCATCCAGATCGTCATCATTTTTCTCACCATCACCTCTTTCCTGGGCCACCGCCCCGGGACAGGGCAGAGCCCTTTTGCTCACCACTTCCCCAGCACCCGACATAGGCCTGCCGTACAGCTGGTGCTCAGTGAAGGTGTGTGGACCAGCAGCACAGCGTCCTGGGCCCACTCCGGCTGCACCACGCTGGGCACTGCCCACACCAGGCCCTCAGCCCTCGGCCCTGAGGCTCATCACTCGAGCTTCTTTGCTATTGGCTGGACACATAGCCAATCATTTTGGAGTCACTGGTGCTCCTGGGGCTAAGCAGAACCTCAAACTGGCATTTATATGTCTTTGAATAATTCCCCTTCATCTCCCTGCACCTCCCCAAAAGAAAGGATGAGTGTGTGATGTAACCAGTGCAGCGCCTTCCATAGATAACATCTTTCAAAATGTGGGTCCACGTGCAGAGGAAAACCTTGGGGCGTCCTGAGCAGTGAAATATGTGGGAAGTCCAGTTTGGTTCCACTTGTATCTGGCAGGTAGCAGCAACCTATATTCTTTCTTTCATACTTCCTTGTTAATTTTGTGTTCGTCCCTTGTCAAAACTTAATTGCTTCAGGAGTAAGGCTACCTAAATATATTTTTAAAGCTGGAAAATTTTAGAATCACCTTTTAATCAAAGCAATCAATCAAATCAGATCAATCAAATCAGATCAATCAAACCAATCACCAAGGTGCCCCTAGCGCTGGGTGATTCATGGTACACACTTGACCACCAGAAAGACCGGGGTTGGGGTCCTGCCTACCCGTGTGCACGTGAGTCTCAGTTTCTTCAAGCATAAAATGGAGATTGCACCTGCCTTGTAAAGTGTAGTGACATTTACATGAGATAAGATCCGAAAGCGCGTGGACCAGTGCCCGGCCTGTCTGTGCACTGAATAAATTCCATGTGAGCTGTGTCCAGGGTTGTCTTTGGAAAAGCGGGGCTGGGAGCTCCTGCAGCAGAATTTGCAATGAGCTCCTTCAGAAGGGAGCTGGTTTTGGTGCTCTTCAGAGTCTCTGGTCCCAGGGACACCTAACGGCACCATCAGCCATCCCATGTCTGTGTAAGGTCCTGGCTCGTCCTTATTTTAAACTCCACCCACAGTCCTGTGGCTTAAAGTGCCCTGTTTTCCTCTCTCCTTCCCTCAGCCATTGGAAGAAATCTACTCTGCAGGGGATTCTCTGATGATTCGCTTCCACACGGACGACACCATCAACAAGAAAGGCTTTCAGGCCCGGTACACCAGCACCAAGTTCCAGGACGCCCTGCACATGAAGAAATAACGTCGATGTTCTCGGAAGACAGCGACTGAGAAGGTTTTTTATAAAAACAGCACCTTGCGGATCTGCCCTAAAAACAATGTACAGTATTTTTCTCAAACAAAACCTCAAAATCTAGTCTTGGAGGTGTGTAGTTGATGAAGTTTGGCCAACAAGGAAGAGAGATATTCCTTGGATTCCGGTTGCAGCATGATCAGTTATGGACTTTTGAAGATTAAGGTTTGAAGCCACTAATCATTCAAGCTATGCCTGTCATTACCCATTCTCCTTAGTCCTCGGGTCAGTCATTCCTCCGTTTCTGGACATGCTTCCGTAGGTGCCAGTAACCTGACCGTGTGCTGGAGACTCCGGCTGTCTTCCGTCTGCACTGGGCAATGAGGATGAGAGCTTGGCCAAGGCTGGTTTGTTACTCACGGCTTTGGGCAGAGACTCTACCAGAGACAGGTTAACCGGGAAACTCAAGCATATGGACATCAGGACTGAAACAGGCTTCACAGTGAGCAGTACACAGAGGGAGCTCGAGTAGTGAGCGTCATGGTCACAAAGTTAGGAGACCTCAAGCCTTTCTTCTGTGTCATCAGCTCTCCCTGCCCCCTAGGTTTTCCCCTCATCCCTAATTGCATCAGGGTGCTAAGGCTGTGAATTCCAGCAGTACGTTGGCGTGTAAGGGTCCCCAGTTTGCTGAGAAGAAAACATCCTGGCTCGTTTCGATGCTCCTTGGCTCGCTGACCTTGAGAAGACTCCACCTATGCACCGTGGGATTCCATGGGCTCAGAACCTTTGCTCCTTCAGCTGTGGGGGCACCACCTGTGGTCAACCTTGACTCCTTGACAACCAATGCAAACCGCGTTTGCAAAGATGTGCAAAGACATCTTACGAGGGACCAGTTCAGGTCCCTCATGGGTGAACGCCGTTGAAAACTGGTTAATCATAAGTTATGTAAGAATCAACACCTTGTGGAACAAGTCAGCTGTGACTAGCTTCCTGTAACTGATCAGGTTAAAGAGCGCATTGGTGATTTGGCGCAGATGAGTTAGTCTCCAATCTCCAACTGGCAATCGGAATTCACCACACTTGGCACTTGTTCTAGAGAAGTGTAGAGGATGTTGTTTACACAATTTTAGAACCTCCAGGTAAACTTTAAACAGTGAGGTAGTTTTGAATGGCATTTCATTAAGGCATCTGTGGGCATTATGAGCTAAAAGCTGTGGTATGTAGCTTTAAAAGAGTATTTATGTTGGAATAATGTTAAATAATGTTTACATAGCTGTACGTCCTGTCTGGTTGGTACTGAACACCGGATGGAGCACCAGTGTTTTCAGTGAGAGCGTAGATAGCTCCCAAGCACAGAATTCCTTTGGGGGAAAACAACATTATTTTAAACAAAGTGTTTGCAAAAGGTTAAAGGTTATATTTTTGAAAGATCAAAGTATGCCCCCAGAGGACTATGTCTAATTAAAATTATTGCTGGGAGTAAAAAAAAAGAAAGAAAGAATAATACAAAGAAAGGTGGGAAAATGCATGGAAATATTTTTCCTTAAAACAGAAAAAAATCAAAGTATTATTATGAATAATAATATATGTCTGTATATATGTGTGTCTGTAAAAGATCAGCTGTCAGAGCCTTAATCCCTGCAGTGAGACCAATGCCGACCCGTGACCATAGCTTTACTGAGCAGGCCCTCCTGACCGGCCCCACGTCTGTGCGTTGTTTCCCTTTACCAAGCCCTCTCTCAGCCTCTCTAAGGCTGGAGGCTCGGCCTACATTGTCACGTCGTGATGTATCGCAGACCCTGCCCAGCGGATCTTTGATGCAGCAAATGCAGCAGCTTGTCTGGTGGTTCAGGTCTCATCTGCCTGTGAGAGTGGATTCCATCTCTCTGATTTTTGTATCTTCTGGGTTTTATTTTGGCTCAGCTTATCTGTCCAAGTTAAAGCTGAAATCAGGATATCTAAGTGGCTGTTAAGAGTCTTTCTCCAAGGACATGAAAATTCTGTAGTTTCAATCTGTAGAAGTCTGAATAAGAGTAAAGAATTCCCTGGAGAAGTGGGAGGGAGTCAGAAACAGGCAGCTTTGCCTCAGTATATGCCCCCCCTCCCTCCATGAGAAACAATAGGACTCATTTTTATCTCTGTAGTACGAGTATTTTCAAAAGCACACAACTTTAACCATTATCAACCTGTGGCCAATTTGAAACAATGGGACGCTTGTGAAAACCTTTGTTGGGCCTTCTGGGAGTGACGTATTCCCGGAAAAGACAAGCTCTGATTCAGCGGGGACTGGCCAGATCGCTCCCTGGAAGCCCACACTCCCGGGATTGCCACACGAGGCGGGTGCTGAAGTGTCTGCACACTGGCTCCACGGAGAAAAGCCCATTCCGCAGAAAGGCCCAGGCCCTGCCTTGGTGCTTCCAGGTGCTCAGTGACCTTCCCACAGTCACCCCCGGATGGAGAGGAGGGAGCCAGGGCCATGGCTCCAGCCAGCTTCGTCCTTTAATCGGTGCTGGGCCTCGGGGCTGTCACAGAGCTCCAAGCCTAGCTTCAGTTCAGAGAATTAGCTTGACGGCCTGATGAATATTTAGGGCCTGGGTCTTCAGCCTGGTCAGGTTCTAGTGTCATCTGGCCTAGCAGAAGCTAGCACCTGGATCCCAGGGCAGGGTAAGCGTCTGGAGTTCACGTTAACCTATGGAACTTCTCCAAACAGAGAAAGCGCGGCTGTGCGTTGGTTCCCTTGAACTTCATTTCTTCTCAAGGGAAGTTTCCTATTACTCATGATAAATCATCTGTAAAATCTTGTTAACTGGCAAGTTTGCACTGGGATTTGCCATTGATCTGGTCCCTTTGATAAGTCTCAAGTGATTCGTGGTATTGATACTGTTCGGTTTGTGAACAGATCTTCCCATGGCTCCAGCAGATGTCTTTCAAGTTTCCTTTGTACACTGAACTTCTGAGAAATAATCCCAAATGCCTAAAAGGTTTCTTTAAAAAAAAAAAAAGAAAGAAAAACTGTTTAGAGTGTTATCTATAAATATATTGTATTTTTATTTTGTGTAATTTTCCATTTCATGAAGTGTTGTCAAGTTTCAAAGAGAAAGTGGAGAGGAGCAACCATATGGTCTAGAAATAATTGTTTTATTAAAGAATGTGGATGGATTGCTGTGTCCTGGGTGCATATTACCAGTTCCGACAGGATTGGTCCTCATGGTGATGATTTTCCCCAATGCCACAAGAGTTTGGGGAGCGTAGAAAAAGGGGATCCTTCTCTATAGCCCTCCGCTCTCTGGTGAGTACCCAGTGCCCAACTCCAGGACAGAGCTCTCTATTGGACCCAGAAAGTCATGAGCAAAGTTGTCCTGGAAATCTGACAATATAATGATGGTGGAGATAGATGTTCCCCCAAGGGTGTAGATGTGGTAGACATCTTCCATTTGTCCCTCAGCAACGCTCTCTACTCGTCTCTACACGGTTTTGTGCCCGAGGACCACATCTGACATCTAAAACTGAAGGTCATGGCTCCTATAAGGTGGCCTTTTCTCTCTGGCTTCTGGCAGCCACTCCTTCCACTCGCTCCTCCAGGTCTAGGGGTGCTGATGACCCGCTGCTGGCCTAACCTGGGGTATTGCATTATCTGTCCCCTCCAGGGACCTTTATAAATAGTCCTTTTAATAAGCCCCCCTCAAATACTTCAAATTGAGTATGTCACTAATTTCCTGTGGGGACCATGACTGACACAGGGTCATTTATAACTCAAGGATAGAGACTCTATCTGATCGAGGTCAGTCTTTTTAGGTTGACCAGATGAAGAGGCTTTTAGGTCTTCTTGGGTCATATCAGGGAAGGATAATAGAGGACCATATCTTTTAAAACACTCAGAATTAATGCCAGACAATTTAACACATGCCACTGTTTTGTGCTATATGCAGAGTGTCACGGTTTTATGATTTTATTGCTTTCTGCAGTCACCAGTACCTAAAGGATGAGCCAAAATGGTGCAAGGATAGGACTACTTGATGTATCAGTCAGTGTAAGGTAGCTTATGCTGCAACAAAACAACCCCCAAATGTCAGGAACTTTACATAAGAAATGCTTATTTCTTGTTCATGCTACATGTTCATTTCTGGTATCTGATAGCTCTTTCATGTCATCATCAATCAAGTCTGGGCTGGGCTGATGGATTAGTTGAGTTGCTACCTGGAGCATTGCTGATTCCTATGTCAGCATGTCAGAGGGAAAGAGAGTATGATAATCACACACTGGTTCTTACATGCCTATGTGTGACATCTCACTTCTCACATGTCATATGGCTGCTCTTAACTTCAGGTGAAAAGCGAGGTGAACCAGATAATCTGATGGACCCCATTGATGACTCTCACCTGTGACACTCATCGATAGGGAAATGATCAGAATCCTGCTATTTTAACATTTTACTTCAAAGTAAAATCCTTACTGACATTTTCAACAAAGATTTTTAACAATTAGAATAAGGCCATCTATCCTGTAGAATGGACCGACTTTTTAAACTGACCAGTTGTTGCCCGGCAAGCCATCAGTGTGATTGGGCTTATACAAATTTAAATGGTGGCAAAGTATAAATGAGCAGAGAATCTCAGAGTTGGCAGTCCTAACCTCTCACCCACTAAGTGCATTATTTCTGCAATTTCTCAGGAAATAATTCTCAGGACTAATACTTCCAGAGGAGAAGGCCCCCCTTCGCCCAGGCCACCTTCTTTGGGTGATGGTGCCAAGTTCCTTTTGCAGAACCACCTCTTCTCATATCGGAGGGACCACACGGGGCAGATTGTCAGCCAGGTGGCAGGTCCTCTTAGGTCACATGACTCAAGCCAGACCATAAGATCCTCTTCCTGGTTAGAGTCTCCATCAAGAGGGAAAGGAGCTGAGATATTTTAGAGCTTGTTTTCCGTGGGAGGATATTCCATGAGAGGACTGTCTAGGAGTTCTTGCTGCTAAAGCCTCAGGAGCAGCCTACTCTGTCTTCCCCGAACCCAGGTCCCTGGCCCTCTCTTCTTTCTGTGAGCTCCACTACACCCAACCAATAAGTCCCCTTCTTAAAGTAATCAGAGTCCGTTTTGATGTTTGTTACCTAGGCACCACAGACTAGAGAGGGCTTAGCAATTCTGCTAAAGGACTAACATGCCCTTTGGAGGGAGAGTTCGTGGTCAGTGGATACACAGCAAACAAAAGGAATCAAAAAGGACCTCACTGGCCTTGCCCATCCACAGACAGCCTAGCCAGAGGGGGCTGGAACCATGAGCTGGAGTTCCCAGGTCCAGTTATCTGGTCCAGGTGTGATCCTATGCCCACCAAGCAAAGTTGGAAGCATGCTTTGTACCACTTGTGTAATGGAAGGAGTCCAGTCATTGTCACAGTGTCCTCCCCATTTTATAGCGTGGGACTGAGGCTGGAAGGAGTTACTTCACTCGCCTAAGACCACACAGCTTCCAGAAGGGCTGCTAGGACTTTCACTACAGACTCCCCTGGACGATGTCTCCGTGATGCCCAGGCACTAATAGACTCAGTTTAGGGATCATCTTGGGAACTGGAAACCCCATGAGGCAAAGACCGCATTGGTCTTGTTCAGGTCAGTATGCCACTGCCTGGACCCCACACCCTAAATCCATTTTTCCAATATCACCTGACTAAACAAATGGAGCCTCCATCCCCTCTGTGAGTCAAGCCCCAAAGCCAGGAGTTGGCTTCATTCTGCTCTTTCCCTCACCTTCTCTCCCCTCCCCTGCCCCACATTTCTCCCCCCGCACCTCTCATCATCAAATCTCATTGCCACTGCCCCCACAATGAGTCACTAACTCACTAACTGCTCTCCATTCCCACTGCCCCAACCCAGGGCAGCCACCATCGTCCTTCACTGGACTCTGCGAACCAGTGTCTGCATTAACACTCTTGTCCCCTGTAATCAGGCTCCGCGGAGAGGCCAGGTGATCTTTGTTAACATCGATTAGCTCAGGCTCCCGTCCCACTTAAAACCCTGGCAAGGCTTCCCATTGCTCCACAGTAGAAATCTTATCTGCCCTCCTGGCTCACACCATAGGCTCCTAACTCAGTCTTTAACTCCTTCCGGGGTCACTCCCTGGTCTCTGTTGCTCCAGGTGCACTGGACACTGTCCAGTGTGTGAGGGTGCCAGACTGCTTCAGCCCCAGGGTTTTGCCTTTGCTGTCCCCTCTGCCTGGGACCCTCTTCTCCTCTTTCACATGCAACTTAAATGTCCTCTCAGCTGCCTCTGGGTCACTCTGCTCATCTGCTCCTCCACAGTGATTCCTGCCCTCGCTGGAATGTACATTCCCTACGAGCTGGGGCCTCCTTTGTCTTCATCACCCATTCTGAGAGCAGTGCCCAAATAATACTCAACAGGAGGAAGGTGCAAAAAATATTTGTTAAATAAATTAAGAAATGCACTTATTTAAACGGTCAAATTTATTGGTCTTAATCCCGTTGTTTTGTTGGCATGGCACGCCAACGCCTTCACTATTTTAAAGAAGCAAACTCCTAACAGAGAACTCATAAGAAAAAAAGCAGCCCATGTCAACAGCCTCCTCCAGCTGTAGGAGCGCCCCCATTCAATGTGTGAGAACAGAAAGGGGTGAGGCTAAACTCCACCAGGCAGGGTGTGTGTTCACTGTGGCAGCCACAGTCCTGCCTCACATACAGGGCAGGTCCCAGCCCCTATCTCCCAGGCAGCCTCCACAGCGATGCTGGTACCGTGTTGACTCCATCCTCGCTGGGATGCCGCTGTCTAGCAGCTGGGCCAGCCTCAGCTGGTGGGACCCATTGTTTCTAGAGAGTTTCCAGCTGCAGGAGCCGCTGAGCTCTCGGGCCAGCTGTGGGTTCTTTGCTGAGTTGGAAGTGTAACGGAGGAAGGGACCTGAAAACTCAGAAGGACAAGAAATAAAGGCAAAGAGGGTAGAACAGGAGCCTGAGATAATTGATGATGACGGAGATCACCTGGCTTCTCTGTGGAGCCTGGATACACAGTGGCTATGGAGCAGGAGACCGTCTTCCTCGAGGGATGGGCCGAGGACTCGGCTACTCCCCTGACCATAAATGGCTTGGCCAGGGCTCTCTTGGAGCCACCTCTTGTCCTGTCACCCTTGCTCTCCCAGTTGGATGCCCCTGCAAATGCAAGACACAAGCCAAGAACTCCAGAGAGAAAGGAGCCTGCGGAGGACAGTGTTTGGAGAAGGTTCTTGGGAGGCTGTCGGAATGGTGAGTGACAGCTAGCGTCTTTCTCTCAGCCTAACCTTCATTCTCTCTGAATAGAATCAATTCCCAGGCTTTTAAGACTCACATCTCTAATTCTAATAGAATTGTTTCTTTGGTACAATTAAGTCAAGGAGCTTGGTTTTAAATTACTTTTCTATGTGCAAAATACTAATAATTTTTGTAAAGTTCTCGTCAAATACTTGCCGGTCTCATCTTTCATTTAAATAATAAGGTTCTGTTTATAACACCTCACATACGGCAAGGGTACAAAGTAGATGTTTCAGCTAAATTCACTTCCCAGGTGAAGCAATGGGTCTGATCAATGCCTTTATCCCTTATTGTTCAGTCTGCCTTCTACTACCTGGTCAGCAATATAGATATTCATAGGTTGCATCAGAAACTTTCCACCCTTTTTATTGACTTGTGATACATTTTTGGTTGTGACTCAAATGAGGTTTACTAAGTTAAAAGGGAAAACAGAAGAGGCTTCTGTGATTCTTTATTAAAGAGATAAGTGAAAGGAGTGGAATTTGGGCTTTGGGGTTAGGAGGATCAACAATCCAACCCCTACCACTTACCAGCTGGTGACATTCAGGGACCTATTTTGGTCTCAGTTCTCACCCGTGATGTAGGGATGAGAGCAGGCCCTTCACAGGGAGGTGGTGAGCGCAGCATCTGACACTCAGCACACCCTCAATAACAGGGAGTAATTATCCGACTCTCTCTACTTCCCCTCACCAACAGCAAACTTATAACAAGTGCCACTTGGCCGCTGAGATCCTAAAGAGCCTTCAGAACCATCATGTAGACATCATATTGTGCTTAGACTTACAATAAGTGTATTTTAGCAACAAGGGTACTATACCAAATTCGAGTACTTTGAATATTGCTGATCCATGTATGGGATTCCATCCAAAAAGAACTTCCCAAGTGTTTTCCCTGTGCCTTGCTCTGTGCCGGGCCACGAAGAGTATGGCGCCACGTGGACCCTCACACACCTACAGTGTTTTACAGTTTGGATGGAGCTGCCCCCGATGTTATTTGCTTTGGACTTATCCTGTAAGGTGGGCAGGGCAAGTTGATTGTATCCCCATTTTGAGGATGGAAAACCTGAGCCTGGGAGCTCTGTGTGAGGAAATGGAGACCAGAGAGTTTGAGTCACTTTTCCAAGGCCACACAGCTTCTAAGTGGCGGAGTCTGGACTCAGATCCAGATGAGGGTTGCCTCACCCCACCCAGCTGCCTCTTTAAAGAACACTGCGTCAGATTCTTCTCCACCCAACTTTACGTGATGTTTTTCTCTCCGTGAGAGCACTGTAGTGTGTTTCTACAAAACATAGACGTCTTTCTGAAATTGGCCAAAACCTTCGTCATCCAAATATTGATAAACAGCACATGCAATGGCTCACTTGTTGCTGCTCCTCCCGTCTGCTGTCACCCAAAGGAAGCTTTGTCTTGGGGCCTGCTGACGTCAGTACCCAGTGCTCAGATGAGATAAGGCTCTGGGCAGCTGTGTTCCGTGCAGTGACCCGCAAGTGTCCTTGCAGCATCCGTGGGCTTAGTTGGTGCTAGAAACCGAGGGCATTGGTGAGGTCCCTTGAGGAAGAAGACTCTGACCTGTGGTGGCCCAGAATCCCTTTTGTCCTAATGTCCTAGAACAGTGGTCGGCAAACTGCGGCTCGCGAGCCACATGAGGCTCTTTGGCCCCTTGAGTGTGGCTCTTCCACAAAATACCACAGCCTGGGCGAGTCTATTTTGAAGAAGTGGCGTTAGAAGAAGTTTAAGTTCAAAAAATTTGGCTCTCAAAAGAAATTTCAATCGTTGTACTGTTGATATTGGGCTCTGTTGACTAGTGAGTTTGCCGACCACTGGCCTAGAATAACGTCGGCCTTGGTCTCGGTAAAGAGTGGCCTGGGAAGACTGGCATTGACGAGCCCAAAAGATGGTGACAGAGATGAAGACGGGAGGAGGAAGGGCCTGTGAAGCCCTTGGCAGGGCCTGACCCAGATACGTGGGCACCTGGGCAGGTGAACAATTTGGTGCCCCATTGAGCCCATGAACTTTAAATATTGACTCCAGCCCAGCCGGCTTGGCTCAGTGGTTGAGCATTGACCTATGAACCAGGAGGCCACAGTTCGATTCCCAGTCAGGGCACAGGCCCGGGTTGTGGGCTTGATCCCCAGTGGGGGGTGTGCAGGAGGCAGCCGATCAATGATTCTCTCTCATCATTGATGTTTCTATCTCTCTCTCCCTTTCCCTCTCTAAAATCAATAAACATGTATTTAAAAAAACAAAACCATTGACTCCATATTAGGGGGAGAGGGGCAGCTGGGTGCTGAGTGAGAGGAGGGGAGAGAAGGGTTAGCTTCTCCTCTGTGGTCCTGACCAGCTCAGCCCCAGCCCGGAACCTCTGCCTTGGACTCATCAAACACGGAAGCCTAGTCCTTCTCAGGCTCTGACCCGGGGAGGGGGTTTAGGGAGCAGGTGTTCTTGTTGGAGCCGGCCACGGGAAGGTCTTACTTCCTAACCCAAGCAGCAAGTACCAAGTCTTTCTAAATTCTCACAGTCCCCTCCCTGAAAATAATTCTGGGGTGGGGAGAACCATTTTCAGCACTTTGCTGAGTTTCTATTAATGTTCTTACTGGCCTCCTGGACTGGGGTCCCTCAGGCACTAGTCCTGCAGGCTGGCCCCTTGGTCTGGCCCTGGCTGAGGACTGACTTAATGCTCAGGCTCATCTGCTCCCCTGCTCTCTTTTTGGGCTGAGATTGGGAGAGGACACGACCCAACTGACACCGTCTGACCAGTAAGTGGTCTTAGAATCGCAGGGTCAGTGACAGGTGGAGAGGTCGGGAGCCTGGCTGGCCATTCCTGAGAGCTTTGGTGTTTCCTTCTCTTTTGCAGAGTTTTTCACTGAACTTCACGCTGCCGGCCAACACGGTAAGTCCAGCGGCCCATGCACCAGGCATCACCGCAGACCCTCCCCGTGGCCGCCAGAGCACCAGCACGTACACCTCACGCGCACGCACTCTCTCTTCAAAGGCCCCGTGAGGAGCTGGGGCTGCTGACATTTTCCCAAGGCTGAGCATCATAAATACACCGTTTGAAAAGAAAAAACATCAGGGCTGTTTTCTGACTAGTAGTGCTGCTGAGATGGAGCTAGGCGTTTTCCTGGCCCAGATTTTTGGTGGGTTTCGCGGGCCAAATGTTTCTGATGAAGTCGTCTGGTTATTCGAAGAGAATAAACTGGATCTACCTCATAAGCGGACACCTGAGCCAGGGTTCAAGTCCCTTGTAACACGAGGGCCCGGTCCTGGAGAGCAGCGGGAAAGTAGGGCCTTGTCACTCACTGCCGGCCTCCTGGTGCCCCTGCTGGCTGCCCTGGGCATCTGCCCAGACTCCCTTGGCACCTGCTGCACCCTCCTGGTGTCGCCCTGCCTTCTGAGCCTCCCTGACTTGCTCGGCTCCCTGCTTCAGCCTCTGCCTGTTGTTGGCAGACAAATCCCCCTCCCTCCCCTGAGCTGTCAAAGCCTGTTAATATGGTCCCTGCTGGAATTCCCCCCTCCCCCCTCGTGCCCCCCCCCCCCCCGCCACCCCGCCACCCCTGCGCTGCTTAGACTCAGCGGGTCTGTAGCGACCCCAGGTTTTGTCTTATCCTGGCGAGGCCACCCTATGAAGGTAACTCAGAGGAGCAAGAAGCCATTACTTGGGGGCAAGGGGAGGGGGTAGAGGTGAGTGTGTGAGGGGAGGTCCTTGTGATGCTGGTCGTCACCTTCCGGAGTGCCTTCTTGGTTAACAGCCCATTTCTCTGGGAACGGCCCCCTCTCCCTGTGAACCTGTGTCAGCTGGCCCACCGTCCTGATCTGCCTGGGACCATCTGCTTTTAACGCCAACTGTGTTGCCACCTAGGCAACCTCCCTGGAAAAGCAGGACGGTCACTCTACCTCGCAGTTAGGTCTTTACCATACAACCCCTCCCTCTGGTGCAGCTGGGTGCCAGTGCCCTGGGAAGGGGCAGAGGTGGATCCCTGGCTCATCAGAGCCTCTGCAGGGAGTTGGGAGCACGGCCACAGAGGCAAGTGGTCCCTGTTGGGCCATACTGAACTGTCAAGTGCAAAAACTGAGTTGGGGCGCAGCCTTTGGTCATGGAAGGCAGTGTAACATGGTGGTTAAGAGCTTGGCTTAGGGCCAGACCATGCGGAAAAATTCACCCTCAGGGAGAAGAAGGAAGCAAATAAAGAAGAGCACATGTGAACGGCTACGTGCCCAGTAGAGATGCAAAGATCCCAGGAGGGATGGCTTTGGTCCTGACACACTCCCAGACCCCAGCTCTGCTCCCTGGAGAAGCCAGACTCCTGCTGCTTTGGGGCTCCATGAAGCACCCCTAAATCCTTTGGGGGGTGTGTCAAAGCCAGCCAAAGTGAATTTCTGTAACCTGAAAATAGAACATCTTACCTGAAATTATATTCAACTCTTACCACAACCCAGAGAAATAAAACACTTTAGGCAAATGCAGTATTAAGGTAAGATGGGGGAGGGGTGGGATTGTGTTTAGGTAACACTGCAACCCTTTAAGCACAAATGTCAGTGCCCCCTTTATCACATTGCTCCTTCGGTGGGAACTCTCCGGGCAAGAGCCCTAGGTATGGAATTCAATCACCCAAGTTCAGGTTAGATTTATGATTATCTGTGGAACCTTAGACAAAATCCCATAACGTCTGTGAGATCTATTTCATTTTTTGTTGTGTGAAACAGAGATAAAAATTGTGAAAGCCTTAACCCCAGAGACACCAGGTATTAATGAGGTTGATGAGAATATTAAATAAATAATATTCAAAGAAACTGACAAAGGCTTATTCTCCTGGTGCTCATTACAACCCTGGAGGTAGGTACTAGCATCCTATTTTACAGATGAAGAAATTTGACCCCTCACCTGTGAGTGGAGACATTACCATTCCACTCCAGGTAGGGAGCCCAGGACCTACCCTCTTAACTCCATACTGGACCACTCAGCAGAGTTGACAGCAGCTGGTTGCTTATGTAGATGTTGGTTCCCTGAGAGTTAGTGATCCAGGTAAGACTATCACCTGAAATAGCTCATAAAAAGGGAAGATCCAGTGCCTCTCCTTGAGTGGAGATGTGAGCCGGAAACATGCAAAGCATTCATCAAGTGTGGAATGACCCCAGAAACATGGACAGTTCACAATTTCAGATCCCCCGCAGCCACTTGCTTCATTGCATGTTTGAAAACAATAAGGTGTCCTTCACTAGCTTCCACCAGTCTTTACCTTTTTCCTCTAACAGTGGGGACAGGTAAGCCCAAAGTGTGCTGGGAAAGATGTGGGGACTAGGGACTGAAGAAAGCCTTCTTGAGTTATAAAGGGTATTATGGCAAATCCCTGGGGTACATAACAAAGACCGCTCCTGAGTTTCTGAATTCTGTCTTCTTATAGAAGAATCTCATGTCTTCTACCTGGAAAGCAGTCAAGTAAGGGTCTGTTTGGCAGTCATTTGTTGCCAGAGGCTAAGACCAACAAGCAGTTAGCATAATTATGTGAGAAGTCTTCTGGAAGGTTAATGGACTTTGATATTCAGCAAGGGCTGAAAATCAGCATATTATTGCCCTGCTTGTGGCTGAATGGCTGAAGGCAATCCCCTAACCTGATAATCCTTTTATTGTTTACCAAACTTTACCTTTGATGCCTGTTTGCTTTGCTAAAGGGCAAATGTGTATTCTCGTAAATAAAAGTTAATGGGTCCGGAGATTCAGGGAGCTTCTCCTCTAGAGTGAAGCCTCTGCCTGGCTTCCCCATGCCTTCTAAATTTGTCTAGTATATTCGTTTGTGCGCAGCCCCTTCTCCAGACCTTGAACCCTAGCCACAGATGGATGCAGCCATCACAATTGTTTCTATTGTTTTAACAGAACGTTTAGCAAAGGGGTGAATTTTAGGCATGATAGAATTTTAGGCAGTTCACATTTGACAGCCTGTCTTGTATAATATTCATTCCACAGATAATATTCATTTGTTTTCTTAAGATATATGTTCTTTTTCTACACAGACTACCTCTCCAGTTGTTACAGGTGGGAAAGAAGTGGTGAGTATGCCACTTAAATTTTGGAGCCTTGGTTTGATCATTTATAAAACGGGCATAATGATGCTGTACCCATCTTGTGCATTTCTTTTGAGGGGTAGATAAATTTGATATGTGAACTGTTACCAAGCACAGACTCTGGCTCAACTATTACTCTTATGACCAATTCAGTTCAGAAGTGAGGGAGAGAATGCAAATCACAGATGGATTTCACAATGTGTTGAGCAAAAGAAGCTAGACACGAAAGAGTTGGCAGGTTCTGGAAGAATGTTTTGTTCAACACTGTTTCATTATAGCATTGGCGAGATGCTGTAGTAACGGAACTCTGGTTTCTATTCACCAGTCCATGGTAAAACCGGTTTCATTGTACATTGTTTCACCACGTCCCAGGAACCTCTGGGTGTTAAGTGAGGACTTACTGTACGTACTGTCTATATGCATCTCTATGGTGTTGAAAAACAGCCAAATCTACGGTGATAGATTTCAAGATAGTCTTACACACGGGTGACTAAAGGGGCTTCTGGGTGCTGGCAATGTTCTGTTTCTTCATCTGGGTGCTGGGTTCCTTGTGTGAAAAGTCATCAATCTATATATTTATGACTGATATACTTTTCTGAATTTATGTTATATGTGAGAATCACACATTTACACAGATTCTGCAGATTATCTTTTTTAAAAAAATATTTTTATTGATTTCAGAGAGGAAGGGAGAGGAAGAGGGAGATAGACACATCAATGATGAGAGAGAATCATTGATCAACTGCCTCCTGCACATCCCCTGCTGGGGATCGAGCCCAAAACCCAGCATGTGCCCTTGATCAGAATTGAACCTGGGACCCTTCAGTCTGCAGACCGATGCTCTATCCACTGAGCCAAACCAGCTAGGGCTGCAGATTATCTTTGATGATTCCAGAAAATCTGCAAATCTGAAAATTTACGTGGCTATTTCCACTCGGATCAAAACAAAGTGGGAATTTGAAAATTAATTGGTTAATGCATTTAGTGTAAATAAAATTTTAAAAATTCACATCAAAATGGTATGGGATGTAATAAAACCTTTCACTTTTTGCCAGACTAATAGATAAAAATGGTACCTAATTGTTGCTTTGAATCAGATCTCAGTTGATGAGACATTTGTATTTTTGTTTCTAAGAATGTCCTATTCATATTCTTTGTCATTTTTCTACTGGATTATCACCTTTTTCTAATTGACTTAAACTATGTAAATTAAATCCTATGAAAATGAGCCATTTGCCCTGTACTGTACATTGCAAACATTTTTTACAATATTTCATTACCTGTTTGATTTTGTATAACACTTAGGGTCCCTGAAGGCTTTTTAATTATTATTATTATTTTAAAATATGTTTTTATTGATTTGAGAGAGAAAAAATGAGAGAGAGAGAGAGAGAGAGAGAGAGAGAGAGAGAGAGAGAGAAGTATCGATAAGCTGCCTCCTGCATGCCCCCTACTGGGGATTGAGCCCATAAGCCAGGCATGTGGCCTGATAGAGAATTGAACCAGCAACCTCTTGGTACATGGGATGATGCTCAACCAACTGAGCCACACCAGCCAGGACTCTTTCTTTTAATTGATTAATGTTTTCCTTTATTCTTAGAGAATCTGACTCTGCTTTTCTCTCTGTTTCAGGACTGTGGGCCCTCTATTGGATTAGCCGCAGGCATTCCGTCTCTGGTGGCCACAGCCCTGCTGGTAGCTTTACTGTTTACTCTGATTCACCGAAGAAGAAGCAGCAGCCGTGAGTCCACTGAGGTGATTAGCAGCTTCCTTGGGTCTGGAGGTGTTGGCAGGAATCAGTATTTGAGTGAACTGGCTTTTGGGCAAAGTGTGTTTAGACTTATATCTGTTTTCTGAGGACAAGTCTATGGACATTCCTGCACCTCGATTTCTCAGACTCATGGACTGGTTTGTCATACAACCTCAGCTCATGTGAGGAAATCTGTGGCTACAAAGATGGTATTTGGGGTGGCAAAAAGTAGCAGTGAAGAGGGACTTTGTTGCCATGGTAACGTGTCTGTACAGTGGATGTGTTTTTTAAAGTCGAGAAATAGGAGGGCACAAATGACCTAAAAAAGGAGATAATCTTAGGAAAGATAGAGGAGAAACAGGTGCTGAGGTGTCATTGGCAGGTGTATGTCCGGAGTATGTGGCTCTGTTGTCTTTGCCCTTTTCCACATCTGAACACACTTCAGTCACAAGGGAGTCTACCGACCCTGCCCCTTCCGAGTGCCAGGTTGCTCTGGGCACCACGCTCAGAATGCAAAGGCCACCTCGCCGATATGCAGCGAGGTTCCAGGTTGTGATACAACTGTGTCGTGTGGACTCTGGGTTCTAATTCCATCCTCTGTGAACATTCCTGCTGTTCTCACAGAGGTCAGCATTCTCAGGGAGGTAGGAAACCGAGGCTCCGACCCTGGCTCTGCCACTTTATCACTTACATGACCCTGGACTAGTGACTTAACCTTTTCTGTGCCTTCATTAGTTCAACTTAATCGGAGTCATCAAACAAGCCTACCTATTTTCAGAGGCAGGCAAATTCACAGGGACCAAATGAGATCATGGATGTAAAGATGTGTTGGCAAGCTGTACACTTTAACCATTCAGAAGTATTGTGCTTGCTGGTGGTATTAATTAAGTGGTAGTTTCTCAACCTGCAGTACATTTTAAAATCATCTAGGAGGCTACAAAAATACCAGTCGCCAAGGCCAGTTAAATCAGTATTATGGGATAACCGAGTTGTGGCACTGGTCTTTAAAAAACACAACTTTTTAAAATGTATGGCTATGTTTAAACATATACTGAAGTAGAGAGAATCATATGATAAACCTAATTATCAATTCCTGCCAAATTATATTTCATCTTTACTCCCACCCACTTTTCCACACTGCCAACCCTGGATTATTTTTGAAGTAACTCACAATGGAATTTCTTATTTGTGTTTTGGAAAGGGAGAGTTATTATCTATTTGCTTATTTTGTTTTGTTTTCAAAGTTCTCTGGTGATTGTAATGTGCACCTAAGTTTAAGTACCACAATCAAGGTCATGGGCAATGGTGTGACTCTTTCTTCCCTTCCCTTCCCTTCCCCTCCCCTTCCCTTCCCTTCCCTTCCCTTCCCTTCCCTTCCCTTCCCTTCCCTTCCCTTCCCTTCCCTTTCCTTCCCTCCCCTCCCCTCCCCTCCCCTTCCCTCCCCTCCCCTTCCCTTCCCTTCCCTTCCCTTCCCTTCCCTTCCCTTCCCTTCCCTTCCCTTCCCTTCCCTCCCCTCCCCTCCCCTCCCCTTCCCTCCCCTCCCCTTCCCTTCCCTTCCCTTCCCTTCCCTTCCCTTCCCTTCCCTTCCCTTCCCTTCCCTTCCCTTCCCTTCCTTTCTCTTCCCCTTCTTTCCTTCCTTCCTTCCTTCCTTCCTTCCTTCCTTCCTTCCTTCCTTCCTTCCTTCCTTCCTTCCTTCTTTCCTTCCTTTCCAACTTAGGAAAGTGAGAGGCCATATGAAATTTCAGAAATTGATGACAATCCCAAGATAGCTGAGGTAAGAACTCTTGGTTGTAATCACTGTATATCATCACACAGTAAACAAACCTAGTGAAGCAAGGGTTTTGAAGCCTTTTGCATCACAGGAGAAGTACAGTTCTGAGCATGTGTGGAAAAGAGACGACTAAGTGAAACTCAGACACAGGAGCTTCTCAGCACTTTTATTGGCTGGACAGGAATTCAAGGTTGAATTAATATTAGAAAATCAATGTAATATAATGTATTTTACTGACAAATTAAAAGAGAAAAATCATGTGACCACCTCAATAGGAAAAGAAACTACAAAATTTTAACAGCCATTCGTGGTGTGAAAACTTTAGCAAACTAAAAATAGAATAGGAATGTTCTTAAATCAAATGGAGATACCTTTTCTAAAAATTACATCAAACATTATACCTAAGGGTAAACTGTTAATGAATTCTCTCTTTTCAAGGTCAGAAACAAACCAAGGATGCTCATTATTACCACTTCTATTCAATATGTATGGTCCTAGTCAATGCAGTAGAATATGAAAAGGAAGTAGGACATATAAAACTGAAAGAGAAGAAATAAAACTTTCATTATTTTCAGATGATATGATTACCTACAGATAAATTGTTAAAATTATCAAGCAATTCTAGCAAGTTTACTGGATACAAATTCAGTATACAAAAGTAATTTGCATTTCTAAAAATCAATACCAATATAAAGAATAAAAAATGTTTAAATACCATTTTGTAGTGGCAATAAAAATATACATAGAATGCTGAGGAATATAACCCCTTTAAGGAGAAAAATAAAACTTTAGTAAAAGATATTATATAAGACCTAAATAATGGGAATTATATACCATGCTCCTGGATAGGAAAGCTCAATAGCATAAAGATGTCAAATACCCTAAAATTGGTCTACATAATAAATGTAACTCCAATGTAAATCCCAACAGATTTTTTTCATGGAACTTAATAAGGCACTTCTAAAATCTAAATGGGAGAAGCAGAAAAAAGGTTTAAAAAGTAACAATGGACACATGAAATAGAAAACAAATAGCAAGAAGGTAGATTTAAACCCGACTGTGTCAATATCCCATTACATGTAGTTGGTATAAATATCTCAATTAAAAGGCAGAGATATTAAGATTGGATATTAAAGCAAGATACAACTACATATTGACTACTAAAACTCACTTTAAATATAAAGACACTAATCGATTAAAAGTAAAGAATAGAACAACAGACACGATGCTAACATGAAGCAAGAGAATGCTGAATGGCCTGAAAACCCTTCCCAAGGCAGCAAGCTCAGGCAATTATTTGTTTTCTGTCTTTTAAGGATCCCTGTCCATCCTTGCTGATGTCCAGTGTCTCAAAAACTATTGTTTTAGACCGTTTGTCTGAATTTTGGTTCTTGTAGGTGGGAGGGTAAATCTGGTTGTGTTACTCCAACTTGGCCAGAAGCAGAAGTCTCTTCTGTATTTTTAAAAAACTGTTTGTTTTCTCAAGAATCCTAGGAGAGCACCCACACATGAGAAGAATATGATGGGAGCAGAAGAAGCTCACATATATGTGAAGACTGTATCAGGAGGCGAGGAGATCATGCACGACACTTACCGTCCTACTGTGGAGATGGAGAGAAGGAGGGGATTGTGGTGGCTTGTGCCCAGACTGAGTCTGGAATGATGTAGGTCAAAGAGCAGAACTGGAGCTGAAACAGAGCTGGAAACCCAGGGATCTGAGCGTGGAGTGAGGAGAGATGCTAAGCTGCTTCGTAACCAATCCAAATTTCATTGACAAATCTGGAAAACTTTTGGATTGATTTGTTTCTTTGGGGACAGATCTGACAAGGTTCATTCCAGCTCTCAGATCTTGTGGTTTAAGAAGCAGCGAACCACCAAGTGAGATCACTGTGCATCCAGAAGGAGCCCTTGGGTCCTGTTCCTGACCCCAGTGGAAATTCTCTCTCTCTCTCTCTCTCTTTCTCTCTCTCTCTCTCTCTCTCTCTCTCTCTCTCTCTGTGTGTGTGTGTGTGTGTGTGTGTGTGTGTGTGTGATTTTAGAAAGGGGGCTTGATTTCTGAGTGTCTTGCCTCCTCACCTTTTTTTACATCCCACTTCTCAAAAAATCATTTTACCTGACTTCTATGGGAGGGTTGGCCAAGACCTACATGATCTCAAAATGAAGCTCAAAGGGGTGTCTGAGGGAAAGCAGATGCTATTACTGAATATCTCAGGGTAGAAATCAGATGGAGCCACACGTGCCTTGACTACAGGGCAGCACATGGTTGGACCATTCATTACTCCCACTGTGTCTTAAATATGTGATCAGACATATTTAAGGAAGACAAATTGCAATGGGCTGTGTGTGCATGTGTGTGCACACAGTAAATAGTGTTTTAAATGATTATTAGAAATGAGGCTATATCCATTTTGTGGGAGTAGAGAGAAAAGCTCAAGTCCTTGGACTATCGTGGGGAAAAGCTCACGGTCAAGAAGAGAGATCCAGGGGATTCAGTACATGAACCCTGGGCCAAAGGGGTGGGCTGAGCAGCAATGTGGCTGCCGTGTGAGGGAAGGCTGTGCAGTGTCAGCTGGCTCGGGCCAGGCCTTCGCCATCGCTTCTGTGAGGAGGCTTCCGGGAATCCTGTCTCCACTCTTCTTCAAATAACAAGGACGGATTCTACAAACTCAGTCACTGCCACATGCCAACTGTGCTTTGCAAAACCCCTTGTGAAATTCAGTTGTATTCTATATCCCCTGGGTGCAGTCACTTTGGCCATTTTGTCTATAAAATGAGGTGTGATATAGTTTGGACCATTTATTTTAATTCCACTTATAATCCATTGCTTAGAATCTTTAGTTCAAGTTGTTTCTACTAAACTAGCAAGGTTCAATGTTTCTATCATTTTTTTTTTTTGCTACAATGCACAAAAAGTTATCCTATATTATAAAAGGCTAAAATGTAAATTGTCCCCTGGGTGGGAGTTGGACCAACCGGGAGTTTGACCAGGGGGTGGGGCCAGCTGGCCAACCACCCGAGGCCCCTTCCCCCTGGTTGGCCAGCCCTGCTGCTGATCACCACCCTGCCATCCCGATTGGGGACATCCCCTCCCATCAGCTGGCCTGGCCTGATTGGCCCCAATTAGGGCGGGCCAGTCGGACACCACCTGTGCATGAATTCGTGCACTGGGCCTCTAGTTGTGGAACAAAGTGAAAAGTGAAACAGTTGTTCTTATGGACCTATGACACATCTGCAGTTTTTCTTCGCCTATATTAAAGTACGACATTGGCCCTGGGGTTGGAATTAAGGCTATCCCAGGGGTACTCCTGGGGCTGGCAGTCTCTCTGCTGGCTGGTGATGGAGATGTTCAGTCCTCCACAGGGTGCAGCCCGTGATCATGTTGTGCTTGCCTTCCAAGGTTCTTCAGTTCACCACCAGAGGGCGCCCTGCCCCCAAAGCCAAAGGCACTGAGGACGTCTGAATTCCACAAACTAGTCACGACCCTAATTGATGAAATTCCGTTATAGAGCAAAAAAACGGTGTGGATCCAAATCCTCCCATTACTTCAAGCCTACTGGGATCCCTCCTCCTCCTCCTGGCCTCCTGGCCTCCCGGCCCACAGTCTGTAATGTCCACCTTCCCCTCCAGGTGGCAGCCCTCTTACTGTTGTGCCCATCAGCCATTTCTCTCTGACATTGCCCTTCCAGACCTCCTTGTTCCACGACTCCTGCCTCGGAATGTCTGGCCAAATGAAACCTGTTTCTCCCCTTGCGATAAACCTTAAACTCTTTATTCTCTCATTTTGTATTTTTGTTTAAAAGTCTTTTCTAATATTTGAGTGGGAAAAAAAAAGGAAGAAGACTCCACCATCTTGCGTCCTCCTGTTTTTATTGGAAATACACAGTATTTCAGCTACACTGTGGGGAAGGGGGGCTTCGATGAGCTTCCCTGGAAAGGAGCCACCCATTACAACACTGTTTCTATGGCAAAATGCATTGTGAATGCTAAGCAACGGTCGTACAAATGGCCTATGAGAGCTAACCCATTACCAGGTGGTGCCTTATCGTGTTGCCAAAACGATTCACTGCTAGAAACAACCTGCATTTCAGTAAGGCTTAAGAATCCCCAACTTTCCGAAGGCATCATTAACTATAAATGAAGCATATTTATTTAACCTGAGACTTTTTAAAAAATGTCAACAAGTTTTTCTAGGCATTTCTTTCCCATGGATCGATGTAATCCAATCCCAGGTGTGCAAAAATTTCTTCTTCACTTTCTGCTTCGAGAAATATCCTCTGAAAGCATAACAAGAAATATGTGCATTCAGATATTTTTGTTCAGCATCTCAGTGCTAACATAATGCAAGTGTTACTTGCAAAACTGTCTTGACAAAATGAATTATTGCCAAAACAGAATTCCCTGCTTCTGAGCATTAAAAGTCATCTTAACGGAATTCTGTAATTTTTATATTTTCCCACGACAAAACATGGCACTTTACAAATTAAGGTAAAATGATGACAGCCTCATATAATCAGTTAAAGGCACTTGGTATTTTTCCTATGGTTCTTAACCACAGTTGTTCATTAAAACCATCTGAAGAAGTTTTAAAAAAGTATATTGAAACTTGAGCTCAATCTAATGAAATCAGAATTCCAGAAGAGTTCTTGCAATCAACCTATTTAAAAGCTCTGGGTAATTCTAATGCACAGCCAGAATTCAGTACTGTTGCTATAGGTAAGAAGGAGTGACAAGAATTGGATACTCCTATGTGTTATGTTCTCCCCCTGGCCCTCCACACCTGCCCTTACCCCCACCAGGCTTCCACTCTTGTTCTCTTTAAGACCAAACACCACTTCTCCTCCATCCCATAGTGTTGGGTACATAGGAGACACTCGATTATGTTGAACTATTTATTATATGTCAATTTGCAAGTATTCCTAAATAGGGTTATGTGCATCTGCCTCCACGCACACGCTCAACATCCTGCCACATCAGGGCCCTCTCTTCTGACAAGAGCACCTTGATTTTTTTTGGGGGAACACCCCACCCCCCACCCTCAGTCCCCGAGGATCAAGTGGGGCTGATCTCACCTCCAAAAAGGGACACATAATCCCAGTCTAGCCAATCAGAGCCACCGTAATGGATTCAGGATGGGCACAGGGCCCAGGCCTGGCCAATGAGCATCAGCTCAGGCTCTTGCTGGAACTACTAGGAAACAGGCTCTTCTCTGTTGGGGTAGCTAAGCTGGAAGGATGGGACTCATGGGAAAACCCTGCCTAAGAATGAAGCCAGCACTGAGGGAAACCTGTGTGAGCGCCTGGATGCAGCCACACCTGAAGTCAATATTACCCGGATGCTGCAGTATAGAAGCCAAATTCCTCTTTTGTGCCCATGCCGTTTTAGGTTGGGTTTCTGACACTTGTAACGAAGACAGCTCTAACCAAATACAACTTATTTAGACTGTAAACTAGAGGGCAAACACGATTGCTTTCAGTTATTTTTTTGTCTCCTTTCCTCTCGGAGCTTAGTTTAGTGTCCCTGGCCACTGTAAGAACAGTAGACCTCAGCACTTGTGGACTAACAGTGGAACATTTTTTAAACTATAACTGATACAGTAATTTATCATGTTGCTGCCGCATGAGTTTGAATTGTGACATTGCCAGGCTAGCACGCCAAATGAGTAACATGGCTGGTGAGTGAGCCTAACGGGACCGCTCGGCAGCATCCCAGGGCAGCTCTGATGCTGCCCTCCTTGCAGTCGACTCTCATTAATGACCGAAGGGGTCACTCACAATGCTACTGCCTGCTGCATTTGAGGAGTACTTGAGTGGTATTTGTTATGTGGGGGGATCTTTGGTTTTCTTTGGAGTTACTCATCACAAACACCAAGGATATACTAAACCCAATGAATATTCACTGCTGGACTGGTTCTGGGGACCCCATGAGATCATCCTCTTTGAGCCCAATGCCCCCGAGGTGCATTCTGGGCCAGGTGGGAGGCTGTGCTCCCAATAGGATCTTCCCAGCCACCCTCAGCTATGATCGGTGGGAACAGGACATTCTGGGCAAAGGAAACTGAAACTGGACACTAAAATTAGTTCAGGAAAAGTGCTCAGGGAGCCAGCCCTTGGGAGGAGGGTCAAAGCAGCCCATCTCAGGGAATCAACTCTACCTTGGTCTTGTCATACAGAGCATGGTTATCTAGAATCATCTTCCGCTCGTGTGTGGCATAGCGCCGGAGGTCTCTCTCAAATTGCTGGACAAGAGATAAGTAAAATAAGTTACTATCAAGTCTAGACTCTCTTCAGTATTATGCATTTTAGAGGCATCTACATCCCTAAAATGAAATATCTATCTCAACACGAAACATTCCACGAAATGGAATTAAACTCTGCTATAAACATTCTCAAAGCGATGTTCTCGTCCAGCGCAAAGCTCTGCTATGACAGAGCTCTGTGCTCACGTGTTCGCACTAGAATGTAAGCTCTGTGGACACAGGAACTCAATTTCTTTTGTTCTTAACTATATTTCTCTTCAAATATGCCTGGCACATCGATGTACGGCAAATGCTTGTTGAATGAACAAATGGATATTGTGAGGATTGTGTCCAGAATAATATATGGTTCAGAGTAAATGCTTAAATAATTTGGGGGGACTTTTTTTTTTTAAATTTGGAATACTGCATTTCCAAAAGAGAATGAGGAATCAGGAGACCCAGATTCCAGCCTGGATTTTGTCCCTATCTGGCTATCTATCTCTTGACAAGTCACCCAGCCTCTCTGAATCTTGTTTGCTCAGACAGGATGATGGAAGAGGTGCGTGAGGAAGGTCACCTCCGGTTCTAACATCCTCTCCTATGAGATTCTGTACAGCTGATGGTCCGAGCCACCTGCCTCAGAGCAGCTTCGCCTATGATCAGGGGTGGACTCTGAAGTCACAGGGAGCAAAGCCTGAAGCCTGAGCTAGCGGGCAGGAACGACTAGGAATAGGAGGGCAATCAATGAAATTCCCATTGAAATGAAGTTTTCCGAGAAGCATAAATCTAGAAATACTGTTCTTTCCCTGTGGGAATCGGGTGAAAGTTGGGGATAATTGCGCCCTCTAGTGGCGAGGAATTTTATTTTTTATTTATTTATTTTTTAACAGGAAAGCAGGTTGAAGCTGGGAACTACTCTGCCAGCCCACCACTTGGGTGCGTGAGAAGACAGATTTCCCAACCAGAAGGCCTTTATAATGCAGCAGAGGGGAAGCCAGGATTGTGGGGAAAGTGGGGTGAGGCAGATTCTGGGTGCTGTAGCTGCTGGTCTGTGGGGTATTGCTTAGCACAGAGCCTCCTCCCAGCCCCGGTCACTCTCCTGCTGTCTACCACACTTAGAACAGTGGCTGCTCACGCTGTGAGGGGACGTCTGGAGATGAGGGGCTAAGGGGACACTGAGAGGCTGCCCTTGGCTCCCCGGTTCTGGGTGGTGAGATATTCCTGGACTCCTGCGCTAAAATGTCAGCAGCATTTTCCCACACACTGTTAGAAATTATAACGATGGCTTCCATTTGGAGAGTAATAATGTTTACTCAACAGCTAGTTGTTGATCATCTATTATGTGCCAGGTGTGTTCTGGGTCTTTGGAATAATTCCAGCCCCAAAGCAAAGACACCTGACATTTAACTCAAGGTTGAGGACAATTCATTTGTGTTATGTCAT
Organism: Cnephaeus nilssonii; assembly: GCF_951640355.1. NCBI lineage: Eukaryota > Metazoa > Chordata > Mammalia > Chiroptera > Vespertilionidae > Cnephaeus > Cnephaeus nilssonii. The sequence continues at coordinate 40,936,656 of NC_137087.1, read as the reverse complement.
TCATCTCCCGTATAAAAACCTCCAAGGACTCATTTCTCTGAGGAACAGCCAGCTGCTTTGGGACATGGGTGAAACAGTGGGGGTAGGGGGAGGGGACAGACTTAGTTCAGAGTATGGAGCACATGCTAATGAGACTCAAATCAGGGGCTCCATCTCTGGGACTATAAAATGCCTGGAGCGGGGAGCTGCCGCCTGGCCAGCCTGACCATGTGCCGGGGGGGGTGCCGAGGGCTTTGCCAGCTTCATCTCACCGAATCCTGTGAACCAGGGAGGTAGCTGAGGTCATCGCCCTCACTTTCCTGATGGGAAAACTAAGACTTACAGGACATAGGGAACTCGTCCTACATCACCCAGCTGCTAAGAGGCGGTGCAGAGACTTGTGACCAGGTCTGGGGAGGCCAGACCTGTGCTCTGAGCCACCAAGCTGCTTTCTCGGCTTCAGTGGCTCTCACCCTTCACCTGCATCGGAATCACCTGGGGGGCTTTTTCAACTACAAACTGCTGGGCTCCCTCCCCAGCGTTTCGGATTCAGTAGGTCTGGATGGGGTGGAGAATTGACGTTTCTAACCTGTTCCCAGGCAAGGCTGCTGCTGCTGGTTGAGAGACCACACTTTGAGAATGACTTCTAAATCCACCTGTCTCACTTGACCACGTGCAGGTGGAATGCCGGATGTAGAGCTTTCTGGGCACTGCCCCCTCCTGTCACCCCACCCCCACTGCCATTGTCACTGCTCTCGGCCACAGTCCTGAGGATCCAGGGAGTGCTTACCCGGGAGCCGGTCCAGCCCAGCAGGGCGAAGGCACGGCGCTCGTAGGGGCACATGACCAGGTCCACACGGATGGCCTTCCAGGTTCTCCCTTCCTGCTGGCTGGCCTTGCCGCTGTCCACTCTCTGATGGTGCAATTTCAGAATCAGAAAGCATTTTTGGAAATGATCTAAAGCATCCACCTTCCTGCTAGGCAACTTGAACTTTTCAAATGTTGACTCTATAAGGTCATAGTATAAAAGTAATCCCTGAAAACAAATGGAAAGACATAAATCAGTAAGAGTCCCCAATGGACAGGGTCCCCGATTTTACACCAGGCTCTTTTAAAATTTTTATTTATCATTATTTTTTATTTTTTTATTTTGTATTGTTTTCAGAGAGAAGAGGAGAGGGAGAGAGAGGAACATCAATGTGAGAGGAACATCCATCAGCTGCCTCCTCCACGCCCCCTACTGGGCATGTGCCCTGACTGGGCATCAAACCATGACCTCCTGGTTCATAGGTTGATGCTCAACCACTGAGTCATGCTGGCTGGGTGGCACCAGGTTCTTAAAAAAAAAAATGTTTCTATTGATTTTTTTAGGAAGAGAGGAAGGGAGAGAGATAGAAACACGTATAGGATGCTGCCTCCTGCATGCCCCCTACTGGGGGTGGAGCCTGCAGCCTGATCAGGAACCAGTAACCTCTTGGTTCAAGGGTCCATGCTCAACCACACCAGCTGGGCTTATACCAGGCTGTTAATGAATGTTCTTAAAGGGGCGCCTTACGGATTCCAGCAGAACGTGGGTGTGTTTTGTCCTGGCGCTGTGAGCCCACCTGGCCATACTCAGAGAGGAAGCCAGGGCAGGGGTGTATTATCCTCCCTCTGCAGCCGAGGGATTTGGCGGTTGGAGAGGCCCAGCCAAGGCCCGTTCACAGCAGAGCTGCCAGAGAATCTACCCCCCATTTCTGATCGCAGGCCAGTGCTCAGCAACGCCCCTTCCCCTTTAAGAACAAACCGACCATGAACAACAACAACAAAACCAGGCTGTGTGTATGCGGTACCTCTCATGGCATGTCATGTGGCATTGTATCAGCTGTTGCAAATAATTGAGGATCGATTAGTCATTATATGATAGTGAGATAGTGTGTAAAATGCAATGGCATTAACACAATGCTTGAGTCCCCAAACATCTACTTTTGACCTTTCTTCTTACCTTCCTTTCCCATAAGTTTATCACTTTAGGTAAAAGTTGTTGTTCTTCTTCCTCTGTTGATCCTGGGCTGGTAATTAAAAAATCTACGTCATGCCCCATCTTCTTACCCCTGATGAAAAATAACCAGTAGGAAATGGAAGTAAATTAGATTTTTAGCTCTCAATCTTTAACAGTCTTTGTTTCTATGCCTTATGCTTAAGGTTTGCAACACAAAATGCTCCTGACATTTGTGTAAACAAAATATCCTTGGTTACACAACCCCACACCTTGAAAGATAAATTTATGACACAAAAAGTTTAAAAAATCATACATGCATATGATCATGTATGTGTGGGTAAAAAATGACAAAGAAGATTATTTCTTCTGCACTCACACGTGCAGTGCACCCCCCCTGCACCCCCCACCCCACGCATACAGACAAGCATGATAACAGCAAACTAAGAACTATATACGCATAATATAAAATGGGGCTCTTAGAATTACGACACAGATTAAGGGCTCAGCTTGCCAGGACGGCCAACAGCACCATGTAAGATAGCCACAGAGAGAGTCAGGGGAGGGTGTGAGGGGAAGGAATCTCTTTCTGAAAATGGAGGCTTTTTCCTGCACACATCTCTGTGGAGAGTTCATTCATTCATTCATTCATTGGCTCAACCAATAGTTTCGAATGCCTACTTTGTGCCAGGCACCAGGCACTGGTTCTCGCCAAGCACTAAGTTCTAAAGTCTTAGTGGGAAAAGCACAAATTCAAGCAAACTACTTGGCAGCTAACCAGGAAGCACTGAGAAGGGATGCCTAGCCCAGCATAGGGAGGAGGGACTCAGGGAAGGCTTTCTGGAGGAGGCGGCATTCGAATTGAATCTTAAAGGATGAGAAGACACCAGCCAGGTGATTTGAGGAAAGCCAGGACAAGCAGAAGGTCCAGCTGAGCAAAGTCCCAGAGGCAAGAAACAGCCCTGCGTGTGCAGAGAATGACGAGCCACTTGGGGTTGCTGGGGTGGAACACGAGGTGCAGGAAACGAGGCTGCAGGAAGAGGCTGGGGCCACAGCACCAAAGACCTTGTGTGCCAGGTTCAGAAGCCTGAACTTCTGAACCTAGGGAGCCACGGAAGGTGTTAGAGCAGGGGAGGCAAGAGCAACCCTCGTTATTTACCTCCGGAACCCTCCTGTCACGGTGACGAAGGCATCCGGGAGAAATGCCCCGACGGCCTCTTTAACCAGCACGCCCACGGCCTCCGCTTCGGCCTTGGTCACACAGCTGACCAGGTCTTCATAATAGAGGAACCCTGAGAGGCCATTGGACAGGTCAATGGAGAGAGTGACACGTCTCGTGGGACATGACCAGCCCTCAAAGGGGAGGGATTCTGCTCCACGTACAGCTAACGTGGCTACGCGCATGTCATTTGTTCTCTCGGTTGTGAATTTTTCATGGTAACAATGGCTCTTTGCTTTCTGACTGAGGGGCTCACAATGTCCTCAGAAAGAAACCATCTTGCATATCCCTGTAGAAACCAAGCGGTTCAAATCTGACTTCCTATTGAAGAACCAGCCCTCTTGATCAGTAAGCCACACCCTATTGTTAAAGAAGCCAATACTTAAAGATTTGGGGTGGGAAGGCTCAGGGTTGGAAGGTGATAGATGAAATAAAGTTAAAGTCAAGAGTAGGAAGAGGGCAGGTTTGCATCTAACGTGCAAAACGTCTTTGGTGGTTGGGCTTGTTGCCCTTTGACCACCATGAAGAAATGGAAGCTCAGACAGGATTGTTCTGATGAAGAGTTGTAATGACTTGATTATTCCCACAGTCCCATAGGGGGATTGAGGCCGAGGAGTCAAGGAGGTGGAAGCCTTCCCTCCAAGATTTGAGATGAAGCCTTGGAGGACAGGTGAGCAGAGGTGTGGGGGAGACTCACAGATCCTGAGGGACAATGAACTATCCTTCAATACAAGGCACTGTTCTCTTATCTAGGTCCAAGCGGGAGACCTTCCAACTCTGATTAAGTCTCTCTAACAGTGGGAGGCTCTGATACCTCCAGGGGCAGCCCAATTCCTGATTGCAAAGTCTGTTTCAGGAATTCTTCCCCACCCCCTGGTTTTACTGCAGTATAATTGACAAATGAAAATTTGTGTATATGTTTAAGGTTTCCAATGTGATGTTTTGATAATTACCACAGTCAAGCTAATTAGCACACAATGGAAATGAATAAGTAAGTTATGATACCAATGCAGAAAAATTACTAAGAGGGTAGATCTCATGTTAAGTGCTCTTACCGCAATAAAAAATAAATTTAATAAAATTAAATACATAATTTATTAATGTGAAAAAATAAAAAGCAATGTTCCATTAGACTTTTGATACAAAATATTTCATCATGGCTGATATTCAAACTGCAACTCACTTGGTAGCCATAAAATTCCTGAGTGCATTCAGGATGTACACACACCAAAAGTCATGATTGACAACAATTTCTTTAAGGACATGTGCAGATATCAGGAATGAACTTGGAGAGACTATAATAATTTGTTGATACCTGGGAAAGCAACTTTATTGGCTTTCTTGCTTTTCTTTTTGGTATGGTTGGGGAGGTTAGCTTATTACAATAAACAATACACTGAGTAATGTTATATTTCAGGCATTGATTGTTCAAGGCCAAATATATATTTTTATTGATTTCAGAGAGGAAAGGGGAGGGAGGGAGAGAGAGAAACATCAATGCGGAGAGAGAATAATTGATCAGCTGCTTCCTGCACACCCTCTACTGGGGATAGAGCTGGAAACCTGGGCATGTGCCCTTGACCGGAATCGAGCCCAGAGCCCAGAATTAAACACGGGGTCTCTTGTTCCCCTAGACTCTTTTATTTCCTATGTGGCATCTTATAGAGCGTATTAGCAGTCTCTCTGAGGTTAGCAACTTGATGAGAGATGAGTACGAGTTTTGTATAGCTATGTTGATGTGAACCTCCAAGATCTGATTTGTTTACTTTCCCGTGGCTTGTTTCTTTTCAACACTTAAACATAAGATAGCTGCTTTCTTTTATTTCCAGTCTCATCTTATAGAAGATCCCCTTACTTTTATATCATTAAAATGTTGGCAACTTCATCATTCTGTGTAACTCAGAAGCCATGGGGCCCACAATTGTGGATATGATGCCCTTTCCAATTCCAATTAAATTGTATTTCTATGTTAAAAGTAAACATTTAAAACATGTACTATTATTATTTTTTACCATGCATTGGAATTTCTTCATTTAAAAAAGGCTTAGCAGGACCCTCCCTAAATGGAAGTGACCCAGCCACTTTCAGCCTCCAGGAGGCCCACCAGGCTTTCAGGATGCCTGCGTCAGCACAGTCTTCCCTTCCCAGATTGATGAGTCTGGTTGGGTCAACCAGGTCAACCCTATGTCTGGATTTCCACCATTCCCCTTCTATGTCCCGGTGTTCTACAGTTTCTAAAACAGATCTATATTTATGGCAGACAACAACTCTAGTTTGTCCAAATATTCTTTGCTTGTTAATCCTCCATGTCGACTTTCTATCCTTGACTCCTCACCGATGCCTCTTACCCAACCGGGACCCAAAGGGTAGAAGGGTCAGTTCAGTAAGAACCAGATCAACAGAGCAACCTGGTTTGACATCTGGACATAAAGAAATGGCAACCACTACGTGAAGGGCGTATTTGCTCTGTGCCGGGCACAACACTAATGACTTTGCCTGCATTATCTGACTTATTTTCCACTTACATACCAATGTTACCTCCCCTTTATAGACAAAGTAACTTAAGCTCAGAGATTTAACACTTACGTGAGATCACACAGCTGGAGATGGCTGGAGCCAGGATTTGGATCCAGGGCTGTCTGATTCCAAAAGTGTTTGCTTTTAACCATAGCAGGAAAAGAGGCCACACGAGCACCTCAGCTCATGGGGATTAGAGTTGAGATGCAGCTGACGTAGAGCTCTGCCCCCACCTGCCCAGCCCAGGGTAACGACGGGAGGTTTTCAGGAGACATGACTTACCTGCTTTCTGCATTCGTGTGAATTTCAGGGTTTTGTCCGACCTTATTTTACTCAGGGTTCTGAAACCCATCCTGAACCATTTCTCAGATGTCTTCAGTCCCACTCCAAATACGGAAGTAAAGAGCTGAAAGGGAAGGAGAGGCATGCCTTCAGTTCTAAAATAGTCATGACAACAAATGATACTTTTCAAGGTCAAGAGAGTAAGAAAACGTGTCAGCAAATCTCTGACCCAGTTTCTCCTCAGTATGACAAGTAAGTGGGTGATAGTAATTTTTTAGAGAAATTTTTGTTTCATGGGGGTCCTCTCCTGATAAATGAAACAGACACGAGGAGGCAGGTTCTGGCATCTGCCTAGGGCTCCCCAGTAATCGGATCACGGCGTGGCCTGTGCTGTCCACCTGTGACAACAGCTTTCCCTGTCGGCATTTCCCTTTGCCAAGGGTCCCTCACACACACTCATGCTCTGCATATTTATCCTCACACTTTAGAGAGGGATGCGCGTGTAGGTTGTATAAATTCTCCGCCATCACACAGCTGGTGAGTGGCAGAGCCCGGGCTGAAACCCGGTCTGTCTGCCCTCCAAGCCCGGGCTCCTGCCCACCACCACCTTGTGGGCCTGTGCATCCCTTCTGACCTGAAGGGATTGGCACAAGTCTCTCAATGCCAAGGTAAGGAGCACTGGGAGGTAATAAAGCTGCTCCAAAGTAGACAAGGACGCAGGAAGGAGCTTTTCAACACAGGTTTGCTCTTTAAGAGCAGGTTTGTTTCGCCCCATGGTTGTCGTGTCCCTGTGGTATTGGTGCACAGGAGTGACAGACTCCTGGAAGGGAAGGTAATTTGTGTCTCATCATAGCGTGGCAATAAGCTCCAGCACCAATACTTATTTAGGCATCTGCTTCCTAGACCATTGGTATGGACTGAATTGCAGCCCCCTACCCCCCAAAATAATTTATAATAATAAAGCAGAATATGCTAATTAGACCAGATGTCCTTCCGGACGAAGCCAGGACTGCAGCTTCGGGATCGAGGCAGCTGCCACAGCTGCGAAGGCCTAATCTTGCACGAATTTCGTGCATCGGGCGTCTAGTATATATATTCATACGCTGAAGTCCTACCCTCCAGTGTGATGGTATTTGGAGATGGGGCCTTTGGGAGGTGATTAGCTTTAGATGAGGTCTTGAGGGTAGAGCCATAGTGATGGGATTCGTGCCCTTATAAGAAGAGACACCAGAGAGCTTGTTCTCTCTCTATCTCATGGGAGGGCACACTGAGAAGGAAGCCACCTGCAAGCCAGGAAGAGAGTCCTAACCAGAACCCAGCCATGCTGGCATTCTGAGCTCAGAATTCCAGCCTCCAGAACTGTGAGAAAAGAAATGTTCCTTAGTTAAGCCTCCTACTCCATGGCATTTGCTAGGGCAGCCCAAACTGACCCATAAAGCCACCTAGAATAAGTAATAGGATTAACCGAAAACCATGTGTAAAATCACTTACTTTGAAGGACTGATATCGCTCATCATTTAACACAGCTTTAACTTCAGAACTTTCTCCATCTTCAATAATTTCCTGCATAGACATTTGGAAAATATTTTAAATTAGTGATATTGGACAATCACAGTCTAAGATGCTGAAATCGCTTGACTTTTCATAAAATGCACACCCGTTGTGTGGAGGATGTTCCTCGAGATTATCCAGAGAAAACAAGACATTTCCCTATAATCTTGAAAATCTCAGGTCATATATTTCCAAGTGTCACTTTACAATCCTCTGGAAAAAAGGTACAGAATGATTCAGGTCCAAATCTATGGGGCACCTAACCAGAATATTCACTGACCAAAGGTGTCTAAATACTTGTGATAATCTTCTTTTCAATGGAACTTGCTGAAACAAAGATTTTTTTTCATCTGAGTGGATTAGGTTGGGACCCATTGAAAAGCCAACTCGAAGTTCAAGCCCTTATGATGTCTGGCTCAGAGCCACCCAGCCTCCTCTAGATAGAGTTAGGATTATTTATCTTAAATAATTGACCTTGCACCTGACTATACTGAAACATACTTCTGGGTGACCAACCTGCCTTGCTGCGGAATCCTTCCACATCATTTAATAAATAGGCACCCACCGCTGGCTCTCTATCCGAAAATTACACACAGAGATGCAGAATCAACTCCACTGCCTGTTACACCCACCACCATCCTGGAGGGTGATGTCTCCTGAGGGAACTGAGGCCCTTCACCCAGCCTGTGTCTGAAGTCAGATCATCCCCTGCTGTCGAGCTTTGATGTCATTCAATTCTTTCACTGTGATTAATAATAATACAGGAGAGTCCTTTTTTCCACTTAGTTGGCCCCACATAGCTCCAGCTGTCATAATATTGGTTATAGAGTCTATGTATCTATCGTCTATCTATCTATCTATCTATCTACCATCTAATCTATCTAGAGAAAGTAAAATAAGTCATGAATGTATCTAAATAGTTGACAGGAACATCTCTCTCTCTCTCTCTCTCTCTCTCTCTCTCTCTCTCCCTCCCTCCCTCCCTGCCTACCTACTTACCTGTCAGAGGTGTGACAAATCACATTTCACCCTTACCTCTATGATACTCTTCACTTTGTCCCCCAAGCAGGGAATTCCTTCTGTGTCCTTCATACTGGTGATGGTGAATGGCAGCGACTTAAGTACAGAAGCCGCTCTCATGAATGCCAGACAGTAGCCTTCGTTTTCTCTAAACTCACAGTTTTCAGCCAGTACCTCAAAGGCATCCTGAAGAATGAAACCAGATGAGTAGAACACGGCCTTGTTTCCCAGCCCCGTGGTCACTCGCAAATGTCTCCTGCTCTCCTTTAAGTATTGGAGAACCCTGCCTGGCCTTTTCCCTGAAGGTCAGGATTGGGTCTTCAGTACCTTCGCACCCCTCCCTCTCCTGTTTGATACGAAGACAGGCCTCGGCGTGTTTTGGAAGGAAACTTTGAGTTCACTGCCGTTAGATATTCAGAAATGATCTAACTAAAGCGTGATCTCATGCTCACTGCATCCTACCAGTCATTACTTGGAGTTACTGATCCTTCCTTCTTTGCTTGCTGACGTTCCCGCCAGCCTGCGGCCAGGATTCTGCCTTGACCACTGGGTCCCCCCATCTCTTGGCTTGTCTGTAAAGCACAGTCAGCACGCTGTGCTTTAACACGGGCTGGCCGAATGACGGGTGTAATCACAGGTGGCACGGGCTCGAGGCCGGGGTCATCTGAGGTGGAGTGTGTTCGCACTTCTGGCGGAGGAGGAAGCAGCTGCAGCCGTGTGGCATCGTGCACATGGCACACATTTCCTGGTCCTCCTCGCACAGAAGGCTTCTATTCACTATAGCGCTGCATGCCTTACCCACCTGACAACTGACTCGATGCTGGAGGACCAGCAGTTGTGGGCTTGTTAGGCTCCTTTGAACCGCAGTTGCCAAACTTCAGGGCTGGATGGGGCGTTAGAGATAATCTAGCTCATTTCTCATTGAATGGAGAAGAAACTGGGGCTCAGAGAGAGGAACTGACTTCCCCGAGCTCATTAACATCAGAGAAGCGAGACGCGCTTTTGGTTTCCCAGCTCAGAAAATAGAAATAGAAACCCTCCACATCTCTGTTTATGCATTATTGCTATGCCCATGCAATTGGACTAGCCACCGTATTTGCTTTTTCCGAATATTTGCCTTTGACAAGTGTGATGCCCAACACTGGTGACTCTTAATAAATAGTAATCTACCATCTCTAAAGAGTATAATCCAAATAGATTTGTCCATTTCCATGATACAAGTAGGCCCATTCTTGATAGAAAGAAAAACCAGAGATTAGGGTTGGGAGAGGGTGGGGGGTGGTGAGTGTGGGAAAAACTTTCCTAGCTTTTCAGAAGAATTCACAATCTGTAGACTCATGGGAAGGACCTGCAGGCCTCATCGGCCCTGGGTTTTGTGAAGCCCCGTTACCGTGAATATGTGGTTACGGTTGTTTAAAGTGGTTCTTCTCTGACATGCGTATGGAGAGATCTTTCTTCCAGCAAGTGGTGGAGTCTCCTGGGGCTCTGGGTTGGGGCCACCCAAATAGTCTCTTCTCACCTAAACAAATGCATGAGCATTTATGTTTAATAACCATCAATAGTAATAATAATAGACAGGCATGAAGAAAAAATTGGAGGCAGTTTGATGGCAATTATCTCTGGAAAGAGGGTAAAATTTCAGGAGAGTCAAATTTTATATTATACAAATCTCTAATATTTGAATTTGTTATAATTAACATGCATTATTTTTCCAATCAGGGAAAAAAAACAACATGCACATGAAAAAGGACCATCAGTGAAATACCATTTTCCTTTCCTATGAAAAGGAAACGCACCTCCTTCCTGAGGGTTCTAGCACGTTAGTGAAGGATTTTGAATTAAGAGCTTAACTTTCTTAACCTTTTGCTTTATGGATGGTCATAGCAAGAAAAAAATAGAAACCCTCCACATCTCTGGCCCCAGAACATCAAGGCTTCAACATTTTGAATTGGTGTGTAGACCTCTTCATAAAAGCAGCTACCATTTATTAAGGTCAGGCTTGGTGTTTAATGTTTTTGCAGGTATGTTATTCTAATCCTCAGACCCATCTTTTGAAGTGGGTGCTGTTGTTATCCCATATTATAGAGGAGGAGAGTGGAGCTCAGAAAAGCTAAGTGACTTGCCCAAGGTCACACAGGGCGTGAGCAGAGGGCCCAGGTCTGTTTGGTTCTGTAGCCCATGTTCCTAACCATCAAGCCAAGGACAGTGGAAACCACAGCCAGGACACTTACGAGGAGCTGGTGTTGTCCTGTCGTCGCCACTGGCTTTCCCACGCGCATACATTCTATCAGCCAGGAGACGTCGAGGAGTTCTGGCTGTGAGCTGGCTCTCACCTTCTGCGCCCGAAGCCACTCCAGGACCTCGGGACCTGAGTTGTTTTCTGCCACAACGTGGGTGACGGAGTCACTGCAGAAGGCAAGACAAATCACCAGCTGGGGCCCCTTTCAGAGCCAGAAGCTCTCCTCTCTCCTCAAGGTCCTCAGAGCATCCCCGCCAAAGGGCAGCAACAGAGACACAAGAACACTTCCTACGGAATACCATTAGCCCACTGTCCCTGCTGCCGCCACAGAGAACGAATGTTTTGGTGTTTTATGTCCAATGTCATATGAACGACAATAAACTGCGAGACAAACAGAATTGTCCCAGAAAATCTGAAAGGACAGTTGCCATAGTTACACACCAACATGGAGAAGCCACAGGGAGGCTGCCAGGCTCTCTGAGCTCTGGGCTGTGCCTCAACCCGGGAGGGAGGAGCCCTGGGGCTCATCTTCCAAACCCATGCCCCTCACCATCCACTCTTCCCACCCCTGCTCCACCACCACTGTCTCCTCACTGAGGACACAGCCCTGCCTCTAACAGAGACATCCAGATGCCTGGAAATGCCGGGGAAAGGGTGACAATATAACATACATGCATATACAGAAGACAAAGGCTAGAGAGAAGTACTCCAGAGTATTAGAAAAAAATAATAACCACATACACACATGTACTAGTATATAGTTGTCCCTCGGTATCCACAGGGGATTGGTTCCAAGACCCCCATGGATACCAAAATCCTCAGATCCTCTAGTCCAGTGGTTCTCAACCTTTCTAATGCCGCGACCCTTTAATACAGTTCCTCATGTTGTGGTGACCCCCAACCATAAAGTTATTTTCGTTGCTACTTCATAACTGTAATTTTGCTACTGTTAATGAATCGTAATGTAAATATCTGTGTTTTCCGATGGTTGAGAACCGCTGCTGTAGAGCCTAAGACCATCGGAAAACACAGATATTTACATTACGATTCATTAACAGTAGCAAAATTACAGTTATGAAGTAGCAACGAAAATAACTTTATGGTTGGGGGTCACCACAACATGAGGAACTGTATTAAAGGGTCGCGGCATTAGAAAGGTTGAGAACCACTGCTCTAGTCCCTTACATAAAATGGTATAGTATTTGCATATAACCTACGCACACCCTCTCATGTACTTTAAATCCACTTTAGATTACCTATAGCCCCTATGTGCTACGTGAATAGTTAGTATGCTGTACTGTTAAGGGATCAACTTCCTGGAATTTTAAAGTTATTTTCCATCTACGATTGGTTGAATCTGTGGATGGGGAACCAGTGGATACAAAGGCCCAACAGTACATTCTTACTTGATCCCCCCAAGAGTCTTAGGAGGCGGGCAATATAATTTTAGATGAGAAAACGGAGGCGTACGGAGGCTACATGAAACCGGGATTCAGACCCAGGTGTGCATGACTCAAGCAATCTCTTAACGTTCTACTACTCTGTGGTTAGCGTCCTGGGTGAGGTTTTGTTTTGGTATTTTAATGTGTTTTCTGTCATGAACCATCTATCATCATTTTTCTCCTTAGGAGAAAAAATATACATGACTGACATTTTTAAGGACAAAAAGACCTGGAGTGGGGCTGAGGTGTACCTGCCTTGCCCTGGGCTTTCTGCTTATAATAAAAGGTGGTAGGCAGCCTCACAAAGCGGTCTCCAACTTTTCAAACACCCCAAGGCACTGCCGAGATGGCTGTTCCTGAAATATCAGTGGATTCAATTCCTTAAATGCACCTAGTTTCTCAACCAGGACTAAGTAATGTGTTGGACTAGGTTTGGGAGGCCTGAACCAACCAAAGCAGTTATGGGATAGGATTTGTCCCTCAGCTTCCCACAGGGCAAATGCGCAGGCTCTTCTGCAACTAGTGCTGAACTGAGATGTGCTGCTCATGCTCCTTGGCGTCCTGAAGGCAGGGACAGTGTTATGATCTGCTTGGCTACAGTCTGGGATATAACCAGGCCTGCTGCCCAGCACATGGCCAGATTCATAGTAACGTTCAACAGGTAGACCATTGGTAGAATGAATAAATGAATTGATTAATCAATGGCTCCAAAGGAAAATTTCTCTTTTTTAAAAGATTTTTTAAAATTGATTTTTAGAGAGAAAGGAAGGGAGCAGGTGAAAAAGAGAAACATCGATGTGAAAGCAAACCATCAATCGGCATACCCCCTACCAGGATGGAACTTGAAACCTGGGCATGTGCCCTGACCAGGAATCGAACCGGTGACTTTTCAGTGCATGGGATGACATCCAATCAACTGAGCCACGCCGGTCAGGGCAGGAATGTTTCCTAAACTCTAGCGTTTCTCCAAGACACCCAGAAAGCTGGGTTAAAATTCAGATGCCGGGCCCTATTACCAGAGACTCAGATTCAGTAAATCTTACCTAGGACCCAGGAACATGCATTTTTTACAAACTCCCTCCATGATTCTGACGTAGTCAGTCAGTCCTAGCTATCTATTGCTACGTACCAACTGCCCCAAAATGTAATGGCTTAACAAACATAATGATTTCACTGTATCTGCAATTTTGTGGGTCAGGAATTCAGGCAGCTTGGCTGGTGATCCTTCTGTTTGGTGTGGTCTCCATGGAGGTGCGACGGTCCAGATGTCAACCTGACAGCTTTGCGTGGCCTCTCTCAGGGGCACTCAAACTCCTTGCAGGAGGTTCTGGGATCCAGCAATAGTAGAGGCCACAGGGCCTTTTATGACCCTGCCTCAAAAGTCACATTACGTCCCTCTAGTGGTTGAAGCAGCCACAAGCCCTCCCAGATGCAAGGAAAGGGGAATAGCCCCTGCCTCTTCATGGGAGCGCCCATATTTTATTTTATTTTTTGAAAATATATTTTATTGATTTTTACAGAGAGGAAGGGAGACGGAGAGCTAGAAACATCGATGAGAGAGAAACATCAACCAGCTACCTCCTGCACACTCCCCACTGGGGATGGGCCCGCAACCAAGGTACATGCCCTTGACCGGAATCGAACCTGGGACCCTTGAGCCCACAGGCCGATGCTCTATCCACTGAGCCAAACCAGTTGGGGCAAGGAACGCCCATATTTTAACCCCCCCTTCCCCCCCCCCCCCCCCCCCGCCATAGCCCACGAACTCCACTTTGTGAAACACGTCTGTAATAAAGATTTTCTTTTAACTGGATGTTGTGCTCAATTACAGCAATGTTTCCCAACACGGTATGCATTTCTCTGCAGGTACAACAGATAATTTTAGCAGGTACAACTGAACATTTAAAAGGCATATGTGTTTATTTATATCTACATTTTTAAATTATACCTATCAGGCATGGTTGAATGGGTTTCATGGTTTTTACATTATACCTTAGGACAAAGCTAAATTATGTTTAACAACTCAGTTTAGGAACAATGAAAGGAAACACATTATGTGTATGATAACACATGTGGTAAAAGATATAAGAACCCTAGTGTGGCACTCAGATGTCTGGAAAGCCCTGAGTTATGGAATTAACTCATAAATCTTAGTTCTGATTTTTTCCTCTGATAAGTGTATCCTGGCTCTTCCTGTCTTTCTTTTCCTAGTTGGTCCTGCCTCTCGATATAATTAGAAAAACTCTCCATGAAGAAAGAGACAGCCATCCCTTTTGCCTGGAGACAGACCCCCAATCTGACTTCCCCAGTTTTCATGGGCGGTCACCTGCTTTTATCTTTGTCTTTAAAACTGTTTTCTTTCCCTGGAAAGGTCATTCCTGATCCTTTCCATATGATGTAGGACTTGTTTATTTTAAGCAATGCCTTTAAACAGTAATTTACAGTTAAGCTGAGCTGTTTGCAGTTTAAAATCCCTCCTGCCAATTCCCCTTAGCAACTGAACTGTTTCTGAATCCCTGAAACAGGAAAATCGAAGCGGTCAAGACAGGGTTCTATCTCCAGCCCTGATAGACTTAGTAAGACTGAGAGGGTCATGCCTTAATTTTTTGGCCCACCTGAAATGGTATGGTGAGCATTTTCATTAATTTAAATTCCACAAATTTTGAAATACAAAGTAATGTGGACCAGAGCTGAACTAGAGTTTACATTGCATGCTCCTGAATTTATAAAAAATAAAGTACCAATTTGCTGCTTACAAAAATAATACTGGTGCATTGTAGAAAAAAATTTAATTACAAAAATTAATCTTGGAAATCACAAGTTCCTCTGGCTGGTTCCGTATTCACCAGATAAATCATTCTTTTGAGCAAGTATTTCCTGAAGCCTACTGTGTGCAAGAAAACGGTCAGAGGTCTGAGAGTGAGGTGGGTATGATGGCCCCGGTGACGCCCTTGCCCTTGGAGTCAAGGAGGGGTAACTAACTGGATGAGATGAGGAGCAAAGCCAGTGGGAGGTCACGGATCTCCCGTGCTCCAGGGAGGAAGTTCTCTCCTCTAAGAGGGCTTCCAGGGGTCGTAGGTCTTAGACACAGAGGGGCGTAGGGAGGAGAGGTTCAAGGTTGGGGCGGCGGGGGGGAATAAGAAAAAAATATAAAGAAAAATGTGTTTGGATACTGGGCCTGAAAGGGGCCTAGAGATGGACTAGTTAAACATTATATTTTCTAGAGCTGGTAGCATCTTTTTCATCTGGTGTTCAGTTTATTTGGCAATGACCTTTACTATTTTTATTTCAGACACCACGAATTTGAAGTGATAGGACACTGTCAAAGATAAACAAAGCCGGACCCTAGTGAGAGCTGCAAGGATAGTTTTATTTAGTAATAACTACTGCAGTAGGGAAGAGCATCCAGCACGAGGGCAGTTCAACTCAAGGAAACGAGGCAGGAGACCTTCTAAAGGCTGGGGTGTGTTAGGGGAAAGGCACTGAGGGGCTCTAGGAGAGTTGGTCCATGTGGCCGGCCACCTGGATTTGCTAGTTGGCGCTTATTCAGAGGAGAAACACATTTCTTGAATCATTATGACAGGAGGCATCGGTGCAAGTTACAGCCTTTACTTCCCATGGAGAATGAAATTTGGAGTTCTCTCCTGAATGTTTGCCTAAAGGCTGACTCTCTGGTCATTGAAATGAATGGAAAGTAAAGGCATCAGGGAAGGAAAATGCTAATTTAGAAGAAGAAGAAGAGGAAGAGGAAGAGGAAGAGGAAGAAGAAGAAGAAGAAGAAGAAGAAGAAGAAGAAGAAGAAGAAGGAGGAGGAGGAGGAGGAGGAGGAGGAGGAGGAGGAGGAGGAGGAGGAGGAGGAGGAGGAGAAGAAGAAGGAGAAGAAGAAGACTAGTACACACTTGGAAACTATATTATGGTCTCTTAATTCTAGATGATAACTAAGCTACAATTCCCGACTCCCCTGTCTCATTATAAACTCCTTGCTGGCAAGGCTCATGTCTTCTAGTCTGCATGTCCAGGGCCATACAAATAATGTGCAGAACGGGTATGAACAGAACCCTTTACTTGTGATGCCACAATGGTCTGTCTTGCTTTTATTGAAGACAATGCCTTCCAAAGGTACCCTTGTAGACAAGTTATGGAGGCCTAGGCAGGATGAACGTGTCATCTGCTGGACTTCTACTGCTTGAACAGTGGAACTCAGCAAGTGTTAAACTGCCGGTGACACAACCCTGGAGAGCCATCCTTCCAGCCACAGCTCTTCCTTCTTCAACATGGAAGGGCATGTGCATATGTGCTGGGGAATATAACAGCTCCAGACAGTACAGTTTGGGGCATGCAGGTGTGCCATTTCTAAGCTGTGCTCAGGCCCAGGTAAAGGAAGAATTAGATTTCCCCCTCAATTTTAATCCTCCTGGAATCCAAAGGATGTGCTAGGAACTATGAAGGTTGTTGCCTATTTTCAGAACATCCCTTCCCCCCTTTAGCTCGGCCTTCTCTGAATCTTAGAATAGTGAAGACAGGCATAGCTAGCCTTCACTATTGAAAAGCATCAAAATCAGCTTTTATTTTTCATTTAAAAAAATATATGCATATTGTAAACAATTTGGAAAACAGAGAATAAAACTAGCCATAATCCCTCACTACTACTCCCCCCCCCCAAAAAAAAATAACCACTTATAACATTTTTATTTCCTTCCTGTCTTTGTTCTACTTGTTTATATCATTTGACCTAGTTCATATTATGGAGAAAGAACCCTCTCCTCGGGGTTTTGTTGTAAAGGTCAATGGATCCAGCTAATTAACAAGAAAACAATCACACTTTATGTTTGCATAACTTTTCATTTATCAAAGCGCGTTGGCATCCAGCATCACATTGGGTGGTCACATCAGACTAAACCATTTGCCTAGAAACCAAGGTCAGAGAGCAGAGAGGGAGTCTCGCCTCACATGCCATGGCTGGAAAGAGTCAGGGCCAGAATTTGAGGTCTCTAGATTTCTTCTCTACAGATTTCCCCCTACAATCATGTCTACTGTCCTTCCCAGTGAAAGTGTGCATGTCTAAGTAGAGAAATTCTGTTTGCAAGCGAGGACTTCTACTTCCTGTGGTTTATTTTTGTGCCATCGAACACATTTGTGTTCAATGTGTCTGCTGAGCTGCCAGCCTGGGAACTCTGCCACCATCGCACGCACAGCAGCAGTTTGCTCACCAGGCACCAGTTTCCTCTGTCGCCTGAGCAGCTGGGCTTGGCCCCTGGCCGCGGGCATCTGGGCATAGCGCTGCCTCTCGAGCTCTCTGGCCAGAAGAAACTTGCCTCCATAATCTGCCCAAGTACCTGCCTCCGCCACCAGGTACGTGTTTGTAGCTGTGCCTGGAACCTCACTAGCCAGCCCCTGCTGGAAGTATGGGCCGTTCAACAGAGAGTTTCCATGTAAGTGCTACCTTGACCATCTGGCTCTCACCTTCCCGCCCGGCCCTCGCCAAATTTCTTTACCACAAAAAAGCAGTTCCTTATTTGCTAAGGCTTTTAATTTCTGGTGTTTTGGTGTGTGTGTGGGTTTTTTTTCCAAATTCTTTTTAAAATATTACCCCTCTCTGCCTCTTTGCCTATGTCATCTTTCCCCTCCTCCTAATTCAATATTTTGGGTTTAACATCACAAATGAGACAGGGGTTAAAGAGAAAAAAGAGGCAGAGAGGGGAAAAGGAGACCATATAAAGAGGAATCAGATGGGAGAGAGGCCATGGAAGACTCAGGAATTTCTGAGTGGGCGCTTTGATAAAAAATAAAATGTTTCTGTGACATGGTGTTTTCAGATGAATAATAGGTCTCATGAAAATGATCACATCCGATTATCGACTTTTTACATATGTCTCTCAAGCAATTTGAAGCTGACATTTCTCAGCATGAAAGGCTTGTCAGTTTTATTTTTAAACATCCAAGACTATTTTTTAAAATGCAAGTTTATTTTCTCATAGAATTCTTATCGTTTTTCCTGAAGAAAAAAAAAAAATTTGGTCAGTCTATTCCTCTGACCAGCAAAGCCAGCCAATTGTTTTAATCATCATTCTTTATTCACTGCAAGTCCCCTGGTGGTTCTATTTGGAACTATTTATGTCAAGGTTCTAACACCATTTATTTCTGGATTGTTTGTTTTCTCTTCCATCTATTTGAGGCCAGTGAAGAGCTTACACAACAGTGAGGAAAGCAATAAGGCTAATTGCAGGGATGTGACTGGGTTTGTGAGTGAACCAGTCTAAGTAGCCCAATGGTTGCTTCAATTGCCTTCTTGTCTCAGTTCTCTTGAGCATTCTCATCACGGTCAGCTCAGAGTTGTCCCTGAATCTTTAATGAGCACCCTTCTCTCTACAAACCCCACTCACACGGTTCTTTGGAAAAGTAAGATCAAGGCCACACTGGGGTGCCTACATGAGCCAGCTATAGTCACTCATCCTAGACCTAGCCTGTCACAGACACTGGTCACCTCAGCACAGCCAGATGTTTAGCTCAAGAGCCAGGCAGCCAAAGCATTCTTTTTGCCTCAAAGTAGCTGAAATTTTTTGATTGAACTCGGTGGTGTTTTGTTCAAACTGGTCAAGAATGAAATTGAGTGGCTTCAGCCTTGAATTTTCCAACTAGGTTTCTGTTTATTATTTTTAGATACCTCATCTCATCAAAGTGAAAGGCAAAAAATAAATAAAAATTGTACCTTATTTTTGGATGCTAATTATTTTCAATATGATTCTATTCAGTCACCACTCATCTTATTTCCCCTAACTAATTGGCTCAGATCTGTTCCTTGGTTTCATCACCTCTTCCCTACATGGGAGGAAACTCGGGGTTCTTGGGTTTCAAAGGAGCTGCTCACAAAACTGACTCACAAATGAATCAGTGGTGTCCTACCTGAGCTCATTCTCCACCCTGAATCCTTTCCTTCGAGCCAGCTCCATGAGGAAGGCTCTGCGGGTGGTTCCCATTTTCTTCTCCAAAATGAAGAGGACCAAATCTCGGAACTTGATGTCCTGAGGAGGAGAAGCCATCGAGGCACCCATCTGCCTGGGTCTCTTCTTCCGAGGGCCCGAGTGGGCCATTCGCAGTGAGTCCATGGGAAGGAAGCTGCTGCTGCTCCAGCTGTGTCTGAAAGTGGTGTCTCCAGAGTGAGGAAGAGTCTACCCCTCCTTCAGAAGAGCTCTGATGTCATCTCACCAGCAGGCTCTGAAGCCAGGGCAAGGTTCCTGGGCCCTTCCCTGGTGATATTCTTCCTGCCGAAGAGTGATGGGGAATTTCTGCCTCGCTTCAGCTCAGTGTCCAATGTAGAGATCATAACAGAAACAGGAAATTAATTTTTGTTTTCCTATGCTATGTATAATCTCATCAGATCTTATGAGAAGGGTAGGGAAACATCATTTTCCCATTTTATTTACTTACTTGTTTGTTTGTTTATGTGTTGAGGCCTCTCTTGTCTTTATTTTTTATTTCTTTTAATCTCCCAACTTGCTTGCATTCTCTTCCTTTGATAATCATTACAATACATGGGATTTCTAGAATTCACAAGGCTGTTATAATACATTGTATGTGGTTGTTTTGATTTTACATAAATGGCATTGTTATATTTCTCATTCTGCTGATCCCTTATTTCACTCAAAACTATGTTTTCGGCCAGGCTGGTGTTGCTCAGTGGATTGAGTGTCGACCCATGCACCAAAAGGTCACCAGTTCGATTACCAGTCATGGCACATGTCTGGGTTGCAGACTCGATCCCCAGTAGGGGATATGCAGGACACAGCTGATTGATGCTCCTCTCACACTGATGTTTCTATCTCTCTCTCCCTCTCCCCTTCTCTCTCTCTCTCTGAAATCAATAAACACATATTAAAAACAAACAAACTATGTTTTCAGATCCATCCATGTTGTTCTGTGTTCTAATCATTGCTTATAATTGCTCCATAGTATTTCATGGTGGGCCTTTTAACTATGTTGATGCATTTTATAAGTGAAAAAAACACACACCAAGATTCAGACAATTTGCTCAAGATCACAGAGTAAGTGGCAGAACCAGATCTTGAATTAGGTCTTCAGACTCCACATGCTATCTACCTCAGCTTTTTCAGTGGACTAAAAGCTTGTCTGGAGAATAGCCCATTATAGGCCTCAAAAATGGATCTTTTGGGATGAAATGGGCTGATCTTTTGATGATAATTACTGCCATAAAGAGATGTTTTCATAACTTTATGTGCAAATGAAATTAGTGTCTTTCATTGATACACCTGAGAGATCTCGTTTCCTGAGCATCTCTGTGTGGCAAAGGCAAGTACTGACAAGCCTCAGCTGACGGAATCCAGACAACACCTGTTGGGTTGGTACTAACATTCCCATTGGTCTACACAACCCGCTCAGAGTCACAGAGCGAGGAAATGGCCTCACGTAGGAAATGTTCCAGTAGGGGTTCAAATGTCTGGTGAGGACTTTTAAGGTAGCTCTGTGGTTCCGGTATGCTATGGCTGCTTGCTAACGATCAAAACCTGGGGATGAGTCCATTCTGGCCCTCACTGTTATGAAATGCTGAAAGTTTCACAGGAGAACAGTCTTAACTACCAAGTGGCCCTGCATCATGGAGCAAGCAGAAGATTCTGGCAAGAGCTGGGGTTGTTGTGTTCATCCCCACGGTATGGCCAGAGGAAGAACCTGTGTGTCACCTACATGGCCAACGGGATGGAGACCTGGCACAGAGAGATGACTAAGAGCTCGGGCTCTGACATATCTGGCTGTGGGTACAAATCTCACCTCCTCTGCCTGCTGAGCTGAGTGCTAGGCACAGAGGAAGCACTTTCAATGAACATCAGTTGGTAGTGATTTGATATTTTGTTTTTAAAGAAGTCCCAGTTTGATCTGAAATCAGGTCTCTATGTATTATAAAATTATAAATCATCAAAATGTTATGCCAGTCAATGCCTTATTTAATTTGCTTTGAATCACCGCTATTGAAAATATTTCCCACAAAAATTTAAAATGTGGTGATGCCTGTCTGGTTATGAGGCTCTTTATTGTCTCTTAGCTCCAACTCTACCTTTCTCCTAGGCTCTACCAGTAGGGGGCACTAGAGGGAGACTGCAAGGCTCAAGAGAGGAGGACTTGATCGCCTATTGATGATACTGTCAGGGTCTTTTCAGTTCATGGTTCATTACTCTGACAGCAGCAGCTGGTGCCATACTCTCGCTTTTTTTTTTTTTAAACCACCCTAGCTGGTTTGGCTCAGTGGATAGAGCATCAGCTGCGGACTTAATGGTCCCGGGTTTGGTTCCGGTCAAGGGCACATGCCTGGGTTGTGGGCTCGATCCCCAGTGTGGGGCATGCAGGAGGCAGCCGATCAATGATTTTCTCTCTCATCATTGATGTTTCTATCTCTCTCTCTCCCTTTCTCTCTGAAATCAATAAAATCATATTAGAAAAAAAAAAAGATAGGATGAACATACCTGCCTGGCCCACTGTGGGTCCAGATTCTGCCCTCTCCTTCACCCTGCCAGTCCCACGCGCTGTCAGACCCATCCAGTGCTCCTGACTTGGGTGGGTGATGACAGCCACGAGGAAACCGAGAGCACACCTGGTCCCGGCTGCTCTTCTTAGCTCAATGTTGACTTGTTTTCCCATTTGGGGCAACACTTGGTACCCACATGAGGGTTTCAGAGAGCTGTATTGAGTGCGAGTGTGTGGGCAGGGAAGAAGGGAGAGGATGCAGGCTTTCCCTGGTTCACTGGAGAAGTGGGCCTCTTCCCACCCACAAACACCGCTCTATCCCTGGGAGTCCTGCTGTCCTGTGTACACGCATTGGGAGAAGTCCGTTTGAGAGAGAGAACGTCTGCTTCCGTCAGTTTTCTTTTCTTTTATATGAAACACCGTGTACCCTCTACGTATTTCAAGCTGAACATCTGGGAACGTTGCCATCCTTGACTGTGCGGGCAGAGTCTGGTTTGGTTTGGTTTTTTCACTGAGCACCAGCTTCCTCTGCTGCCTGAACAGCTGTGTTTGGTTCTTGGCAGCAAGTGACTTCTGCAGCTTGGAGTTGCCTCCTTGGGAAAACTGGTAGTTTCTTTTTATACATACACACTAGGGTAGTTGTTTTATTTTATTTAAAAAAATTTTTTTCCAATTACAGTTGACATTCATTATTATATTAGTTTTGGGTGTACAGCATCGTGGTGAGGTATTTACATACTTTATGAAGTGCCTCCCCCAATAAGTCTAGTACCCTCCTGACACCACAGTTATTACAGTATGATGGACTATATTCCCTGTGCTGTGCTTTGCATTCCCGTGACTATTTTGTAACTACCAATTTGTACTTCCCTGAATCCCTTCACCTTTTGCACCCAGCCCCTAGCCCCCTTCCCCTCTGGGAACCATCTGTTTGTAAATATCTATGAGTTTATTTCTGTTTTGTTTGTTTGTTTGTCTGTTTTGATTTTCAGATTCCACATATAAGTGAAATCATATGGTATTTTTCTTCCTCTGTCTGACTTATTTCACTTAGTATAATACCCTCTAGGTCCATCCATGCTGTTGCCAATGGTAAGATTTCATTCTTTTGGGGGGGGGGGGGGCTGAGTAACATTCCATTGTAGATATGTCTAAAAAAATCTTTAAATTTTTCCTTTTGCCATTGAGAAGGAATCTGTAGCTATATATCCTTGATGCTAATAAATACAAAAAAATTCCAGATTTTAGTGATAACTTGGGATTTCACCTTCGTCCACAAGGCGAAAAATGATAGCAAGAACAAGGGAATTGATGGAAGCGGCAGCTTGTATGTGACTTCTAGTCTTCATTCAAAAGGATTTCGTAAACTCCAGCTGTGCACACGATGGTAGGTGAAAGCGTGAGATCCAGGCACGGAGGTGAGAAAGTACAGATACTTGCCTCGAAGAAGCATTTGGGAATTTTAATAGGAGAGTTGGGATTTTATTTGCAATGAATCAGGAGCTGCTGCAGGTGATACAGCAAAGGCAGGATGTGATAAAATGGTGCCATAGTAAAATTATCCAGATGGTAATGAATGAGATGAATCAGAGGAGGGAGAGAGAGAAGGGAAGACATTAAGAGACAATTGTAATAGTCTAGGCATGAGGTCATAAAAGACTGAACAGAGCCTGAAGTGAGAGTGACTGACTGTGCTGCTGGCTATTGGTTGGAGGGACTAGGGGTCAGCAATGACTCCTGGATACCTGGGAGGAAGTCCTCCAGTTCTCAGGTGATTTTAAATCTTTATCTTCAGCCCATTCCTCTCTCTTGAGTGCCAGACCCATTTAGGTTCCCCTTAGGGATCTTACTCAAAATGCCTAAAACAGAACTTTCTCCTCCCTCCCCAAACTGCTCTTCTCCTTTCTCCCAGATCCTTTAATTCTCACTGGATGGCGTTTCCTGGTAACCGGGAACAACATCTCTGTCCCCTCTGGACTATGAGCCAGAATTAAGCACAAGGGTCGAATAGGTGGCAGGGAGCGTTTGAATGTTGGAAAGTTCCGGAATATTTAACCTTTGATTTTTGTTAGCTGGGCAAACCGGACCAACACACCACTGCAATCTGTGTCACGGGATCAGCTTTGTTATTGGTAAACTGGAGCATCTGGCTAGATTGTTTAGTCCTACCTTATTGTTTAGGACACATATTTCATTGGAAAGCTATGACATAATCACATGGCGATGATGGAATAGCAATAACGGTCATCTATGAAGATGTTAGGCTTTATGAAGTGCTTTAACATTTACCCTTACATTCCCCTTCAGAGAGCCCTGGAGGATGTTTAACTCCTCCTCTCACACTCTCCTGCTGGAGGAATTTGGAGGAGAGAAGGGAGGGGAGAGGCAGGAATGGTGGTGCATCTGTCCAGGGTCTGGAGGGAGGAGCCCGGTCTCCAGAGCACCCAAAGCCTGAGTTGGCCCTGGGAAGCCACCAACAGCTTCTGAGCAGGACAGAGGCCAGAGAAAGTCTGTCTAGCAGTAACATGAAGAGCAGTCTAGAAGGGGGTACCTCAGAGACGTGGATCCACACTCTTAGTTGGCAGACTATGGCCATAGGCCAGGAAAGAGCGGAAAGAAGCCTGTGAACTGGGGCTTCATTCATTCATTCACTCACAAATATTTACTGTGTGGCTGCTATGTTCCAGGCACTATTCTACACAATAAGAATATAGAGTGAATAAAACACACAATCCCCACCCTCATGGAATTTACATTCCATTAAAGGGAAACAGACAATAAATACAATTAATAAATAAACTGACGAAAGCCAGATGGTGATAAGAGCTATGGAAAGAAACAAGGGCATTTTAACTAAGATCTCAGAAGGCGTCACTGAGGAGGTGACATTTGAGCAAAGACCTGAAAGAGGCTAATTTCAGTAGGAATAGAGCCTGGGGGCAAATGTGACAGATCAAGGAGGCAAATCATAAAGAAACAACTTTCAAAAGAGAGACTCTCAAAACGATTTAGACAACGAATCAGAAAACAATAGGATCATAACCAAAACTGTTAAATATGCAGAATTAAGCCAAACGTGAACTGTGTTTGTCCTTTCCAGTTTGAAAGACTTGTTTGGAATTTTCATTTATTCTTTGCAAGATTTTTTGGGGGGGAGAGGGGAACTTGATACTATAGTACTATTTGTCACTCAAAGGGTTGAGATGACCTTAGATCAGTGAAATGGACAACACACATAACCCTATATAATAAAAGCCTAAAATGCTAAGTGTCCAGTCCAAGGCATAGTATGCTAATGATATGCAAAGACTGCTCAACCACTTGCTATGATGTGCACTGACCACTAGGGGGCAGACACTCCAACTGGTAGGTTAGCTTGCTGCTGGGGTCCTACCGATCAGGACTGAGCAAGACAGGCCGGACATGCCCTGGAGCCCTCCCGCATCCCTCCCTGGCCTGGATCCTGCACCAGTGGGGTCCATTGGCCTGGCCTGCGCCCTCTTGCAATCCAGGCTGAGTGCACAAATTTCACACTGGGCCTCTAGTCTGATGATAATGATACAGGGTGGGCAAAAGTAGGTTTACAGTTGTGAGTACACAGAACACAAAGTTTATTCTTGAATTATTATTTATTAATGACTGTATTATTTATTTGTATTACAACTATAAATCTACTTTTGCCCACCCTGTATGCTTCACATTCTGGGATTGCTCCTGGTCCCTTAGTTATGGGTCTTTGTCCTCCTTCTGCTGTAAACATCACAGTCAAGGTCACTGAAATCCCCCATAGAAGATCCCTGGTCACTGAAGGTAGATGCTGTGGTTCGCTGCCTAGACCCCCCCTTCAGGTCGGAGACACTCATTCCCTCTGCTGCTGGGCGTGTTGTGAGCTAATGGCTCATGGCCAAGGGAGCCACCTGGCCTGGGGTCAGACCCCTTCCTGGTGGGTTATGGAGACCTTGTTTCAAGGGGTGACGACTCTGAAGGCTCTCTAGCTCCAGAGCATCCTGCGGGATTGGCTGAGGCCTGTGACTGCTCCATGGACCAACTATTCCCTCCACTAAGACTACTTCCCCCAGACGTTAATCCCAAGGGCAGCCCCAACAGACTTCCAGCACACAAATCCCCATGACACGGCCAGCTTCCTGGGAACTCACAATTAGAACACACATTTTGATTGTCTTGTGGTCCTAACTACTTTTCTTTACATAGACAAGCCTGGCTTGTCTTTCCACCTAGCTCATAAGGAAACCATCCTTGACCTCTCTTTAAGGTAAGGAGACCATCCTTAACCTCTCTGTGCACCCCAGAGAGTCAGCCCCTCATCACACACCTGCTTCTATCCAGAGAGGCCAAAGAATTCTGCGCATGCGCCACCCGGGCGCATAGACTAGGAATGCTCGGGGCCACAAGTGTTTATGCCAAACCAGTTCTCTAAAGCTGGTTTTGCTGGGACTGCAGCCAAAACCCTCTCTGATTCCCTGCCAGGAAGTGAGAGTCTTTTATCACCACCTGGGAGGAAAAAGGGGCTCAACCGCCCAGGCCCAGTTGAAACCATCACACATTGGTGAGTATGGTATGAAACTCAGTTCCTGATACAACAACTCTGAGAAATTCATCTTGAATGTGTGTTTCTCAAGGAGAATAATTTAGGGAGATGGGATCAGGGACCCCCTTTCAGCATAGTAATCCTTTCCCATAAAGGTTTGTGAGCTATTATTTACTTTCTAAAAATAACAGAAAATTTCATCTTCGATGTTTTAAAAATTTAGAGACAATAGTTTAGCTTATAGCTCTTTGCTAACGAGTTTGTATTTAACCAAAGGCTTTAACTTGGATAAACGATATGCTGCTGTGGTGCAAAAGAGGCAGGCTCCTCTTCAAAGCTTTCTGAGGCAGCAGGTTACTTCGTCACGGAGGAAATAGACCTACACACCATTAGTAATTCTGAGCTCTGTTAGAAAAAGCAGAAGAGGGTCCAGAAGGAAGAACTTTTGCTGAAGGAAAAAGTTTGCTTCAGAGAGAAAAACCAGCTTGGAAAGAGAACAGAGGGAGAGAAGAGAGTTCCAGGAAAATCCAAGTGGGGGCTGGCAGCTCTGAGACGAAAATTCTGTAAATTCTAGATGTTGGAAGTCTCTTGGGCCATGGTGGGTGTCTTAGTCAGTTTGGGCTGCTCTAACAAAAATACCCTAGCCTGGGTGGCTTAAACGATAACAATTTATTTCCCCCAGAAGGTGCCAACCGATTCGGTTCCTGCGGAGGGCTCTCTGACAGGTTTGCAGATGGCTGCCTTCTTGCTGTGTTCCACATGACAGAGAGATCACGCCTCTTGTCTTTGGTCTTATAAAAGCACCAACCTCACCCTCATCACCTCATGCCTCCCAAAGACTTTACTTCCAAATAGCATCACACTGGGGGTTAGGGCTTCAAGATGTGAATTCTGAAGGACACGAACATTCAGCCCCTAACAGTGGGTAAAAACAAAAGCAAAAACAAAATCAATGTTTGTTTGTTACAGGCATGCATTGTTACATAAATATTTGTTCTCTGCTTAGAGCTTGGGTTCACAACCCTGCCTACACAATAGCACTATCTGAGCCTTTAAAATATCAGGCACCAGGCTCCATCCCAGACTAATGGAATCAGAATCTCAGGGTGTGGGGATGAGGCTGAATAAGCATCCGTGTTTCCCCCCAGCTCCCCAGGTACCCTCCTGTGCTGCCGAGGTCGACAAGCTGCTGGTTTAGAGTATTTGTTATGGATAGCTGCCATTGCTAACCATGCTTTGTCTTCCTTTATAAAAGCAAAAAGATATGGAGACACAGGCTCCTTCCTACTCCCTTTTGACATTTGGGTTTGCTAGATGAAATCACTGCTTTTAAACCGGGCATCATGAGAAGGTATCAATCCCCCTGTAAGTACAAACTCCCCTTCATCGTCACCCCGTGAGACACGTCAGACAGTGTTCCTCAATGCCACAAGCACAGATGGCCACATGCTTCTTACATGTACCCAGGCGCCATCTTGAGGGGGTTATAGTGCCTGGAATTATCCAAGAAGATTGGACTGAAATTGACAGATGAAACTAAACTTTACACCCCACCCCCCACATTCCAGCAAGAAGAAAGAAACTCAGCTCTTCTCTAGACACAGTAACAAAGTTCACATTTTCTCTGTACACAAAAGGTAAAGTACTAGTGGCCTTGCACCCTGACACATGAGCTTTTAAATAAATTTGCATGTGCTTATGTATATTCAGGGGTGGGAAAAAGTAGGTTAAATTACGAGCCATCATTACCCAAAAGATAGATCACCCAAAAGTAAGTTTATGAAATAATAACAATAAGAAGACAAATAACACAAATAAATAACACAATGCTTAAGAACTAAACAATACAAGAATAAACTCTGTTTTGCACATTCACAACTGTAAACCTACTTGTGCCCCCCCTGGCATATATAGCCACACACTGAAGACCAAGGCAGGGTGGGTGGTAACTTCGAAGTGCAGGTCCGCCGTGGGCCGCACCCCTGGCCTCCTCTGGGATTCTGGTGGCAAAGAAGAAATGCCAGCTTCGTGGGGGCGAATCCTGGCACACACACGTAGGAGATGCTGCACAATGGACCAGCCAGGGGTGCTGGTCACAAGTGGTGCGATTTCAGTCCTTAAGTGAGCTGGCCAGACAATGTCGCGCTTCAGTTCCAATGAAGCTGTGGCCTGGTGCAGGCACAGAAGTTCTCATTGTCACCATGTGGTGTCAGTATTTTCTATCTTAAAAGGTCTCTGAGTTGTAAAGCAAAATTCCCGCTGGAGACCAAGTCCGGAGCATTTGGCTGTGAATACATTACTTTATTTAATTAGATCTTACTCCTGCCTTTCCTGCTGTGTGTTTCTTTCCCCGCATCATGCAGAAAAAGGGCAGCGTCCTCTTTATCTGCAAAGGCCAGCATTGGACGATATCGTTCATTCCTTCAACCAACAAATTTTGAGGATCAGCATTGTGTCATACAGGTGCCTCCCCCCACGGAGCTTTTGGGGTTCCAGGTGTCAGCATAAACGGGGCAGCAGCTCTGTACGAAAGGTGGTTGTCTCTGCCTTTGCCATTTAGCAGCGGTGTGGGCTTGAGCAGGAAATGTAACCTCTCTGAGCCATTCTGCCAGGCATAATAAGCCCTTTTCTTTCAGTTTATCATGAAAATTAAAGCTGTTGTTTGCACTTGCAGCTACTTATGGAATGTCTGTTGAACGCATAGGTAGGTGCTGCTCTGGCCTCATGGTCCTGCAGCTCTGGGACTGCAATAAAAACTAGGTGTACCGGTTAATAATGCGGATTTTCTCCAATAGATGGAGTTACACAGATGTTGATATATATGTGCGATTTGATATGTATACTATTTTGTTGTATTGACAACAAGCTTCAGAACTTCATATGTCAAATTTTCTGAAGGTGTTAACATCATAGATATTTTTACACTTAAAAATGTCGAATTTCATGCCCCCAAAAAAGAGCATTTGTGGGAAGTTTTAATTCATTACTTTATTTTGAAGAAAAGTGTTGCTTAAAGTTATCATATACTTCAGGAAGCTTATGGTGAACATGCTCCATCTCCAGATACTTGTGAACGCTGGTTTAAATGCTTTAAAACTGATGATTTCTATGTGAAAGACAAAGAACGTCCAGGGCAACCGAAAAAGTTTGAAGACCAACAATTACAAGCATTATTGGATGAAGATGGGTGTCAAACTCAAAAACAACTTGCAGAAAGATTAAACGTTGCTCAGCAAACAATTGTCGATAGTTTACAAGCAATGGGAAAGATTTTAAAGGAAGGAAAAAGGGTGAAATGTGTAGCTAGTGATGGACATTACTTTGAATAAAGCACTTTTGATGTTTCTCTTGAAATTATTGTGTTTTCTTTGATTACAAAATCCGCATTTTTAACCGGTTAATGGTTAATCCGCATTTTTAAAAAATATTTTTATTGATTTCAGAGAGGAAGAGAGAGGGAGAGAGAGATAGAAACATCAATGAAAGAGAATCATTGATTGGCTGCCTCCTGCACGCCCCCTACTGGGGATCAAGCCCACAACCCAGGCATGTGCCCTTGACTGGAATCGAACCTGGGACTCTTCAGTCCGCAGGCCGACGCTCTATCCACTGAGCCAAACCGACCAGGGCTAATCCGCATTTTTAACGGGTTATCAATTAATCCACATTATTAACTGGTTACCAATTAATTTGCATTATTAATTGGTAACCAGTTAATGCGGATTAACCATTAACCCGTTAAAAATGCGGATTTTGTAATCAAAGAAAACACGATAATTTCAAGAGAAACATCAAAAGTGCTTTATTCTAGCTACACATTTCACCCTTTTTCCTTCCTTTAAAATCTTTTCCATTGCTTGTAAATGATCGGCAATTGTTTGCTGAGCAACGTTTAATCTTTCTGCAAGTTGTTTTTGAGTTTGACACGCATCTTCATCCAATAATGCTTGTAATTGTTGGTCTTCAAACTTTTTCGGTTGCCCTGGACGTTCTTTGTCTTTCACATAGAAATCATCACTTTTAAAGCGTTTGAACCAGCGTTCACAAGTATCTGGAGATGGAGCATGTTCACCATAAGCTTCCTGAAGTATACGATGACTTTCAGCAGCACTTTTCTTCAAAATAAAGTAATGAATTAAAACTTCCCACAAATGCTCTTTTTTGGGGGCATGAAATTCGACATTTTTAAGCGTAAAAATTGCTATGATATTAACACCTTCGGAAAATTTGACATATGAAGTTCTGAAGCTTGTTGTCAATACAACAAAATAGCATACATATCAAATGGCATATACATCAACATTTGTGTAACTCCATCTATTGAAAAAAAAATCATTAGTAACCGGTACAACTAGTAGCGTGGAGTTCGGAGCCAAGTCTAGGTCCCATCATTTACACTTGATGACAAGGTAACTGGCTTAAATCCTTGAAATGTGCATTTAAAGTTTTATAGATATTTCCCACCTGCAAATTGTTCTCCATTGAGGGTGTAACAATTTACACTCAGATTATAACCAGGGAGGTGGGAATGGACCCATTTCCTCGTACTCTTAATACACAGTGTGTTGTTATAAACTGTGGGATCTTTGCCAATCAGATGTTGGAAAAGGCATCTCAGTGGAGTTTTCATTTACATTTCCTTTCATACGACCAAGTTTGTGCATTTTTAAAATCTGTCTAGGGGCTGTCTCTATTTCTATAAACCAGGGGTGGGGAGCCTCTGGCCCTCCAGCCGTATAAGGCCCACAAAATCACTTGGTCTGGCCCTGCCAAGGGATTAGGGGTGAGTTAATTAAATTTTTGGCCAAATATAGCAGGCTAATTTTTATGTTGATAATTTTGTATGGCCTACGATTGATGTTATAAATATCCAAATGGCCTTTGGCAGAAAACAAGTTCCCCACCCCTGCACATCATTTATATCTTTTGCCTAGTTTCTGTGGAATGTATGTATTTTTCTTGTCAATTTGTGAAATTTGTTTACATTTTACAAAATTAGCCCTTTTCCTTTTCCTGCATATAGGTTGCAAATACCTGGTACAATTTTTCCTCTGACTTTTTATCTTGTAAAGGGTGGTGTTTTCTTGAACACAGACTTTTTTTTTTTTTTAAAGACACCTCTCTTCTTCTTCTTTTTTTTTTTTTTAATATATTTTATTGATTTTTTACAGAGAGGAAGAGAGAGGGATAGAGAGCTAGAAACATCGATGAGAGAGAAACATCGATCAGCTGCCTCTTGCACACCCCCTACTGGGGATGTGCCCGCAACCAAGGTACATGCCCTTGACCAGAATCGAACCTGGGACCCTTGAGTCCGCAGGCCAACGCTCTATCCACTGAGCCAAACCGGTTTCGGCTTTTTTTTTTTTTTTTTTAATGTAGTCTATATATCAATTTTAGCTTTTGTAACTTCTATGTTTTGTGTCATACTTAAAAGTCCTCTCCCACTCTGAGATTCTAAAACAAGGGGGGAAAATTCCCCAAGTTCTCTTTTATGTTTTAAAAATGGTTTTATTTTCAGGTTTAAGTCTTTAATCTTCATGGAATTGATTTTTGTGTACAAAGTGAGGTATTGGAACCATATTTTCTCCACTGATTTGAAACCTACTGGAGTGTTGAAAGAAGGTGAGTGACTTCTAAATTTGGCAGCAGGAGGATGTCAAGCTGCAGAACTTTAAGCCCTTAGCTCTTTCTGAATTGTATCTCTTGTCAATTGGAAAAAGAAGCAATATGTACACATTGAAATAAAAATAGTTCAACAACTAGCTGCGTGGGAGAGTGGAAAGAACATGAGCTTCCAAGTTAGAAAACATGATTTCCCTTTTCCTATTGAGTAATTGTGGGAAAGTCATTCCATTGCTCTGTGCCTCAGTTTTCTCCTCTGTACAATGGACCTAATAATAGCATCTATGTTATACTGCATTGTGAAGTTAAACTGCATTGATACAGGTGAAAGAGTTTTATGCACTTAAAGGTCTATAGACACATTAGTTATTTTAACTTTTACAAGTTGGTACAGCATTGCCAGTTAACTTAGGCAACACAATTCTAGATTTTGAAATTTATTAACTTTCTTGAAATCCTTCCAACTTCTTTGGAGATGGCTAGCTTCTTTCTCCCTGCTGGTGAGTATTCTGAGTTCGCTGATTTTTGTTTATTTGTTTTCTGACATCTGAGTGGGAGGAGGTGGTGATAGGAAGAGAAGGGAAGTTTAGGAAGTTAAAATCATCCACTAGGCTTTGAGGGAGAGGGAGGGGAATCAGCATTGGGGAGAGAGAGTGATTTGGTGGAGAGAGAAAACAGGGAAACCCAGAGGGAGCCTGAATGAACTTATTTGCAATCTTGTAAATATAATTATTTCCCAGAAAATCTTAGACTTTTGCTGTTTTATAATTTAACTGACAGTACGTTTTGTGGGCAGCACAGAATAAAGGCTAAGGGTCAGGTAGTGCAGTGGTTGGATCAGAGTCCCTCCTTTTTTTTTTTTTAGTAGCCCCGGTTTTCTCCTCTCTGAAGCAGAGAGCGATATGTATGTGCATTCCTCATGCTCCCATGAGACTAGATTGGGGATTGGAGTGGGTAATCAAGAAAATATCTCATGACGGTGGCTTGTGTTTGCCTTTGGAAAACGCAGTAACCAATCCTGCTGGAGACAGGTGCAACTGGACAGGCAATGGCCCCTCCCCATCGCACAGACAAATGCCCCTCCCCACTCGGAAGCTGGCAGAAGTCTAGGCAGAGGGAGATGCTACTGACACCCCGCCAAATTTGCAAGAAATGACACGGGACAATGACTCCGTTATCACAAGGGGAAGACAGAGTGTCCAGGAGGTGGGGGATGGCAGTCATGAGACCAGCAGAAGGACTAGGAGACAAGAAAGCCACCATTCAGGTCGCACAGTCAGAAATTCTGACTGTGATTTACTTTGTTGGAACCAGAGAGACCTGTTCACAATTCTCTTGGCTGAATACCTGGCTTTGGCAGCTCTTCTGCCAACCCATTACCTGATGGCTAAGGTCAATCATGACTCCCAACACACAGGGCTCATCCATATACGTCATTACAAAGGTTCCCAGCCCCAGGGGAGAAGTGACTTCCAAGTTCCTTCTCTGTTTAGCACATTCTGAGTTATTGAGTTCTAAAAGTTTGACAACAGGTCACCCCAAACACTCTGTTCATCAGTTGGCCCAGGTGCTGTTATGAGTTACAGTATTTTCTCCGAGTCAGTTATTGTAAATAAGTGAATTCTCAGGAAGTGTATTGGAAACCACCACAGGATGTGTGCGCTTTTTGTGAGGTTATTAAGTTTTCAGCATGGATTTCTGATGAATTCTATGCCCGCCGAGAGCATTGTGCTTCTGTCTATGTGTGTGTGCGCTCCTATTAAGAGAAATCCACCAGCAGGGCCAGCTCCATGGGTGCATGACCCATGAAGCCACATAGGACCCCACACTCAGAAGAGCCTCACACTTGGTTTAATGCTCTACTAAAACCACCCTGAAATTCTTAATAATATTTGAACAAGGGTCCGCACATTTTCATTTTGCATTGGATTCCACAAAATAAGTAGCCAGTCTTGGTCACGGTGAAATACCAGGCTTGGTTCAAAAGGGCAAACAAGTTTGTGTTTTTTTTTAAATGTTTAATTTGATAGTTACCAGTATTTTTTTTTTAATGCCTACCATTTAGGTACATAGAAAATACATACCATTGCTTATAGGGGGAAATGTATATATCTTATGCTAATGCATATACAAAGGGTCTGAATCTTGAACGAACAGCAGTAAATTAATGGTTTTGAAAGTGGGGGAAACTATACTGTAGTTGAAGTAGTTTCTTCGGTTCAAGAGCATTAATGACCACGTCATCCCCTACAGTTAGAGGAAGTGAGAAAGAAATAAGACTAAATAGAGAAGATCAGTCAACAGTGTAGAAAAGAGAGAGAGAGGGATCTGGGGTGGGAGAGTGAAATTAATCAAGTATTGAGCCCAATGTCCTCTTTTGAGGCAAAGAAAACCATTTGCATGGCCACCCCTTCTGATGTCTGCGTTATCTGATGGCATTGACTTATAGGGAGACAGACTGTGTGCTCTCTTCACTGTGTGGTTTTTCATTTTTCTAGGTCTGAACTTGTTTTGCAACACACGAGAAACATCTCCACAATCTCTCCCGACGATCTCTTTGGGTGACTGGGCTCAAAACAACACCAACATGTTCAGGTGCCTTTGATCCCTCTCTCTCCTTCTACTTGGAGTCATTTTACTATTTTGCCTTAACCTGTAATAATACAGTTTAAAAATAAGTTAACCTCTTTTCTTATTCTGGGCAAGTATATATTTTTCTCCCTTCCTATTTAGCACTGCTATTTCCTTTTTTGGTCCCAGCCATTTCTTTCGCCAAGTTTTCTCTTAAACAGATATGAGTTCACCAAAGAAATGATTCTGTTGCTTTAAGAGAGAGAGAAAAAAATGTTACACTTGGTCAGTCTGAAAATGGAACACCTGGCATCCATATTTAGAAATTTTAAACACACACACACACACACACACACACGCACACACGCACACACACACACACACACCAGCCTTTAGCACTGAAGTGTGCAAAACATTACAGGAAGCTCATTGCTTAAAAGCAGTTGAGTCCAATAATTTATTTGTAACTTGGTTGTTTGGAACTTGAAAGCACTTTTCCCCATAGAAGCAAAGCTATAAATGTGCTATGGTCCCCAGGCTCAAAAGACTGTTGCAGAAACGTCTGGTGATGAAAATATAAAACAATTCTGTGGCAATCCAGCAACTGAGCCAAAGAGAAAAGCCAACCAAAGCAAGAATGTGTTTGCTTTGAGTGCTGTGCTTGAAGAGGAAAGGATTTCATCTGAGAAGGTGGCAGGAGCCGCTGGAGATTTCCGAGGTCCCGTGGGTCATTGCAGAGACCCAGCCAGCCTCTTCGTCCCCTCACACAAGGCTACCCCACACTGTGCTGGTGTGAGGCCTATGTTTGAATTCTGTTTTTGGCTCAGAATGCAAAGGAGAGCAAGCGAGGAAGGGACTTTTCCTGAGGCGTCTAGAGTTTGGGGGAAAGGCGAGGAGGGGTCAATAAAGCTGGGTGAACTGTGGTATCACAGCCCACATTGTTCCCTTGGAATAGAAACTCCCCTTGGAGCTCCTCTTGCCGCCTTCCTATGTGCATGTAAAGCTCCAGCTCACAAGTCCTCTTCTCTGGGGAGCTGCCGCGTTTTCCTAACTCCCCACTAGCTACCAGCCCAGTTACATCTCTCTCTGTGGAAGCACACTTACATGGCTTTGTAATTATTTATGTGTCTTCTCCACTTGACTAGAACCACTCACAGGAAAAAATACTAGAAATTATTTCTTTCTTTCTTTATTGATTAAGGTATTACATATGTGTCCTTATCCCTCCATTGCCCCCCCCCACCCCACCCCCGCTCATGCCCTCACCTCCCTGGTGTCTGTGTCCATTGGTTAGGCTTATATGCATGCATACAAGTCCTTTGGTTGATCTCTCCCCCTTACCCCCACCCTCCCCTATCTTCCCTCCGAGGTTTGAACATCTGATCGATGCTTCTCTGTCTCTGGATCTGTTTTTGTTCATCAGTTTATGTTGTTCATTATAATCCACAAATGAGTGAGATCATGTGATATTTATCTTCCTCTGACTGGCTTATTTTGCTTAGCATAATGCTCTCCAGGGCCATCCATGCTGTTGCAAATGGTAAGAGTTCCTTCTTTTTTTTTTTTTTTTACAGTAGTATAGTATTCCATTGTGTAGATGTACCACAGTTTTTTTAATCCACTTATCTGCTCATGGGCAGTTAGGCTGTTTCCAAATCTTAGCTATGGTGAATTGTGCTGCTATGAACATAGGGGTGCATATATCCTTTCTGACTGGTGTTTCTAGTTTCTTGGGATATATTCCTAGAAGTGGGATCACTGGGTCAAATGGGAGTTCCATTTTTAGTTATTTGAGGAAACTCCTTACTGTTCTCCACAGTGGCTGCACCAGTTTGCATTCCCACCAGCAGTGCACGAGGGTTCCTTTATAAATTATTTTTAAAAAATATCTCAAGAAACTACAAACACAGGAATGCAGGTTTCAATTGTCTACGTTGGAAGCAAGCTATGAGCAGTAAAAAACAGGAGCAGGGGAAGGTAGTGGGGACATCATCTTACCAAAGGGGGACATTGGAGACTGTAGGAAAGAGGTCTCAGACCACAGCCTCCCCGCCTCTCCCTTCGTTGGTCCAGAACCTCTTGCCTCTTATCCAAGATGAATGGTAGAAGGACTCTTGAGGTGGGTTAGGGGAGATTGAAACTAAGTATAAGTTACTGCTTTACAAGCTATGGTGGTTATAAAGTCAGTGACAGCCGATTTCCATGTGGGGAACACCCCAAATACATGGGCTTGGGTGGGCCTCTAATCCAACTCCAGGTGCACAACGGGGCATCACTTTCTTCTTGGCCTTGGTGCTTGGTTTAGGGACGGAGATGTAACAAAAATATCTAATCAGGGTGGATCTCACTGCTCTTGAGGGTGCTGTCACCATCCTGTTGTACTTGAACCTGAGGATGGAGGAGCAAGAGAGGTGGTATGTTGGTGAATATTTAATAATTGGCTAAAAAAAAAAAAAAGCCCGAATTTTTTATAGTACTTTTCAATTCCTGTGATGTAAATATATATATTTGCATTTACTATACACACACACACACACACACACACACACACACACACACACACATATATTATATAGCATTTATCCTGTTTGGTGTTCTCTGAGCTTCCTGGATGTATGACTTGGTGTCTGAAATTAATTTGGGGAAAATTTCAGTCAGAATAGTTTCCAATATTTATTCTGTTCCTTTCTTCTCATTCTGGTATTTCCATTGCATGTATACTAGAGGTTTGGTGCACGAGATTCATGCACTCGGGGCGGCGGGGGTACCCCGCAGCCCAGCCTGCTCCCTCTCACAGTCCGGGAGCCCTTGGGAGATGTCCGACTGATGGCTTAGGCCCAGTTGGACATCCTTAGCACTGGCACCGCTGCTGCACTCACCAACCATGAGCCTGGCTTCTGGCTGAGCAGCGCTCCTCCTGAGCAGCGCTCCCCCTGGTGGTCAGTGCACATCATAGCGACCGGTCGATTAGCATATTAGCCTTTTTTATATAGGATTATATCTTTTTAGTGTTCCCACAGTCCTTGTATACTCTGTTTGGGATATGTATTTTCCATTTTCATTCTTTTTGATTTTTGAATATTCTATTAATATATCATCTAGCTTTGAGATTTGTTTCCTAGTCTACTAATAAGCCTATCAAATGCGCTCTTCATTTCTGTTATAGTGTTTTTGTTTTTTTAATCTCTTACATTTCTTTTTGGTTCTTTCTTAGGATTTCCATCACACTGCTTACCTTGCCTATCTGCTCTTGCATGCTGCCTACTTTATCCATTACAACAACCCTTAGTACATTAATCATAGATGCTTTAAATTCCCAGTCTGGTAATTCCAACATCCCTGTCATGTCTGGTCTGATGCTTGCTCTGTCTCTTCGAATTGTGTTTCGTTTTGTTTTTACTTTTGGTATGCCTTGTAATTTTTTCTTGGTAGACTGACATGATATACTGGGTAAAAGGAACCGCTATAAACAGGTCTTTAGTTTATGTGATGGTGCAGTGTAGGGGGAGGTGAGGCATTCTATGGTCCTATGATTAGGTCTCGGTTTTTCAGTGATCTTATACCCCTGGACTGTGAACTTCACGAGCGTTTTTTTATTATTATTATTATTCTTTCTCTTTAGGTAGGACAGGATGGCTAGAGTGAGCCGCAGTGGGTCTCTCCCTTTCCCAGGTCACTTGGGCTATGATAAAACCCCAGCAGGTTAGGATTTGGTTACCTAGTTTCCCCAGAGGGCAGGCGTTGTTAGGAGTGAAGGAGTGCTCTGGTGTCTGCAAAGTAGCTTCTTTTCTTCCTGCTGGACGCCCAAGGGGGGTTTTTCTGATATTTACTGTGGGAACCTGGTTAAGCTTCTAGAGGTAAATCTCACAATATAGTTGGGTTTCCCTGTGGTTGGTTCTCCCTGTAATATATTTTTTTTAATCCTCACCTGAGGATATTTCCCATTGATTTTTAGAGAGAGTGGAAGAGAGAGGGAAAGACAGAGAGAAACATCCATGTGAGAGAAACACATCAATTGGTTGCCTCCTGCACGTCCCCTGACCAGGGCCTGGGCTGGGGAGGAGCCTGCAACTGAGGTATGTACCCTTGACCAGAATAGACGTGCCCTTGACCAGAATTAAACCCAGGACCCTTCAGTCCACAGGTCAAAGCTCTATCCACTGAGCCAAACAGGCTAGGGCCCCCTGTAATTTTTAATTCTCAAAGTTGTCCCCATTGAGCTTCCAGGAATTTGTCAATTCCAGTTCGGGTTTTTCTACACCCTCTCTCATTTCCTCCTGAGCCTGCTCCAGTAAGCCGCAATGACCTGTATTCACCTGTCTCTCCAAGCCTGTGGGCAGCGGTTTGCACTGTGTCCTCTCCTCTCTGACAGGTCAAACAAGATGTGTTGATTGTTCACTCTGTTCAGCTTTTTACTTGTTGTTAGAATAGAGTTGCAACTTCCAAGCACCTTATATGTGGGAAGCTGGCAACCTCAATGTTTTTTAGCATTAATTCAGTTCCTGAGTTTAAATTGTAGGTACATCTCACAACTACTTTTTACTTTATTTATTTTCAGGTGTCTTTTAATAACTGCCAGATCTAATTCAGAAAGTATTTTGTATGTGTGTGTATATATATATGTGTGTGTGTGTGTGTGTGTGTGTGTGTGTGTGTGTGTGTGTGTGTATGAAAGCCTAATATGCAAATTGTCCCCCTCCAGAGTTCAACTGGGAGACCAGGAGTTCGATTGCTCGCTATGACATGCGCTGACCACCAGGGGGTGGCGTAGAACGAAGGAAGGCCCTGGATGTCAGCTGGAAGGTCCCAATCAGCCCTGATTGCTGGCCAGGCCTAGAGACCCTACCAGTGCACAAATTTCATACACCAGGCCTCTAGTACATAAATAATATTCTAGTTTGTGTTTGCTATAAAGACCAAAGAAGTAGGATATAGTCCTTTTGCTGCAATGTTTATGATATGATATGCACCAGAAAAAAAATATTAGATTTGGCATATGGCTAACAGCCAAAACTGGGATCCATGTACCAAGAGATAGAGGAAGTCAGAGTAGATGTTGTGGACCAAAAGAGGCCACATGCTAACCTGACTAACTTAGGGAAGGCCTGCATGGCGGCCTTGCAAACTCAGAGACCTCAAGTAACCACAAAGGATGGTCTGAAATTAAAACTTTTAAAATTACGTTAAAAAGCAGTCTATGGTGGGTAGTCATGTCCTAGGCCAGTATCTTCCCTGACAAAGATCAACTTTGATCTTAACTGAGCTTATTGTCTTTTTGCATCTATGATAACATACCTTTGGAATGTCAGAGTAACTTCTAACTTCCCTTTTTCTGGACCCCTCAGGGCACAACCAATGTGTCAGGGTGCCAGGGCTAAGACCATAAATTCCCTCATTGTTATTGCTATTTGTTATTTGTATATGGTTACTTGTTAGTGTTAATTGTTGACTGTTAACTAGCCTGTACCCACCTATGTAAAAGAAACATGTCTATCATTTTACTTTTTATCCAACCACAGAGGTTTTCACGCTTTGCTTTCTCCCACCTCCCAAATCCATCACCAATGGATTTTATGTAACCCACTTACATCTCCTCCTTCGATGGTAATTTATAAAAATAGCTGAAAAACCGCCATTCTCCAGAGCATTATCTCAATGGACCGTACAATCAATGGGTCCAGGCTGCCTGTCACTACCTGAGCCAATTAAGTAGAGACATGAGTGTTTATTCCAATAATGCAGGCAGTATGGGAGAGCAGCAGCTCATCCACAAAATCTGCTCTGCACCCCACCATAAGCCAGCTGTTTATATTGGGTAGGAGGATAAAGATTACATGGGGAAGTAGGCAAAAAGGATATGCCAAATAGGCAGTTTACAGGTATGCAAAGGGCTGGGGGTCTTCAAAGGGCTGGTGATTCTGGTTTCTGCAACGAAGTTGTTAATCTTTTCAAGATAATCTGCATTTCCAGGTGCAACTCCAAGCCAGGTCAGAATGTGCCTTCTTTAATTAAACCAATCACAGTTAACAGAGCATGATTAGTATTTCTACAATTATAGCTGGTCCCCAATATTCTATTTCTGTCCCTGTCATTTCCCCACTGCTATTTTTATCATCTTTTATCTATGAGATTAGTTTTAGATGAAAAATCTCATTCTGCTGGACTGCATTTTCTTCTGCCTTGAAAGCAGTTCTTGGGGATGGAATACAGCGAATGCAGGATCTAAAAGGAGGAATACATTAAATACAGCAGCAAGCTATCAGACTACAAAAAATAAACAGGAGAAAAGTTAAAAAGAATTCCTGCAACCCAATTAGGTTGGATAAGTCAAATCCAAAAAACCCTTCTCATTGTTTTACCTTGGAGATGGATTCCCTAATTTGTTGACTGTTGCTTTCTATGAATTGAGAATTGTCAGAAAGATTAAAACAGCACATTCCTTCAAATCCCTCACAACCATGGTTATGCCACCACAACAAATAATCCATTGCTGCCCAATTCTCTAGAACTGCCTCCCTGACCTGGCTTAGCTCTTGACTTATCCCCGGATAGCCCTGGAAGTGGCATTCAGGGCTTTTACCATGCCACAAGCCAGCCGGGTCACTTCTACATTAAGGGAGCCTACCATTACCAGCATTAAAAACATGGCTAAAGCATTATATTCACAGGGCTCCACAGGGGGAGCTCGTCTTTGCAATCCGATGCCATGGCTGCGAGAAGGTCTCTTTTGATTTGTACCCTGAGATGTTTTGGGGGGCATAAAGACTGTCAGTCATCCTAAGGAGCAAGGCCCCCTGTTTCTCCTGTTGGCAGGGATATCCTATCTAATAAAGAGGGAATATGCTAATTGACCCTCGCACCATCACAAAGATGGTGGTGCTCACAGCCAATAAGGAGGGAATATGCTAATTTACTCCCCGCCCTCAAAGATGACGGTGCCCACAGCCACAAGATGGCAGCGCCCAGTCCCCTCAGCCCTGCCGGAGTGGCAGGCGTGTGGAGCCTGCCTCCAGAGTCCCCCAGTTCCCTCAGCCTCCCAGCTGCCCAGGGCCGGCCTGAGGTGCAGGCAAGCCTCGGATGGTGGCTTCCCAGCCGCCCAGGGCTGCCTGAGGCTCAGGTAACCAGGGCTGGCCAAGGCTTGCACTGCCAGCAGTGGAAGCAGCAGAGGTG
This sequence comes from Cnephaeus nilssonii, assembly GCF_951640355.1. Taxonomy (NCBI): domain Eukaryota; kingdom Metazoa; phylum Chordata; class Mammalia; order Chiroptera; family Vespertilionidae; genus Cnephaeus; species Cnephaeus nilssonii. Next base: position 40,895,040 of record NC_137087.1, on the reverse strand, counting down.
TGATGGGGCGTCGCCTTCCCCTGATCGCCGGGTTGCCTCCCGCCCCTGAAGGCTCCCATACTGTGAGAGGAGGCAGGCCAGGCTGAGGGACGCCCTCCCTCCAGTGCATGAATTTTCATGTACCGGGCCTCTAGTATATGAATAAACAGTTATCCCACATTTCAGAAACCAATCAGCCTGCAGCTTAGTATGTCCATTACTATAAGGGAAGGAGAAATGATCAGAACAATTCATATTGTAGTTATTAGATACTTAAAGACAATAAATAGAACACCCGGTAAAAAGTCATTCACCACAGAAAGTTACTGCGGCAACCTTTAGAGAAAACCTCCCTGCCCAAAATGAATAGAATAATTCTATAAATTAGCAATCAGTGTCCCGACTCCTGTTAGGCAAAATGTAAAGGTCCATCTGCATAGGTTCCTCCATTGCCAGCTTCAGAGCTGTTGGGGTGGTAAGATCCATTTCTCCGCTGGTTGGCCCATCGTCCTTGCTCTGCTTATGTCTGTCTAACTGCCTACCACACCCCCCGTCAAGGATCTTGACTCTGAATTCTTTCATGGAAAAGGGGGATAGGCTCCCTTTTGAAACTACTTCATGCTGAGGAGGGACAGAAGTTTTCTTTCAGAGTCAAGAGGTCCTTGCTCTCTGTCAGAGGGACGATGAGGCCTGGACATGGGAGGAGGTGGCAATGGTGTCTAGAGGTGGTATTCCCGTGCGAGAAGGGCTTGTAACCTGGTGGAGACAAACTGTGTTATAAAATTTGGTATTATTGGGCAAAAGTTAGGACAGCAAGAATTACGACAAATGGTCTGGTGGAAGGAACAAACATTTCAGTTCTAATAACTCCCCATTGAAACACAATCCCTCCACCCCCTAAAACTACCCTCATTTTTATTAAAGAGCCAAATTAAGACCAATTTATTTACAATTTAGCCTGATTGTTTGCATGAACACAATAAGAAAAACAGCTGATCATATAGGTGTGTGTTGTTGTTTTTTTAATATGCTTTGCTGGAATCTCATGATCAAGCTTTAATTAGCCCCACGGGGCAAAGCAGGGGAACCACGTAGCTGCCATCAGGTTTGCCTGCAGTACCCATAGACTTGGGTGACTTCCTCAAGTTGAGGTCCCCAATGATGTCTTGAGGTTCTTCCTTGCCATCTCTCAGGAAGCAACCTTCGTTCCTTACCTGGAAAGACTGCCATGAACCACATGACCAAGCAAGGGACCAGGCTTTCTCCAAGGCGCTCTTATTGGCTTCATTCCTTAAAATCATGTTTAGGCATTTAATTATCACTGAAAAGCTTTATCATAAACCCTTCAGGTTGATAGGGGCAGAAATAGAATATTGGGGACCAGCTACAATGATAAGAAATATTCATCATGATGGTTCTGTTCTGATTAGAGAAAGCATATTCTAACTTGGCTGGGAGTTGTACATCCTGGGACATGGGAGCTGACATCGGAATGCAGTCATCCTCCTTTCCCAAGAACAGCTTATCATTATGAAAAGATTTACAATCTTGTGGCTGAAACCATCTAGTCCTGGAGGCACCCGCTCTTTACCACCCCTAGCCCCTATTGCCTGTAATCTGGGCCTGGGGCACCTGGAGGCGCCAGCCTTCTGCGACCACCCCCCCAGCCCGCATGATTTGTAACCTGCAGTGATAATACCTTTCCTACTTTCCCATGCCTGTAATTCCTACTTTCCCACGTAATCTTTGTCCTTCTACCCAATATAAGCAGCTGGCTTATAGGGAGGGGAGAGCAGATTTTTGTGGATGACCTGCTGCTCTCCCAATCTGCCGGCATTATTGGGATAAACGCTCATATATTATTCAACCCTGACTCTGCTCAATTGGCTGAAGTAGTGACACGCAGCCCGGACCCCTTGGTTGTCCGGTTACATCACCTGGTGACTCGATGGGATGTAAGCGAGGAACCACTCTGGGGTGAGTACCAGGGATCTCACTTGCTGCCTGGACTGGGGTCCTGGGGCTGAGGCCTGGACTCTTTTATTCAAAGCACGGCCCGGAATTTTTTAATTAGTGGGACTAATTAAAGCTTGATCATGAAACCCAGCCACAGCCTCGGCAATCCCCATCGTCTCACCTAAGATGTAAGTTGAATCAAGCGTTTCTGTATGCTAGGAGGAGGAAGCAGGTGAGCCTGATCAGGTCCTGGTGGCAAGAGACCTCCAGCAATCCTTGCCTGGTCTCTGAGCCCTTAGTCTGATCCACTCTGGGACAAGAGACATTGCTCTGCTTCGGTGGTTTTATAAACACAGGGCATTCTGAGGTTCCTGTGGCTGGACAGACAAGGAGCATGGTGTGAAGCTCTTGTCTGTGGGTTGTGCGCACCTGTAAATGTTGTACCTAGGGTGTCTCTGTTGATTGTTGTTTTGCGTCTCTTTGTTGTTTGGTTTAATTTATTTAAAGATGGGGCATATCCCACTTTGCTGTGGGCCCCAGCTGCTTGTGGCAGACTGAACCCGTGGCAGGGATTACAGGAACTTCCCAGCAGCTGCTGAGTTCTAAATCTTGGAGACCCTCCTTGCTCTCCCTCTCTAGGCATCAGCCGCCTGAAATTCTTAGCTAGTGAGAGTTTTGTCTGTCTGTAATGTAAATTGGTTAAGGATGTTCCTTGCTTGCTTTCTAATCTTTTGAGGACTTGGTTTACTCTTCACTGTTTTATGAACACAGGGAATCCTCTGTTTCTGCTGTTTGGGCTTTGGGCCTCTCAGAACGAAAGGTCACTTGCTGTTCTGGGTTAGTGTAAAATAAGATTCTAAGGCTAATGTCCCAGTCCCTCCTTCTGGGAGTACTCACCTCTTTACTTTAGGGGTTGTTTTTGTTCCTATTTTGAAATAGGATAAGATCTCTTCTGATATGCAAGGTTTCATGTCGTTACAGTCTACTCAGAAGGACAATTATGGGAAATAAACCTTCTAAACCTCCAGTTTTTCTCCTAGAAGGGCCTGATCTGCAGAAGTGCCCTCAGGCAGGGGCCACTCCCACTTTGTAAAGAAAAAAAGTCTTCGTTAACAAAACATTGGAGTTATGCTAGTTTAAATAGTGAAATTATTAAATATCTAGGCATTTTGAAATAAATTGATACTGAAATATTAATTAATCTGAGTTTGCCTAGTTTTGATCTCTTATTACAGAAAGGCCCAGTGTGAGTTGCTGTGAACAAGGTTTTGTGTGTTGGCCTATAAGAGGGTGCCTGTGTCTCTAGTAGACTCTGTCTCTCCCTGCCAGACAGGATCCCTGAATTTCACAGCCAGATGTTAATTGTGCGCTTCTTCCCAGCTCTGGTGCGCTGGGCTCGGGATCCTGATTTGAAGATGAGACCCCACACTTCTTGGGGGAAATTTTGCAGCTGAGATATCTCTCCAGAATCCCAGCCACCAGCATCTCTGCCCTTCCTCCGAGTCTTTCTGTAAATCCTTGCTTATAAGACTTCTCTTCAGCTAGTCTTCAGTTGGTTATTCAGGTTGGCTGCTCTATCTTTTAGTTATAATTCCAGTTTGATCCTGGGAGGAGGTGAGTGTAACATCCAACTACTCTTCAACCATTTGGATAAAAATACCTTCTTTAAAAAAAAAAATGCTTTCAAGAGAGCATTCTCAGAAACCAACCTTAACAACCCTTAGTTCTATATTCCTGGGCCAGCTTGCTCTACTCATTGCTATCTGCTGGTCTCAGTAGAAATAGCTCGTCAGTGCTCTGTAAAGTCAAGAACAAGGGAAAGGAGTTGGGATTCACAGGCAGCACCCTGCAGGCAGAAGGGGGCCTAGGCCAAGCCATCTGCTCCTGGCCAACCCAATTAGTAAGCGGGAGGGATTTTCTTCTCATTGGGAGAGGCCTAGCAGTGAGTTAAAGAAAATATGTGCATCTTTATCAATTTGGGGTTTCAAGTAGTTGTAACATATGTGTTTGTACCCGAGTTCCTATGGTCAGGGGTGGGAGCACAATAGCAGAGCTGGATGGAGAGACCAACCTCTGGGAAGACCAACCTCTGAGTCGGCTGAGGGACGCTCTTAACATGTTTTCTTATGACTTGGGCCATTTCAGCCTGTTGATCATTTTTTTAAGTGCTGGGGATATTTCAGGAAACAATGTAATGCTCAGAACAAAAATACAGAGTCGTGTGTATTCTTTTAGGAGCTGCTCATGACAGTTGCCAAGAAATCAAGATCAGATAGCCCAGAGGCGTGATTCAGTGGTTGAGTATCAACTTATGAACCCAGAGGTCACGGTTCGATTCCCGGTCAGGGCGCATGCTCAGGTTATGGGCCCAATCCCCAGTGTGTGGTGTGCAGGAGGCAGCCAATCAATGATTCTCTCTCATCATTGCTGTTTCTATCTCTCGCCCTCACCCTTCCTCTCTGAAATCAATAAAAGTATATTTTAAAAAGAGAGAAAGAAAAAAGATCAGATAAATGCCTTGGGGGCTGAGGCCCTGAGGACCCTGAAGACACATGGCCCTCAAAAAGTCCACCAACACATACATGTTTCAACTTCCCTGCAGAGTGCTCCAAGGGAGAAAGCCAATGAAATCTAGAACAAATCACTCGACTCCTGCAGCAGGAAGGTGATGAGTCTAGCTAGTATAGCTAAATGTTTTTCCCCCACCAATGTATTCTCAGAAAGGGATGAAGTTTCCCTCCCATTGACCAGGGTGGACATGCTGGAGAAAGGTTGGGTGATACTCTTTAAAGTTCTTTTTAAATGAGAGGAATGTTGCAATTCTAAAGATAAGAAGAAGAATATTTTGAGTAAAATTTTGAAGGTGGAGAAAGAAAGATCAGGCTAGGAGGGCCTCAGTCACAGGCAGGTTCCATCACTGGGTACTATCTCGTTGCATGTCGTAAAGCTCCTTACTTCTGCCACCTGATCTTCCAGTTCTTCAGTGTTTAATGTGGAAAGCATGTTGTTGATATAGAATGGAGGCGAGTACAGAGGCTTTCTTCAAACAACACAGCTCTGCAGAGACTACCAAGTTCAGGCTGAATTTAGCTGTATACTTAAATATATTGACATTCCATTTCCTTTCTCTCTCTCTAAGAGAAAGAGAAGGGCGGGGGGAGAGGGAGAGGGAGAGGGAGAGGGAGAGGGAGAGGGAGAGGGAGAGGGAGAGGGAGAGGGAGAGGGAGAGGGAGAGGGAGAGGGAGAGGGAGAGGGAGAGGGAGAGGGAGAGGGAGAGAGAACTTTCTTGGCCTCATAGTTATTTATGGTGGATGAGAGAATGTGTAGTTATTTCAAAAGTTCATCAAGTTTAGTTGAGGTCCCAGGGAGCAGGGAGAGGCTGGACAGCAGTGTAAACATAATAAAGAATGAGGTTTTATTTAGATTACTCTGCCAGAAATTTGTATTCTTCTATGAGTGGTATTTGTGCCCTTGAGCCCAGGATAAGGTCAGGGGTGGGACCAAACAGCTAGATAAGGTAGAAACCAGTACACCTACCCCACCCCTTACGTACATACACCCTCTACCTCCACAGAACTGGTTTCTCTTTTGTTGCTATATTTTTGGCAACAATCAATCTCTTCAAAATTTTTATTTTCTACTGTACAGAAAAAAAGAACCCAACAAACTTAAAACTCCAATTACTTGTGTCTCTTGGTGTTCATGTCTAATTCTTGCCATGATATTTGTGTATATAGTCATCAGTGTGAATCCACTACATTGGATTCGAGTTTTTCACTCATTATGTTTTGTCTTTACATTCCCATGTGTGATAGTTATGTTCACTAAAAGTCCCAGATACGTAGGCCACATACACTGCCACTTTTATTAGCTACCAATGCCTCGCCATCCTCCAGCTGTTGGATTTGCAAAGTTAGGATAAATCTTTGCAGTTTTGAATAGGGGTGGCAGGTGTCCCTAGATGTCTTTCCCTGGAAAGGTACGCAATCTGAGCTCCACAGAAACATGTTTCAACTCCCACCGTGTTTCCAGTGTTTGAAAAGTTCAGGCCCAGAAGAAATGAAATTAGCTGGAAGGTTTTGGTTGCTTACTATTTTATAACAGGTTATAGGTTTAAAGTCCAAAAGGGCTCGAATTTCTACCCCATGTTTGACGTCTCAGACCTCAATCCAGAGGAGAGCGAGCTGAGCTGACTTTTCCTACACCCCGATACACGACAGTGATATGAAGGCTCAGGGGGCCTAGCCCAGCCCTCTCCACCACGGTGTGTAGGGACAGAGGTACCAGCCATACCTGCATCTGTAGCTGCCAACCTACTTTCTCTGGATCTTCTGGCGTGGATCAGAGGTGCCCCCGCCGCCCACTATTGCAGAATAACAAGTGGGTTAGCCACAGGAGTTGCTGGGAGTGGCAAGAAGAATGAATGGTGAGCAGCAGTGCTGTGTAAGGCCCAGCAGGACCTTAGGGAACATAGAAAGGAGAAGCACAGATGGACGGGACACAGCCAGAAGCCAGCTAGAAGCTGCCCAAAGGCTTCTAAGAGCTGGGCCACAGGGAGAGTGAAAAAGTCCAAAGCTCAGGAGCTGCGGATGCCTCATAAAGGGCGGCCTTTTCACCTCTGTCCTTTACTATTTTCCTCTTCATGTGCACACCTGTAGTTTACATAAAATATGCTTTGAGTGTTCAGCTTAAATGGAAGGACTGTCCTTATCTACTTGCAGGCCAAAACTGCCTCTTTATTTGTTATTCGTTTCCCAGCACAACATCCAGGACCAAGTGAGTACTCCGGGGAGCTTTGTTGAAGCGAGCCCTCTTCTTACATTCTTCTGAGTTACTGGTAAACTCCAGCATGAGATTCCAGTCCCAAGAAAAGTCAAAACTTTGTTCTTAAATAGAGCCTGGGAAGGATCTTGGTGATTTGCTGTGTGTTTTGTTTGTTTGTTTTTTTAAAAACCCTTTTTTTTTAAAAAAAAAAAAATGTTTTTCATTGATATTAGAGAGAGAGAAGAAGGGAAAGGGAGAGATAGAGAAACATCGAACGTCTGCCTCCACACGCACACTGACTGGGAATCAAACCCGCAACCTGGGCATGTGCCCTGACCCGGAATAGAAACGGCGACCCCCTTTGGTACACGGGTCATCACCCAATCGATTGAACCAAACTGGCCAGGGCTGCTGCATATTTTTGTTTTGTTTTTTCCTTTTCAAATTACTTCGTTGTGGTTTGATATCTTGTATAGGTTGGACAATGTAGACTTTATTGACTCTCACAGCAAATAGAATGTCTCACATTTAACAGATGCACTTGTAATCCCATTAACCAGGGTAGTTTAAGATGGATGACGCGTTAATACCAAAGCCAAGTAACATGCTTAATTCTCTTCTCCTTTCTCTGTGTGCCTTTCCAGCAGAGCTCTCAATCCCGGTGACATAGGTCGTGCACCAAGAATTCAGTTCAGGTTCTTGGCAGATGGGCATCAGCATCATCTATTAGCCAACAGGATGGAGATCACATCCTTAAATCCCCAGAAGCAGCCATCACTGCGCAAGGATGCAGAAGACTGTCAAGAAAATGGAATTCTACAGAAGGGTGTCCCCACCCCTGGGGGTAAGTTGGAGTCCGGCCAGATCTCCAATGGGTACTCAGGGGTTCTGAGCCCCGGTGCAGGAGATGACACTCAGTACTCCATCCCAGCTGCCACCACCGCCCTAGTGGCTGACGTTCACCAAGAGGAACGGGAGACCTGGGGCAAGAAGATGGATTTCCTCCTGTCGGTCATTGGCTACGCCGTGGACCTGGGCAACGTCTGGCGATTTCCCTACATATGCTACCAGAATGGAGGGGGTCAGTATCATGGGCCACGGGCAATCTTTTCTGTCTTGCTTAACCAATACGGGTCTGGGAACATGATTGCTTAGACGTAGAAACTTATCTAAAAGATAAATCCCCAGACAAAGTCTGCATGTCTGAGGCTCTCTGGGCTGTGACGCTAGGTGAAATCTCCCAAACCTGACCTCAGCAGATCTTCAGCATCATCCACTACCATTAGTGCTCCCTTCTCATCCCTGCATTCTCCAAGCTCCACTTCCACCCAGCGAGATGCGGGGGGTCACCAGCTGTACTGTGCTGAGCTCCTTCACTCCCGCTGGCAGATTCTGCTCAGAGGAGTCCCGAGAGAGGAGATCTGTGGCAGGAAAAAATGGGTGGTAGCTCGAGGGTCCAGACCCTCCTGGGCCTTTGGACCTGTGTGAGATCAGAGAAGGGTGTAAGCTCAGTCCAGAGTCTTAAGTCACAGCCTAGGCATGATCCAGAGCTGAAACCAGACAAACATGATATTAATACCAACCCCAAGCCATGCATGGATGTGTCTCGTGTCTCCAACAAAAGGGTTAGGTTTTTGAGGCCAGTGACTATGTCTTGTTCCTCCTTCTACCCCTAACACCTTCAGAGCAGTGAACTTGTAGATTATGAAAAATAGTAGGCATGATAAAAAAAAATAGTAGGCATGGATATGGGAGCCCCAAAGAGGGGAGTGAGTAGGTATGGGGCTGACATTGGACTTGCCATCAGCATAGGAAAAGGACAGGAGATAGGAGTCAAATCAGTCGATATTTATTTTGACAGGAGCTCTGGCAACAGATTTGGGAGGGCAGCGAAAATGAGGTTGTGGGAGGGTGCAGGGAAGGAGGGCGGTGGGGAGGGGTGTAACTCATTTGTGTCCATCGCTTAACACAGAACTGCCTGTCTTTGCTGCCATGGTCCATGCAGCTGCAAAAGCAGTTCCTGCTGAGGGGAGGGGAGCGCAGCACTCCCTGCCTGGGAGGAGCAGAACCTTATCTCCAGCTTGGGAGGACTCACCTTTAGCCCGAGTGTTACTTAAGGTGCTGGGTCACCAGTGCGACACTCATTCCCTACAGTGAAGTCAGGCAAGCAAAAACCCTTTGGACAAATGCCACCGAGAGAACACCACATGGTTCTTATTCTCAATCCAGATGTCCCCAGATTGTAAGTTAGGTGGGACCTTTCTGAGCGACACCGACTTCAGGCTTCTTGGTTCAAAGCACTTCATGGGAGGGCAAGTTGTCAGGGAAAATCACAGCTCATCCATCCTTTGGGCTAAAACTCAGGCTGCAGGCGAGCAGCCTTAACTTGGCATTTCCACATTCTGCCTGGGCCAGGCGAGACCAGCATCGCCACACACGCAGCAGCTCTGCCCTTTCTCCGTCTGTGACAAACCACCCTGTTCAGCCACATCTGCCAAAGTGGCTCGGGGGGAGTGTTCTGGCTCAGTGGAATTAAAGGCAATAGTTCACTACCGATAATCAATAGTGAACAAAGTTCTAATTCAGTGACTTCGTAGATTATCACACCTGTTTGTCACAGGAGATCTGATCCAAGGTTCCCAAACACTGATCCATGGACTGGCTGCATCAGAATCCCCTGGGGAGCGTAAACGTGTTTTTTTTGTGAGACCCAGACCTGGAGCTTCTGCTTCAGGAAGTCTGGGTAGCTGTATGTGTTTAAGCCCACCAGTGAGTAGGATGGATGGCTGGGTTTGGGAACCTCAGCTCCCCTCAACCCAGTCATTTGATAGGGGAGCCAATACTCAGAGAGGAGATGTGGCCCCGGGACCTCCAGGCAGTTCGAAGTGGAACTGGTCCCAGTGCCTGGTCTGTTGACTCCCAAGCCCAGCTTTCTTTCTGTTTGCTCGCTGCCTCCTCCAAAACCTCACTTTCGCCGTGCAGCTATGTCTGCTGCTACTCCTGGCAAAGCACCAAGACCAGCGGAGCGCAGTGCAGTGTCACTCAGCACAAGGCCCATGGTCCATGATGCTGAGCGGCAGATGGCTCTGTGGTTCCCAGTGTGGACCCTGGTGTGCAGGTCAGTTGGGCCTTCCTGGGACAGATGAGGGCAGGGAGTAAAATTGTCTTTCATCTGCCTCAGGGGCGTTCCTTATCCCGTACACCATCATGGCCATTTTTGGGGGGATCCCACTCTTCTACATGGAGCTTGTGCTGGGCCAGTACCACCGAAATGGGTGCATTTCAGTGTGGAGGAAAATCTGCCCGATTTTCAAAGGTAACGGAAAGGCTTGAGTGGGTGGGTTTTCCAAGAAGTGGTGATTTCCACCTTTGGGCGGGAGCTGGGGACCTTCTGGAGTTAGGCCTTCGGTAACCCTGGGAGATAACTTGAGTACAATAATTAAGTTTTGACTGCTCAAGTGCTAGGAGACTATTAAAGGGAAACAGAATAAATGACCATCAAAAGTAAACTGAATAGAAAAACTTAAAAGCATTAACAGCACACACACACACACACACACACACACACACACACACACAATTTCTGAAACAAATTCTTGCAAATCCATGTAAGTCATTTTACCACATTGCCATTTTTCCACGGCCTCCCGGAGTCTTCGGGGAATGAAATGAGTGGCAGCCCCCATCCTCTCCCTCCCCCACTGCAGTGCCCTCCAATGCCCTGTTTCCGTCTTTCACTGTTGGGCTGCCTTTTACACTTGGCCTCCCTCACCCTCTGTCCCAGGGATTGGTTACACCACCTGCATCATTGCCCTTTACACCGCCTTCTACTACAACACCATCATGGCCTGGGCAATCTACTACCTCATCTCCTCCTTCACCGCCCAGCTGCCCTGGACCAACTGCAAGAACTCCTGGAACACTGGCAACTGCACCAACTACTTCTCGGAGGACAACATCACCTGGACACTCCACTCCACGTCCCCGGCAGAGGAATTTTACACGTAAGTGCCTGCAAGTGACGGGGTGGTCTGTTGAGGGCAGGCCACACCCCTGGGGTTTGGCCCAGGCTGGATCTGGAGTTAGGGGGACTCTACCTTGAGTGCTCCGTAACCTCGCTCTCTGTGCCATCTGGTCCTTTCCTATGTGCCACGCCAGGCAGCTCTAACATGCCCAGGACGATCCCTACTATCACATTCCAAAATTCCTCCCCTGCTCCAAACCTCCCTTCTTCCTGGACCCTCCCCTCAGCCGGTATCACGGAAGCCAAGCCTTTGACCACTTCAATAGTTTGAATATAGTCACATAGTGTCTAGTTTCGTGTGTTCGCTTCCTAAGTGGGATCTCCCCTTTGGCAGGAGATACCCGGAGTAGGGAGTATTCTTTAATGCTGCCTTTTGGCAATGGCAGCCCAAAGAGAGTGCTCGTTTGGGGTGGGGAAGGGGCCTTCTACCCACACATACAAATCCTCATGGCCCTGAAGCCAGTCACGTTGGTCACGTCTCCTGGTTGGTCAGGCCCGAGCCAGGCAAGGAGAGACCTGAAGACTGCCTTTGGGCTGAGCGTGTTCCCCGGGGTTGGTCGGCTGAATGTGTTGGTCTCTCCTTCAGGCTGGGCAGAGCCAATCCCAGCTCTTGCTGAGGCTTAGTGACCACTTGGTGCTTGCAGTGCCGTGTCCATTCCTTCTCTTGGCACCTCCTGCAGGTGTCACCAGCTGTGTGCTCAGGTCACCGCTCGTACCATCTCCTGGGCCTTTCTGTCTCTTTCACTCCAGGCGCCACATCCTGCAGATCTACCGGTCTACAGGACTCCAGGACCTGGGCAGCATCAGCTGGCAGCTGGTCCTCTGCATCATGCTGATCTTCGCTGTTATCTACTTTAGCATCTGGAAAGGCGTCAAAACATCTGGCAAGGTGAGGAGACTCTGACTGCTGGCCCAGGCCTGCCAAGCGGCCCCAGAAGCTCTCAAATTCAGAACTCGGTAGCCCGGACAGCCACAGACAGGGGAACATTTCCTTCTACACCAGACATCTCCCATGATGCTCAATCTCTCTTCACCAAATCTATTAGAAAGTTCTAGAATTGGGCCAATCACAAGAACGATTACATGATTTCTAAAAAATTTCTTTAACACCCTGTTAATATCACAATTAATAATAGTGGCAATAACTTACTGAAACCCCTCGTGGACCATGTCCAGTGCTTTACACACACTGGCTATTGATTGTTTCCTGCTAGATACTTCACCCACTTACAGGTGGGGAGTGCGTTTGGAGGTAGTTAGTACCAGTAAGTGGTGGATCAGATCCCTGGCTGATTCCAAAAACTGCGATCTTTCTGCCACACCACCCTACCTCCTAAAATTACAGGGAAAAAGGAAAAGAAAGAAAGGTAGACCTCCTTTCTTCGGGGTTTTTAAGAATAAAAGACACCAGCAGCCATGTGTCTCCTTCCTCACAGGTGGTGTGGGTGACAGCCACCTTCCCTTACATTGTCCTTTTGGTCCTGCTGGTGAGGGGGGCCACCCTCCCCGGAGCCTGGAGGGGTGTTCTCTTCTACTTAGAACCGAACTGGCAGAAACTCCTGGAGACAGAGGTAAGATGATGAGGAAATAGTGTGCACTTATTTGTCATTTTACTAAGTGAAGCTAGTCCTCCAAATAGGATAGTAGCAACAAGTAAAATCTGGGTTCAATGGCAAGTGTGCAACGATGCTTTAAATCAGAAAAACAAGCATTAAATGAATTTACATACAACCCAAGAGATATGGCCTTGCGTTAGGACACCAGCCGGATGTCCTAAAGATGATGAGCTCTTCTATTAAAAGTGTCAGGATATCACTGTGGCAGTCTTATAACCTACAGTTGAGGGCCCTGGATTGGTTTAAGCCTACGTGATAAGAAGAGAAATCGCATTTGTTTGCATCTGAGATGTGGCATTCCCTGGAACGAGCCTTGAGAGCTGCTTCTTTGTGTGGGCACACAGCCGCGCAGAGGCCCGAGGGCGCTGGCCCTGCTGGCACCCAGTGGTGGCCCAGGGCTCAGCCCTTACCCCTCCTCTGCTGTGTTCCAGGTGTGGGTAGCTGCTGCCTCTCAAATCTTCTTCTCTCTTGGTCCTGGCTTTGGGGTCCTACTGGCTTTTGCCAGCTACAACAAATTCAACAACAACTGTTACCAGTGAGTATCAAGGGCCCTCCAAGCAAAGCTGAAAAGTGGGATGAGTGTAAGTCAGCTGGTCGGGCCACCAACCTGGCTGGGGCCATGTTGACACTCTGACCCTCCAAGGTGCCACAGGTCCCTGACCAGTTCACCCAGGCCACTTCCACTTGGTGAGAGTCTCTGTATACTAAAACATGAATTCAGAAATGCTAAAGCAGGTTTACAAAAATTACAACAGACGCTAAATGTTTATATTTGACTTATTGTATTTAATAACACAATGATAATGTGATAATTTGTTTATGTATACAGGATGTCCCCCCCCCAAAAATGTATACATACTTTTAATAATTATTAATTCCAATCAGTTCAATCTGAAAAGAAAAAAAAACATTAATTGAGCTAGCAACAATGTATGTGTATACATTTTGGGGGACATCCTATATATACACAAAAAGTATGATTGAACTATGTTGACCAACACAAAATGCCATGATTTTTGTGGCAAATCTTATTTCAGAAATGTTGACAAAACAGAGAGCACTGCACCAATTATGATTTAAATATCGCTCATCATCTTTAGAGTGGGCTTTGTTTTAATGTTCTATCACAGATGGCAAGGTGCAGCAATCAAATTATGCTATTCATAAGATAATTACAGGACTGTGTGTGTGTGTGTGTGTGTGTGTGTGTGTGTGTGTGTGTGTGTGTGTGTTTAAATGAATTTACATACAACCCAGGAGATATGGCCTTGCGTTAGGACACCAGCCGGAAGTCCGATGATGAGCTCTTCTTTTAAAAGTGTCAGGATATCACTGTGGCCGTCTTGTAACCTCATTTGCCCATAGTGTCAAAAGTCTAAATCTGAGGACTTCACAAATGTGAGGCCAAGGTCCCCTTCTGGCTCCCACTCCAGCCCAGGCCCCACTTCAGAGCAGCTGTGTTTGAAACCGAGAGGTGGGTGCTGTGCTGGTTCGCAACAGGACTGAAACCCACCCTAACCTGCGGTCCTCCCTGCCATGTGAGCCCACAATGGCAGCTTGTGCTTCGAGCCTGATCCAAGCGTTGGGAGGAGGGGAGGGGACACCAGGTCAGGCTTGAAGTCCCTGTGAGCTCAGCCTTCTCACCCTTGCCCCAGCTGGAGGCAGACGCTCCTCAGACTCCGGATTTGGAAATGTCTCAGCCCCCTTGGGTTTTCTGCTCCAGAGACGCCCTGGTGACCAGTGCGGTGAACTGCATGACGAGCTTGCTCTCGGGGTTTGTCATTTTCACGGTGCTTGGATATATGGCTGAGATGAGGAAGGAAGATGTGTCCGAGGTGGCCAAGGATGCGGGTAGGACCTTTGTTCTGTTTAGCTCCCTTACTCCCAAGGAATTGCTTTGCTGCTCGCTGGATCTGTTCAGTTTCTTTTAAAATTTTCAAAGATTTTAGAGAAATGTAATGCCTTGGAGAGCTCAACCCTCTCCAGGCCATGGTAGGAATGGGGCGGCTCCCTTGTACCCAGTACCGGGGCCTGGACTCCACTGTGGGCTTCTCCTCTCCCCCCTCTGTTTCAGGCCCCACTCTTCTCTTCATCGCATATGCAGAAGCCATCGCCAACATGCCGGCGTCCACGTTCTTTGCCATCATCTTCTTCTTGATGTTAATCACACTGGGCTTGGATAGCACAGTGAGTGAATGGGGAGGGAAATCTGGCTCTGGGGAGGCAGAAGAGGAGGGGGGACAGGAGGGGAGGAGGAAGGGGAGGGGAAGGAGGAAGACGTACCCATTCCCTCCCATCCTGGCCTGCCCCCCCCCCCCAGGGGCTCCCCAGCCCATTGTTCACTCCTCATCAACTGCGCTTATCATCCTCCAGGATCCTAGAGAGTCATTAATGGGGTGACTGTGTGTGTATGTACACAAGCACAGGCCAAGGGCTCAGCATATGAAACTGTTCTTACTGTCCACTGTCCCTTGACCAGATGGCAGCAGCTAAAGGCCAAGGCAAGGCCCCTCTGTGTCTCAGTGCCTTGCCACCCAACATTCAGCTCGATGCTTTGCACTTGGTGTGGAATGAGTCTTGGCTTTGAGTTGGCTTTTCTGGTGCAACTAAAGGCTCCCCAAGAGACCTCACATAAAAAGTTCTGTCCATATGCTATATTTTCTTTCCTTCATGTTCCTTGGGATGGGTTCTAAATGACAGTGTAGACAGAAAAAATATATTTCCAGTGCGGGCTGGGGAATAGGGGGAACTGGTCATGATCAGATTGACTGCTCACGCAGCAGTCTTAATCCCTCCTTCCTGTTCGCGGTCCTAGAAGGTAACAGATTTGTCCCAAAGCCTCCCTGTGATCATTTGTGTGTGTCTCTCAGTTTGCAGGCTTGGAGGCGGTGGTCACAGGTGTGCTGGATGAATTTCCCCACATCTGGTCCAAGCGCCGGGAGTTGTTTGTGCTTGGTGTGGTCATTACCTGCTTCTTTGGGTCCCTGGTCACCCTGACCTTTGTGAGTACCACCACCCTCAGCCTTTGAGTCAGCCTCCCCGGAGGCAAGAGAACACTACATGAAGCTGTTCCTTTCCTTCCATCCCACATGGTGCCCTGGCTTTGGGGCCAAAAGAAGGGCGTATAAAAGGTTGTGGCTGCTTATAAAAAGCTTGCCATCAAGGATAAAAAGAAAAGTTGGTTCTGGTGGCACCTATTTGTAGAATCTACGCTAGTGATCCAGAGGCTCTTCACATTTTACAGAAGATCCAACTAGATTTCAGGGTTGGCAGGATATCTGGAGAAAAACTAAGAGTTGCTTTTCCAGTTTATTTCCAGTCCTTAGAGCTGCTTTCATGGCAATAGTGCCCTCATGTCTTGATATGCGGAACATCTGGAGGCTGGTAATGTCACCTTGTCTCCTCCAGAGAATTCATAATGGTGAAGAAGTTAGACCCTCTCCAGTATTTGTTTGTTTGTTTGTTTGTTTGTTTGTTTGTTTGTTGCTAGATGAAGCAAATACTGTAAAACGGGCATTAGATAGTACCCACAGGCATCCCGGGCTTGTGTCCTGACTCAAGACAGATTTTGCAGATAAGCATCTTCAAGACATGACTCCAATGTCTGTGGAGCTTCAGTGGATGGTGACATCCGGAGCAGGACCCAAGGGATTTGTGAGTTAGGACAGAAGGCAGAAGTGTGACCAGTGTGCTCGGTGGGTCTGGTATTGTGGACTCTCTCAGATTCAGTCTTTAGGGACCGGGATTCTCCCAGGTAGAGTACACAGTAGCTGCTTGGTAAATTGAAGAAAGTTGGTCAAGGCCCGTTTGAGTTAGTCTCTTAGAACTTAGTGGGGAGAGGAGACAAGAAGAGAGTGCTCCCTAGGGAGCAAGAGGTGTCTGATGGGGTGACATGTGGCCCACCCTGAGAAGGCCAGTCCGAGAGATACTTATAATTAGGTCCAAGGTGGCATTTTCAGAATTATCCTTAGTTAAGAAGCTTCTTTTGGCCCCTATGGGAAAGAGGAGGCAATGCCTCAGAGGGCCCCTAACCAGGGTCCCGATCTCCTTTCCAGGGCGGGGCCTACGTGGTGAAGCTGCTGGAGGAGTACGCCACGGGGCCCGCGGTGCTCACCGTGGCCCTGTTGGAAGCCATTGCTGTGTATTGGTTCTACGGTAAGATGCTTCCTTCCACCAGCCACTGTCCTTTCTACATCAGCCTGAAGCCCCCAGAATAGAGAAGGGCTGATTTCCCTAAAGGGCAGGGCAGTGTGCAAGATGTCACCTCCTGGTGGACCTGTAAGATAAGTTCAGTTGAGCGTCTTCTTCCAAAACAGGTCACCATCTCCTCCACACTCTCTACAGCAGGTTGCTCACACCCTTGGGAGGACATTTTTTCCTTTCTGGGTTTAAATGTCTACCCAGTGGAGACAGGCTAAAGCGGTTCCCTAATAGCTCACCCACAGTGGATGCTTGAGATCCTGGCTGGCTCTAAGAGTTGGACCCAACACAAGGAACTAGCACACAGTGAATGCATTTGCAGAGTGGACTGTTGTACAGAGTGGCCCTCAATTTAAATTTCGCAAGAGCTCCCTCCGAGCCCTGAGGCAGAGTTTAGGAGCTTAGTTTCTAGGGAAGAGGCAAGAATGTTTCTATTTGGATTTTCCGCCCTAAAAAACAAAACAAAAAAACCCTCCCCTGGTCCTGAGATGGAATCTGATAAGGATGAAACCAACAGGGGCAGAGATAGTGAGCTGACATAGGTCCACTGGCAGGAGTCCCAAGAGCCTCTGGGTGGGATGGGGAGGGCACTGGCAATTGAAGTGAATAAAGACAGCCAGGTTCAGAGATGCCTGTCTTCATCTTTGAAATCAAGAAGTGATTACTTCATTCTGAAATGCATTCATTTTCCTAGTTCCTATGATAGTAAATCAGCATTAGCCTGTTCGTCATTCTGCATAGTATGCGGAAGGGGTCCCCATATTTTGAGTTGCATGTGAGTTCAGTTTTTTAAAAGAAGTCCTCCCCACCTCCTCAGTAGTTCAGACAACAAAGTGTGTGCATCCCTATAGATCTGCCCGAGGTATTGCTGGGTGCTCTCAGGGAAGTAAACACAGAGCTACCTTCCTTCCCCGTCTCAATTTCTCACCAGTCAGAGTCTCACTTCTACTTCCATGCCAGTTACCTTTATAGCGGAGCCTTGATTGTGACCTGGCACGGGAATGGACCATGGTGTGGTTAAAACTATCTCTTGGAAGTTTCCAGTACATGGTTAACATGGTCAAAGTCAGTCTCTGTTGAGCAGGCTCATCATTCCTAGGCAAAATTTAACTCTCTTTTGTACAGTAACAATAAAATAAAATATATGCTGAGACCTTAGAAAAGCAGTGTGGGCACCAAGAGGGGGCTTTAGGTTTCTCCCCAAATGTCCACCTCCTCTCCCACTCTGTGCTGCTTGCTATGAAACGAAGTTCTGTGACAAGTCCCCCTGTCCCACTTTCAGACCAGATTGGTGCCCTGAGCCCCTCCCATGAGAAATTTCAGAGCTGCTGCTTCTCTGAGAATCAAGGGATCAGACAGCCCATGCCCTTTCCCTGTCGATCAATCTCTCTCTCTTTCGGATGACTGTAGGCATCACTCAGTTCTGCAGCGATGTGAAGGAAATGCTGGGCTTCAGCCCTGGGTGGTTTTGGAGGATCTGCTGGGTGGCCATCAGCCCTCTGTTTCTCCTGGTGAGTAGTCATTTTCCTCCTTCTGGCCCAGGAGAAAGATCCACGTAAACACATAAAAAATAAATTTTATTGAAATGTAACATCTATAATAATAAAAGCGTAATATGCCAATTAGACCGGACATCCTTCCGGACGACCTTCCAGATGAAGCCAGGGCTGCAAGGGCCAAGGCGGCCGCCCCAGCGGGCAGGGGCCAAGGCAGAGGAGGCGGCCACAGCGGTGGCAGGGGCTGAGCCCCTTGCACGAATTTCGTGCATTGGGCCTCTATTATATACAGAAAAGGGTACAAATCCTAAGGGTACATCTCAATGAAATTTTATAAATTGAGCACACTTTTGTAGCCAAGACCATACCCAGAAACAAAAACAGAGCCAACACTTCCGAAGCCCCTCTTGTGTCCCCTCCCAGTCGCTGTGACCCCCATGGTTAACCACTCTTCTGACACCACAGAGTCATCTGGGCCTCAGTCACCTTATTGCTTCACTCCCCTGTTCACTGATAACGATAAATAACATTTATTAAACATTAAGGACCAGGCCTTAGTGCAAAACTTACACACATTGCTCTTTTAATCCTCACAATAATTCTATGAAGTAGTGTAGTTCTAATACCCTGTTGTACATTTAAGGAAAATGAGGCTTAGAGACGTTAAGTAAAGGATCCAAAGTTACATGACAAGTAAGAGCTGCTCAAGACCAGGGAAGAATTTGTTGTGCCACTCCTCAGGCCCTGGGAAGGATTCTAGTAATATTGTGACCATTTTAAAATATATATATACACACACACACATATATATATATCAGAGAGGAAGGGAGAGGGAGAGAGAGATAGAAACATCAATGAGGAGAATCATGGATTGGCTGCTTCCTACATGCCCCCTGCTGGGGATCGAGCCCAAAACCCAGGCATGTGTCCTGACTGGGAATCAAACCATGACCTCCTGGTTCATAGGTTGATGCTCAACCACTGAGCCACACTGGCCGGGCAACCACACAAATAATTTGCACTACTATCTTCTTTATGACTATAAAATGATTAAAATAAATCAAGAGCAATGATGATTTCAGCATAGTGGATACCAGGTAAAAACTGGTATTTATGCCATCGGTTTCTCTAAATACCAAACTGAAATAAGGAAACTCAGAACCCGAGTGTTGGAAGCATGACATGGAGTTTTTCTTGGTCAAAATTTTCACTGAATTTTCAAGTAAAGAGTGTATTAAGCTGCGCTTTCCCTCCATTATTGCTTTCATTATGAGGGCCTACAGCAGCCAGTCAGTCATTCATTGTTGAGACGCCTCAGGGCGCAGCCAGCCTTGTTGAAACCCCAGGCTTAATGCCGAAAGCAGAGTCCCAGACAGGAGAGAGGAGGAACACAGACCCAGGAGGCCAAATCCTCCTCAGGTCTTAAGAACTTTATTATCACCCCTGGACATAGGCACCTTCCATCTGACCAAAACCAATCACAGCCGAGGAATGCAGGAGGAAATGAAAGCAAAGCAAAGAGGACTAGGAAGCCCGAAGCCTGGCAGGGGCCGTGGAGGAGCGGCCCAGCTTATTGCTCCACCGTCTGATTAGAGGGGCCCAAACACTTCTGATGGATGCCCGTCTCTTCCCCTTTGCCCTGAATGGGGAGCTGTAATTCCCTTAAATAACATTCTGAGGCCTTGGCATCCCCACGGTGGCGGTTGAGGTGGGGGGTGGAGGGAAGAGGGGGAATCAAGATAAGCACCTGGCTGTTTTATTTTCACAGAAAATTAGGCACAGAAATCAGTGAATTTTGTGTATGAGAGTTCAATCTAAGATATATCATATTTGGGGAATTTCCCGAAAGTATCTTAGCTTTACACTTGGTGTTCGTGGTATCAGAACTATCTCTAGCTGCACAGATGTTATTTTTAATGTTTCTTGGAATTTCTGTTTTAGTTTGTCATTTGCAGTTTTTTGATGAGCCCGCCACAGTTACGACTTTTCCAGTATAATTATCCTCACTGGAGTATCATCCTGGGTTACTGCATAGGAACCTCGTCTTTCATCTGCATCCCCACATATATGATTTACCGGCTGATCATCACTCCAGGGACACTGAAGGAGGTGTGTGCGTGCATGTGTGTGTGTGTGTGTGTGTGTGTGTGTGTGTGTGTGTGTGTGTGTTCAGACTGGTAACTGAGGAGAAAAGGGTTCACATGTTATACTCTATTCACAGGAGGTAAGTCCCCCACATACATCATGCAGACCTCTGATGGCTGCCACTGTCAGGCAATCCCCATAAACCTCAGATACAACAGCAAAGGAGCAAGCTGGACACCCGAGAGCACCACAGTGCGCAGTGTGGGGTGTGAGCAGCACCCTAAACTTACCAGATAACTACTTTGCCTCCTGCTTGCCATTGGCCTGGACATCAATATATTGCCCCAGACACAATATATGTATATTGTGTCTGGGGCAATATACACATTTTGATTTAAGTGGAGATTATGGTGGGAAATGTCCATGGCCATTTTTCTAACAGCAATGTAACAAGGGCTATTTTGAAAACCATCACTAAATAAGGATGTTGCAATAACATCATAGTTTTAGCTTAAGCCATTGGAATTTTTTTAAAAAGTTGCCATTGTAGCAAGGTTCATTTCTTTAATTAATAATGGGCTGTAAATGTTTAATACATGAACCTGACAATTTGTATAAGATTGTGTCTTTTTCTAAGCATCTTCATGTAGATTATCCCATTTTGTCATCAAAATACCTTGTGGGGTGGGTGGGCAAGTATTATTAGGAGGCAAAGATATGGAGGCTAAGAATAATTCTTCTCAAAATTTCCTTACTTCAGTGCCTTGTCCAAGGACACACAGTACAGGGAGGCTCAGAATCCAGGCCTTCTATGCCTGGGCCAACGCCCTTTCACTTTAGGTGCAGTTTCTCTTGTGTCCTCAGTTTGCCATTAAGAGTTTGCTAAATGTAGACATTGGTGCTAGAGGTTAGGGAGAGATGAGTTGCCATTTTTCATCCTGTGTTGCTCAAGTTAGTAGTCTAGGTCACCTACGAGTCTGTGGGTGGATGCTTTAGCAGGAGATAAGCTCAAAGGGGAAGAGTGGTACTTGGGGAAAGCTAGAGGGATGGTACTCTATAATGACCTGAGAACTGAGATGGGATGGTCCGTGGGCTCTTAGAGACCAATACACTCATCTTCCTAAAACATTTTAAAAGAAACAGGAAGCAAGTGAACACGAGGCAATTAAACATCAGCTCTTCTTGAGAACTGAGTTCGTTTATTTTTACAGACAGGAAAACTGAATTCTAGGAGAACAGAACTCTGCAAGGAATGACTAAATTCCTGAATCCAAACCCGTCCTGTCACCACCTCATTTCTCCCAAAGGGCCTTGGGCTCTGGTGTTGCTTGAAATACATGCTCAGACCTACCTAGCGTCACTACATTTGTTTCTTCAGGTTGTCCTTTATGGCAGTCATGATGGTCCACTGGTTCTATGCACTCAAACCCAGAGGCCAAGGTCAGGGGTGGGAACTCAGGTTAATAAATGTCAGTATCCTTTGGTCACAGACTGCACCTCGAATATTTGTCATCTTTCTTGCAAATACCGCCCCCACCACCACCACCACGTTGGTCATAAGGAAATGCCACCCAAAGGTACATAATTAACAGAGCTCAGATCCATTAATAATAAAGGTGAGGCTGATTGTAGGGCTATTAGTAATAGATCAAGGCAAATTGCCATAGGTCGCCAGAGAGGGAACGGTGGGTTATCAGTAAGTATCATGATACAGCCAATCAAGGAGGACTGGGAGGGACAAGACCTAATCAGCTATAGCAAGTTATGCACCTTCTCTGAGCCTGGGTTTCTTCATCCTTAAAATGTGCTCATTGGACTGGATTAACATTGGCCAAATGTTAGTGTATTTTAAGGAGCCGTAGTTCCATGGGATATCAATAGGCCTGATGCTTGGGGAAAAGATTTAGTTTCAAAAGTTTTGGCAAATGCTGGATTAAGGCAAGTGAAATAGGTTTCTTTATTGCGGGACTTCGCAGAAGCCTTAACATGCTGCATGTTTGGTCTCTGAGAGGGATAAAGCATGCCATGTTTTTTTTGTGTGTGTTTTTTTGCCAAGAATACCAAGGGACTATAATTCTTCATGAACACCATACTCAATGGTTTGTAACATTTTATCTATGAGGGAGGGAGACTTCATATGAAATATTGGTATGGGTAAAAAAGAAATGACTAAGAGAAAGGTAAATTGTTTAACTCGTTTGGGCCCTAGCCATACACAAGGTTGGAGTTTGTGGAGTGAGCCACCAACTTGCTCACCTATAATTTGGAGGGTATCACATGCACCTGCAGCCTGCAAGTCTCAAGGTTGGAAAATCAGCTTGATTAGGTCATTGACAGAAGCCCTCCCTGGTGACTTACACAATGATGCTGGTCCCTCATAAGTAAGCGTCCAACAGCGATCCATTGCTTAGATTACCACCTTGCAGAAGGCCAGGATCCAGCACTCACTCTTTTCCCCAAGCCCTGTGTGGCCACAGGAAACCTCCTCCTTCCAGAAAAAAAAAAAAAAGATGCATTTTCCCAGGTTGTCAAAGGCATGTTATAAGCCTGAAGAGGTTCCATTGAAGGCTTATCATTTTCTCCCATTAGTGATATAATGACTTTCATAATTAGTTTACAGATGCTTACAGTTCCTGAATATTTAATTTTAATTCCTACCTGAGAATGAATAAATTGGAAATTCCTTTCTTAAGGAAAGTCAAAGAGACTATTCCAGTTTACTATTAAATGCCGTTAAATGCTATTCAAAGTCTGTTTTAATATTAATGTTGAAATATTTTTTCAGTACCGTTAAGTGACAAGAATGTTTGTAACATCATATTTTCTTCCCAACAGCGTATTATTAAAAGTATCACTCCAGAAAAACCAACAAAAACTCCCTGTGGGGATATCCGCTTGAACGCTGCATAAAACGCTTCAATGAGAGCAAAGTAGCTTCCCAGCAACCTCTTCCCCCAGTTCTGACAAGTCGCACCTCATCTGCTCCCTCTAAGTGAATGAGTTTCCAGCTAAGCCTGACAATGGAAGGGCCTTCTTCATAGAGACACAGCCCCAAAAGTCTGTGGTGCCCAGACTCTTACGGCCTCCAGCCACTTGTTTCTGTGAAGTCTCCTGGGCAGATTACCATGTTAGACTCTGTGATGCAGCTGAACTGGACTATCTTGGATGCATGAGGGTGTGTATGGAGGATGGAAATCACCATATACCGGTTAGGATTAGGTCTAGAATCAAATCTGTGAATGTCTCCTGTATCATTTCTTGTTATGATCATTAGTATTGTGGGGGGATAGTAAGAAGCTAGGGAAATTCCTTGACAAGTGGAATAAGGGAAACTGAGACAATTAAGCAAGGCCAAACAATTTGAGCAATTTACAGCCAGCTAATGAATCACAAGGTTTTACCTTCCCTAACCAAGGACACTTAGGAGCAAACTGTTTACACATTCCAGACTGTCCCAGGACGGCCGGCCTCAGTCCCTCTTCAATGACATTCTTTAAAAATAAAAGCAACCAGAAAATAACCTGGATCCCTCTATATGGACATTTTGATGACTCAACATACTGAAGGACACACCTGGAAAGCTAATGGATATTCTGTTAAGACCCTCCCCTGAGACCTCCCCAAGGACTCCCACCTGCCAAAGATAAAAAGCCTCAAGACAAAGGACCTACTGTGCACTCTCGTTAATGCACACCCACGCCTTGTGTCTCTGCTGTCTTTCTCCTAAAACTCTAAGGGTCCCTGCAAGACTTGCAACCAGGGGGGCAATGGGCAACGGCAGCTCATCCCATGCTAATCCCCTGAACATGTCTCCAAGGCCCCCTTCAGTGAGCTAACGGCAGCCCCACGTTGGCTCACCTATTTTACTGTGACTTCTATTTCTCAGTGAGCCAAAGCCGTCCTACCTAGGCTCTCTCCTGTTGCTTCTTCTCCCAAAGCCCTTCCTTTGCTTCACTGCCCCAGCTTTAATAAACATATTCTCAAAATCACCTGGACTCCTATTGTGAAATCTTTCCTGCACGGAGTCAAGAACCCACATACTACTGGCTGGCCCAAAGCAGACCCACTCCAGGCCTAGACCCTGTCTGGTAACAGTATCAGACATTTGTTTTCTTCTAAAGTTGTCACTGTTCATGGATGCATAGACCATGTAGGAGAAAACAGGAATGCTGTCTTGCTAGCCGTATATTTTCTGAATAGCACAGAATTCTATAGCTGGATCCACTAGAGCAGTTTGCTGCTCTGTTGACTAATAAGTTTGCCAACCACTGCACTAGAGCCCTGTAATCCAGGTGTTGCTGTGGACTCAGGAGAGGAAGATACAAGGAACTAAAGTGAAAAATAATTTGTACATGTGAGCATGTATGTCTGTGTGTACTGTGTTTCAGGCTATCCTTACTTATCTTTATTCCAACATTTTGTGCCCATTACAAACTACATGAATTCCCTCTAATCTTTCTTACATTAACAAGTTCCACCTACTCAGCTGTGGATGTATGAAGTAATTATTTGAAGAGTATAATTACTACAACATGCTCTGCCACCTTTTCCTTTCCCAGTGACACTACTTGAGCTCACACACCTTTTTTTATGGGCCAGACTTTAGCATTTGCTGAACTTTATTGCCATCTTCCTGTCTCTCTCTGGTAAACATTTAGGATAACGTGCCACTGTGAATCTGGCCTATTTCATTAGTCACTGTGGCTTGACTGTGAACTACTTTGAAGATGGATATTGACAAATTCATCTTCGGTGATCAGTGGCTATCTGATTTAAGTTGTGTACTTCAAATGGCTTGAGTTTGATCATTGAGGTTACTTTGCTTTGTGAAGAGAGGATAAATCCAGTTCTCACTTATAGGGCACGTAGATGTGGCACTTTGACCTAAACCAAGGTCATCCTCAATCCAAAAGTAATCGGAGAGTCTGGGATAGCCTTAAAATAAGTGCACCTCCCCCAACTCCTGGACCCTTCCTGGTTGACTACCAGGATTGTGAGCCCTCAAGATAATTTTCAAGATTTAGTTTAAGTAAGGCTGACTGGGAAAGGTTAAGTGAATAAACTTTCAAATTCTACACATTGCCCTTAAATATAGATCCAGTAAACTGAGCTTCAGTGGTGTATAACTTTCAGATGCATGGTTAGAAAAGCAAATTATATCTTGTGTAAGATTTTTCTATCGAAATCTTAAAGGGAATAAAGCCTAATTAATGATAAAACAACTCAATTATCTAGCTCCATATCACTTCAGTCCTATATATAAATCAAATTTAATTTTAATAGCCTTATGGAAAGGCTATCCATATAGCATAAGCTTGGTTTTATCCATTTATAGTTCTTCCTTCCTTATCTGGGAACAAGGCCTGGGAATGAGAATGGGGTGGATCTGACTACAGAAAAGTAATAGGAGGTTGAGTAGTGATCCAGGTGAGGGCCAAGGCTGGAGTGAGAGCAGGGCAAAGGTGGCAATATTACAAAGGAGAATCTTGTTGGCAGATTGGTTCAGAGGACAGAAGAGAAGGAAGGAGGTGAAGATGACATATGGGCCATGAATTTTCTATCGTGATTATAGGCTATTATAATGTTCTTGCCAACCAGGGACTTGGACTGATACAATGAGGAAAGGCTGTTTTCTTCTAAGCTATTCTCCTAATATACAGAAGCTACACTCCAGGCTAATGTGACATATAGAATATTGAGTTTACTGAATAGATAAAATAGGGAACTGATTTGTGTCACAGAAAGTGAAAGCTTAAGATCTAAAGAGCCTTTTCCCATTTGTTCAAGTCACAGAATTGTTCTCTTCTTCCTTCTTTCTCTCTTCCTGCCCCCCAGTTCCCACAAAGGAGAGCAGACAGACCTCTACCAGCATCTGCCACACTTCCTTTTCTCTCTCTGCCTTTCCATGGCCTCTTCTGTTATTTTTTCCCACTGGCTTACCCAGGCTCCCTTCTCCTTCTGGGCCCCTAACTGGCACTGGCCAGTTAACCAAGCTGAGTCTGACAAACAGCCAGCTCCTACTACTGTGGCTTGCATGCGTCAGAAAGCTACCAGGGCCACTGTACCTGCAGGACACACACATTCCCATCCCCACCTCACCCCACCCCAAGTAGGGCCAGTACAAGAGAGGAAAGAGAGTGAATGATGGTTTGGGGGTTAATGCTCCTGGCTCAGGGTTCAGCAAGATGAATGGCCTCTGGTAAATTATGTCACCTTTCTGAGGTTCAGGCTTCAGATCATAATATGGGGAATGATAATAACACCCCCTCATAGAGTTGTTGTGAGGCTGACTATCATGGGAGTAGGTTACGGTTAGAACCATACTGCATAGTACCAATGCTACGCCCTGTCTACTTTCTTTGGCAGTTTGCTAAACCAGACCTGGCAAGGGAAAAGCCATCAGCAGGTGGATGGCAGGACAGAGAGGGTGAACAATAGCTGATCTCCCAATTCCAGTGAGGACTCAGATTACGTCCACAGCTCTGTAAACTGCCACACACCTAGCCCCGCTTTGGGAAGCAATCTAGTATGGACAATCAGAGCTTTCCCTTCTAGAAACTGAGAGTGTTTCCACTGGTGGAATCCAACTTGTGTGCACATGGACCAGTGTCCAGATGCCAAGAAGGAGCCTCAGCCCTCCTTGAATCCCCTTTCCTATATTTAATGAAAAATTGAGGTCAGGGAGACTAAGTGATTCCTCACGGTCATGGTTAATGCCAGGACAGAGCCCTCTACTGAGTAACAGATCTCTTGTGCAATGATAAAGCCCTCTGACTGGCAGCTTAGACTATGGAAACAGGCTTGGTTTGAATCCCAGCTCTTCCACTGATGAGTAGCATAACTTTGGGGTCTATAAATCAAGTTTCTTCACCTGTAAAATAAAAATGTCATCATAATACACAAACATGAAAGCATTCAATAAGCATGTTGTTGTTTGTTATCATTAATAGATGCAAGGAAAAGAGCCCAAGAGAAATCAGGGCTGGTCTTAATCCCAAGCTCCAGTATTATCTGTCTTCTTGTTCCCAAGACTCATCATCTCACAGAGCTAACTGAGATTTAGGCAGGCTGTCCTGGCTTTGGGCCACAATTCTTTCATTTGTTTTTGTTAAATATTTAATACCTACAGTAGGTACCTATATACCCACCACTCAAGAACTAGGACACTGGCATTGCCATTGAAGCCCTGTGTGCCCCTTCACTCCAATCCCACTCCTTGGTAACCATTATCCTGAACTTTACATTTATCATTCCCTGCCTTGGTTTGACTATATCTGTACATGTCATAAATTATATGAGTTAGTTTTACATGTCTTTAACCTTAATATAACTGTAATCATGCTAGATGATCTTTTTAACTTGTCTTTATTGCTTAAACTAGAGGCCCAGTGCACGAAATTCATACACGGGGGTGTATGTCCCTCAGCCCAGGCTGCACCCTCTCCAATCTGGGACCCCTCGAGAGATGTCCGACTGCCTGTTTAGGCCCGATCCTACCAGGGTCGGGCCTAAACGGGCAGTTGAACATCCTTCTCACAATCCAGGACTGCTGGCTCCCAACTGCTCGCCTGCCTGCCTTCCTGATTGCCCCTAACCACTTCTGCCTGCCAGCCTGATCACCCCCTAACCACTCCCCTGCCAGCCTGATTGATGGCTAACTGCTCCCCTGCCAGCCTGATTGCCCCTAACTGCCCTTCCCTGCAGGCCCAGTCGCTCCCAACTTCCCTCCTCTGCCGGCCTGGTCACCCCTAACTGCCCTCCCCTGCAGGCTTGATCACCCCCAACTGCCCTCCCTTGCAGGCCTGGTCCCTCCCAACTGCCCTCCCCTGCTGGCCTGATCGCCCACAATTGCCCTCCCTTGCAAGCCTGGTCCCTCCCAACTGCCTCCCCTGCTGGCCATCTTGTGGTGGCCATCATGTGTCCACATGGGGGCAGCCATCTTTGACCACATGGGGGCAGCCATCTTATGTGTTGGAGTGATGGTCAATTTGCATATTACTCTTTTATTAGATAGGATTATTTTTGTTATTTATCCATACTAATGCAATTGTAGTTAACTCATTTTTCACTGTGTAATAGTACTCCATTGCATGAATATGCCACAACTAATCTATTCATTCTCTTGTTGATAGGAAATTGGGTTACTTTATTTTCTATTAGCAATGGTGCTTCAATGACAATTCTTGTGCATGACTTTGATGTACATGGAATACTCTTCATGCTCAGTTACGTCTATGGCCCATGTTGTGTCATAGGTAAGTATGTCATTACACCTGCTTATATTTTTATCAGCAGTGTATAGGACTTCTCAGTTTCTTTAAGGTTGGGATTATCGATTTTTCATCTGTTAATCTGGTGATTAATCAATCACATGTAGATTGAGACATGGCACAGTGAGCATAGATATTTGTTGGCATGATATGTTGTTCACGTGCTGTGGAAACCATGTTTTGTGATCTCATTCCTTTTATAAGTATTGGTTAAGACTCAGTGTCCTCGATTTCCATGCTTGCACTGACCTCCGTGGGAAACCGATTACACCTGCTGAATGGTTGGGGCAGCCTGGAACATTGTGGCTGTCACGCTACACACTGCATGGGGCAACGTGTCCAGTCTGAAAAAGTAGACTCTCATTCTTATCATGTCAGACTAAATACAGTAAAAAGAAGAAAGACAAGTGGCTGTAAAAAGAAAAAGCAGAAGTGTAACTCTTGCCCCCAGTCTTTTTTCTCTGGGGAAAATAAGAAGTTGCCAGCCCAGGTGCTGAGCAGAGTTTTGGTTGAGAGAAAAATCAAGTGGCCGATGGGTGTACTTTACCATTATTTAGAAGGAACAAGCTGATTATCATCATTCCAATCAGTGAAGCTTGGTTTTCCTGATCCTTGATGACATTACATGTGTCTTCATCATCCTAGACTACTGGTTTCGGTTAGGACCTCTGGGAAGAGGGTGGGAGGATGTTTGGAGTTTCTTCGGGACACACTGCAAGAATATTGAGCTGTTTGTTTGGGGAAAATAAATGATTGCAGGAGACAAGTGCTCTCATTTTTCTTATGAAGATTGTCTGCCCTCTTGCTGGACTGGCCAATTCAGTGGTTTGGCCAAGCAGAAGGGCCCTACCCTTCAATAGCTCTGAGGACTCAGCTCCTAAACATCTGGTCGAACTAGAAATTCAGATGTAGTACATGAATGTGAATAATGAAGATGTACCTGGAGAAATACAGAACCTCTGTACAAAGGTGAGGCACAGGAGGGAAGAACCCATCTACTGCTTCCACCTCTGCCATTGCTACTGCTACTGCTCTGGCACCCCCACCTCTGCCTCCCTCCGCCTCCTCTTCCTTTTGTCTTCTCTCCTTTGTCTCTTCCTCCTCTATCTTGGGTCTGGAACAGGAGAATTACTTGGAAGCCCTCTACTTTGTCCTTTCTGTGTATTCTTTAGACTGGGGAGAGGACTGGTCACCTGGATAATTGTGGGAAATGTGTTCCTACTCACAAAGGTGAGCAGGGCATTTCTGCTGGCTACAGGAGAGTGTGTCTAGATATAAAAGGAATGGTCCCCCTCATTTCCTCCTTCCCTAACCCTAAACTGCCTTCTGCTCTCTAAATGACAAACATATCAGAGGTTTTCAGAATAGGTCAAAGGAATAGTCAAGTCTTCCAGAAGGGAAGTGGACCGCTCTGGTGGGTCAGCCCCTGCAGGTGTGCTTCCCTCCTCCCTCGTCCTCGCCCCACCTGCTGTGCTTGGGAGGCCCTTACTGCTCCCAGGTCTGCACTCCACTGGGTCTGGTGAGCAGAAGATAGCGAGCAGTGGGTGAGGGCAGAAGGGGACAAAGGCAGTGAGGAGAGGGGCACCCTGTTTCTCAGGGAACTTCCAAATGGCCTGATGTCAGAGTTGCATTGTTGGGAGATTGTTAGATTTGTTCTCAGCTGACATTTGGGTACATCCTGGTTTTATTTGCAAGCATCTGGCTATCAGCATAACTCCTGACTCCACCAACCTGATAAGGAGAACACACAGCTTATGATGGAGAGCCTCTCCCCTTTTCCAGATCACCTATTTCCACCTGACCTAGGCAATTATCCATCCCATTTTAGATAGATCTTCAGGAAAAAAAAAACTCTCATTCTCTGAGGTGACTGTTTCCTGAGTACACTATGCCACTGACAACTCTGATATTTACTTTTAAAATATTTGGAAGGTGGGAGGGACAAGCAGAACAATATAAAAATGCCATTTTCATATAATTTCCATCTTTAAGTGGAAAAGTTTACCCATGACTTTATGCAAATGAGCATAAAGTTCCAAAGAAACCTTCAGATGGAATGGATTATTCTGCTTTTTCTTGAGCCCAGGAAGCTGCTGGGGACAGCATGACACCTGCTGGAAATAGGACTAGATGTGTTCGAGACAACAGGAAGTAGTGACCAGCAGAGCTTGCCCTGACCTGGTTACAAATCTGGTTATAAAAGAAAGCAGCTGGAAAGAAATTTGCATGTCCAATAGGTTTCACTATTAAAGTTTACACAACGTGGAGTAGTCAGCCAAGCTGGCTGGCTCCCCAGATCACATGATTATGTAGAAACATGAAACTTAGCTATGTGTTCGAGCAAGTTTTACTTCTCCCTGGTGCAAGGGTGTTTGCCAGCAGCCTGCACTCTCAGAAATCAGACTCAAGTGACTGGGGCCCTTGAGATCAAAGGTTTATCATGCTACTCCCTAGGAGGGCCAGGGACTGCTGACGTTACCACTGGACGGTTATTTGTGGCTCTTATCATCACCAAAAAGAATGGACAAGCTTAATAAAATAACTGTCCCTGCCAGTCAAAAGTTGAGGTAAGATTCTCCCCAATCAATACTTTTTTCTTCTTCTTCTCCTTCTCCTTCTGCTTTTTCCCAATGATCTTTCTGCATCTCAGAAAAACTGAAATCCTAGAATACTTTCTAGCTCTAAGGCAGTGGGTGGCTATAGGGAAGTGGGCAGGATTTTTAAAGAAGTGTGTAGGAATAAGTGGGTTTGTTCTAGCTGGCTGTTGCCAATAATAAAGTGTAAAGCTCTGGAGAGAAAATAAAAAGAAATGTCAAAAGTTTAAATTCTACAAAAGGTCAGCTTTCAGAGTCTGAATACAGCAAGCTTTTGCTAAGGAATAGTCTAATCTGGTCCTCAACAATTTCATTGTAGATTGCTATGTAATGTGAAGGGTTGTTGTAATCATTTTATTAATTTACTTTGTGGGTATATATCACAAGTGTTTTGGGGAGATTGGGTCTGTTTTTCTCATGTCCTTATGTCAGTGTAACAATTATCTATAAAAATCCACTTAGAACAAATAAACTAGAAATGACCCTGGGACAAGAATCAAGAAACTTCTTTGATCTATGGAAAAGATAACTTCCCAAATTTTGAGTTTGAAAGTCTTCTTTTTGTCTCATTGTAAGGGCACCATGGTTTTTGGAGACTGGGACTTTTAAAATGTTCAATGACTGTTTTATATTCCAACTACCATTTGAACTTCAGTTTTTCACAGGTGTGACTTGTGTAGCAAGTAAGTTATTACAAATATCAAGGAACTAAAACGTTCGAGACCAATTTTAAGAGAAATTAGCCTGGCATTGGCAGAAGGACAGCCCTTCATAGTTAGAATATGGGCCGTATGCCTGGCAGGTGCGTGGTAAATGCAGTTGGAGGTGAACTTGATGTGAAATCAGTAGGCGGTATCGCAAGGTCAGCCATTTTGAGGGCATGTTGTTGGGTGTCTGTGTCTGATCTGCAGGGCCAGGGGACAAGAAGGCACTCTGTCAAGCCCTTGGTCTCAAGTTTCTACTCCCTCATGGTAGGGGGGCCGGGAAAACAATGGCAGTAGTAATATAAGAAAGGAATTAGGGTAGCTGAAGAAGGTTTCAGGGAGAAGGTGCTTGCTTCAAGAGCTAGGCTTTGAAAATACCTTCTATTCGGTTGGTTGCCTTTTTGTTTTGTTGGTGGTTTCTTTTGCTGAGCAGAAGCTTTTTAGTTAGATATACAGATCATGTATCACAGACTTGAACACTTGAAACCTACATAATCTCACCCCAATAAGTTTAATATTAGAAAAGAGAGCTAGGCTTTGAGAGGTAGGTGAAAGAACAGTAGAAGGAAAGCGTTATGTGCTGGGAGGGAGGAAATACAGGAACTGACACGTGGAGCTGGACTTCAGAAGGGTCCATTGTGAGATGATGAGAGTTTTCTGCCCAGCAGAGTAGGGCGTGCGGGACCAGAAGTTCCCGATAAGGCTGGATGCATGGGGTGGGGCCAGATTACAAAGGACAGTGAGGACAAGGTTGGAGAATGGGTTACACTGTGAGAGGTGTCATGCCAGCAAACTTATGGGGATCTGGCAGGATGGACTGGAGCGGGGGTGGAAACTGGAGGCAGGGAGACTCAGTAGGTGGGACAGTTAAGTAAGCTAAGCATATAGTGTTGCAGGCCTGGATTTGGGGCACAGCAGTGAGAAGGGAAAGGGAAGAAGAGGTAGGAAAGACATGCCAAAGAAACTAACAAGGACTGGATCTTAGGGCTTCTCTCAAATGAGAAGGAGGGTTTTCAAAGGTCATTCTCAGAGATATTCCATAACCTGGAGCTATACTAAGTCTTAGAACCTCTTTCAGGAAATACAAATGGGAATTTAAAGAAAGGCAATAAATCACTTGATGATCCCTCCCTCTGGGACAAAGTCCAGCTTGATCATAGAGCGGTCATAGGTAATATACACCCATAGATTATGGGGAAGAAAAACAAAATTATATTGTGGATAATCATACACTACACTCATCGGCTTAGGCAGAAATAACTTTTTTTTTTCCACTTGGTTACTCAGTTGTCTTTACAGAATTGGCAAAATGTGTACTGTCAACGTGGAACTTTTGAAAGAAATGAAATTGTAAGCACAATGGACTTAAAGCACCATCTTACATCTTTTTCTGGGAGAGTGAGAAATAGGTAAATGAAATACTTGATCCCTGTGATTTAAATCCTCTGTCCCAACTGGTTAACACCAATTCAAAAGATTGCCTAACTGTGCAATTATTTGGCACCAAATGACAATATAAGTGGAGAGTTGTGTATATACACTCTTAGGATTATCAATGTTTATATGAGACTTTGCTTAAATTCTTAGCCACAAACATAGAAAGATAGTGAGTATCTATCAAGCGTGGCTAAAAGGGATGACCCTGATCTAGGGGATATATTCCCAGGGCTGAAAAAAAACTGGAGCAGAAGGAGTGACCAGGAAGGAAGGAAAAGCAGAATCAGCCACGGAAAGGAGGGAAGGCAGGATTGGAAGGAAACAAGGGATCCTCAAAATGAAGGAGGAAGAGAAGGTTCCTCGATGAACACCGTTGGGGATCAGTATCACCCTGAGACTGTGCTGTGGAAGAACTGAGGAAGGTGAGGTGGCTAAGTTATATTGGACCACAAAAACGTGTGAACACAGATTCTCCCCCTTTCTCTCTCATTGGGGCACAACAGGAAGTAGGTTTCTCTGTTAGTAGTAATTCATAAACCCT
Source organism: Cnephaeus nilssonii (assembly GCF_951640355.1). Taxonomy (NCBI): domain Eukaryota; kingdom Metazoa; phylum Chordata; class Mammalia; order Chiroptera; family Vespertilionidae; genus Cnephaeus; species Cnephaeus nilssonii. The sequence goes on along the minus strand of NC_137087.1, from coordinate 40,861,374 downwards.
CAGGATCTTCTACTTGATTTTTAGCCATGATTTTCCTTGGATTTTATGAGACAATGATATCAGAAACCCAGCTAAGACCTGGGTTCTCAATCCTTCCACAGTAAACATTCCCATGATCATAAAAAGTTTACACTTCTAGGTAAACATTTCAAAATTTACAATCCTGATTACGTTGACTATGTTTTTTTCAAGTTAGTGAAACTAGTTTGAAAAGAAAATTTTATATTTTTGTACTTTTAATAACCTCCCAGAGACTCATCATCTGTGCTTTTGTATTTTTCTTTGTAGCACCTGCAAACACGTATTCACTTATTTTTACAAATGCAAAGGGTCTTTGACATGAGTCTGGTTACGCTAAGTCTCCCCAGTCCTTATCTTATTGGTTAAAGAGTACAGTAGTTTTCAGTCAAACTGACACATATGTAACTTTAGGTACCTTTATTTAACCTCCCTGGCCCCAGTTTGTTTTCTGCAGCTGATAAGACAGAGATACTAACAGTACCGATCTCATACGGCTGCTGGAAGGATTAAATAAATTATTTTGTGAAGCAGTGACACACAGTGAATCTGGCACATTGTAATATTGGATTTCAAAATGGTAGTTTTAAAATGATATTTAATTAATATCAATATTATTATTCTTGTTAATTCCATAGGATGCAATTGATTTTCTAAACATACACATGGGACTTTACATTAATCATTGATAAATGGCATGTTAGTTTCAGTTCTCCTTTCTGGCTATTTTGGTGATTTTACCTGTTGATTCTGACATTTGTGGCATTAAGTTTTGCATGGACTGTCCATGTGACAAACACCCCTCCTCCGCCTTAAGCTAAGAGGCTAATGAAACGGTTGGCACGACAGAGCCCTGTCATGGGTGTCTGAGTTTAATGCTATGACTCTCACTTTGAGATCTGATTTAACAAATTCTGGGCTATGACTTCTCTTCTCAGGTCATGGAATTCTCAACTGGAGTTTCTAGTTACTTGACACACCAATTTCTGAAGAAACAAATTCACCTTCTTTTCACCTTTCTGGCAAGTTTCATCATCAACCCAAAGTCATCCTTCTCTCTGCACCTCCACTCACCTACCATACCCGACAGTCTTTCCTTTATGATGCCTCCATGTAAGCCCTTATCTTCCTTTTCTACCACAGCATCCTGGATAGAATTTCATCTTCCCTGTGTCCCACATCTACAAAACAAGGAGTTTGGGCCAGACAATTCCCAAAGTCCCTCTCAACTCTGTGTGATCCTTTAAGCATGGAGACCATGCTTAACATTTGTTACATTTTCTAACACTGTTATTTTATCCCATGACTCTCAGGAAATATTTCCTGAATGAATTATCCATGTATTTGAGACAAGCTGTTTTCAAACTCTTTTCTTATTGTGTTGAAACTGCCCACCTCTAACACGGGGGCCAGAGAAGGATTCTAGAGAGCATCCAGATAAGATTATCTAGAAGGTAACTGATGTATTTAGAAGGACAATGCAATTGGAGCCCCAAAGGGCTGAACTCCAATCGCCAGTTACTAACCAATGGTCCTGAGGAAGTCACTCAGCTTCTCTAAGCCTCAACTGTTTTATTTGACAGTTTCCTCAACTGTCAAATAAAACTAGAGATGCCCTCCTCACAGGCTTGTTGTGAAGACCAAATAAAATAACATGGACTGAAATATACTTATAATATTTGTCCAGGGGCTCACGGTGGATAGAGCAAGTCTTGAGTACACAGGTGTCAGGGGGCATCTCTCCTCCCCTTCTTAATAAGCTTAGGTTAGAGGCCAGTGCTGATGTGGGAAGGCAAAAGAGGAGGCACCACTTCTGATGACAGAGATCCGATAGGCTTCCATTCTCCTCACACTGCATTATGTCATCTGAGAATCCTCTTAGCTGGGCCATCTTGTGTCACACAGATGGATGGGCTACTCAGACGAAGCCTCTTTGTCCTTATGGAAAAGCTACCCAGGAGCCACATTATTAGATATTTGCTATGTGTGTGTGGATCTCAGAATCATCAGCTAAGAAAACTCATGGCACTCTTTCTCACCCACGGCTGTGCCCGGAAAATCTATACCAGAGTCCACATATCCAAGGCACGCCCTCTCCTGAATCCAGTGATCACCTATGTGCCATGTCTGAACAAGTCCTTCCTCTATGCAACCAATCTCCAAATGGGCTATGATGCAATTAATTAGGTTTCCAAGAACTGAACCGCAATTACATTCCACCCCTGCCTCCCACATCACTGGATTAGAGGAGACTAGGCTGGTACCAAATGCTTCAGACACACATTTACAGACAATCTCTTGCGCAACCCCCCCCCCCCACACACACACACACACACAGATGACTAACCTCTTCTGTAGAATTTACTAGTTTGGTTCATTTTCAAAGAGGATCTAACTATTGCCTTTATGCAATGACATCAAAGAATCTAGGCTTGTTAAAGAATACAGTTTAGAAAAAAAAAGAGAAAGTAAATGACAGCTTGTTATAGGGAAATTAATATACTGGATGGCTTTCTTTGGCTTTTTAATAAACCCTAGACTTAGCTGCATCATTTAGATGAGTGGTTCTCTACCAGGGTCAATTTTGTCCTCTAGGGGACATTTGATTGCCACAATTGGGGAGGGAGGTGCAATAGGCACCTAGTAGTAGATGCCAGGGGTGCTTCTAAACATCCTTCATTGTATAGAGCAGTCCTCATCGCAAAGGATTGTCTGGCCCCAAATGTCAGTAGTTGCTACTGTTGAAAAACTCTGATTCAGACCAAGAAGCACATATCCATTTGCATATTTTTATAGCAACAGTGTGTACTTAAAGTTTAGAATATAATATATGCAACTTTGCAATTGATGCATCCTCTGCTCACTGGACTGATTTTTCTCGGTCAGGGATAGTTTGAGTGAAGGGCTGCCAAGGGGAAGGACTAGAAGTACTTGGGCCTATATTTTAATGATTTGTTGTTGTTGTTTTGTTTAAAATATTTTGTGTCTAACAAAACTAGATTCCATGAACTATATGCACCATTGAGGTACATGCTGTTCTCTCCTTGGTAGGGAAATGGGAGCAGGGAAAAAATTCCAGATATAAGATCCTCCTGGAATAGTCTCTGTAAGTAGACTTGGTTTCCTGGAGTGGAAACCCTCAGAGCTGGGATAGAAAGTGATGACATAGCTATTAAAAAGTCCAAAGGCTCACAGATCTGACCCAATGGCCAAATTCTGGACAGAGGTGGACCTTCTGTTCTTGTCCTGGGGCAGCTTGTATTGCCCTGAAATCCATGGGTGGAACATTGCCTGATAAAAACAAATCAAGGCATGGAGGGGAGATGATAGGTATTTGTTTGTCTAACCTTTAACGTCTTCTCCATCACATATGAAGACTCTGCAGCTGTGTCTGTGAGGAACGAATTTGGAATAACTTTTTCATCAGCTGGGATAGTTTCAACTGCAGTATTCACCCTCTGGGTCTCCCTGGGGCCAATGATCTATATTTTGTGAAAATGGTGGATGGGTTTTGAGAGTGCAGCTTAAAAAACACACATGCTTATTCCAGTTCTATTATAAAGCAATCCTCTATCTCCCCCTATGCCTTTCCCCATGACTTCTTAAGTTGGTATCGATGTTATTCAGATGTCAGAAAATAGTTTTCCTGATTCTCTTGTGCTATCAGGAATGTGAGGGATGCAGGCTGGCGTGGGGCTGCTGTCTGATGTAATGTCAGATGCTCCAGGCTCCTGGTTAATCCCAGATTCTGCCTCCAAGCTAAAGGGGCTTCAGTACTCTTGGCAACTGTAGAAATGGCCTTGCCCCTTACCCAGACAGCTGAGGGCTGTCTGCTCCCAAAGAGCTCCTCCCACAGGCCCCTGCTCTCCTGGTCTGGCCCGCCTTCTCCTACCTGTCCCACCCCACCTCCCTTCCGAAAGGGCATCTGTGGGCAGCTACACCTACAGGCTTATTTTTAACGCCAATGTTTTTTATAACCCTTTCTGGTCTAGGCCCCCAAACAAGCCATTTTCCTTCAGTCCGGCATGGCTGTTTCAGTGCTAATTTTAAAAGTAAGGCAAGGAAGCCAGCTTCAGGGACATGTACCTCCTTGGTGACTCATGCTTCTCCATTAGCCACTTTCCTGAGACAGGAACTCATAACCCCAGGGGCATCCCTGCCTCCCCCAGACTAGCTGGGGCCCCAGACCTACTCCATCCGGACAGCATCCCTTCCCACATGCAGCAGGGGCCATTGAGCTCCCTGGTAATGTGGCCGTGCACTCACACAGGACCCGTGTCCCAAGAGCCCCATTCTGGCTTTAATGCTGTGCTGTCGTAGTCTTGAAACTCTGAATAATACTCAACAAGGGGCCCTGCATTTTCATAGTACACTGACCCCAGAAATTATGTAGCCAGGGCTGGCCACGGGTTCCATGAGCCATGAGGCTGAGCCTGCTCCCGCCGCAATGCATACAGACATGGACATCAATGGAGAAGCCCCTACCCAGATCATAGAGGTTTGCCTGCCAAGGACTGAGAGGCCATCTCTTCTGCCCCTTTATTTCTCAGGTAAGAAAGCCAAGGCCCATGGGTGAAGTTACCTGTGCAAGCTCGCACCACAGAGCCTGTTCTAGAACCACACCTTAAGGTTTGCCAGCCAGGAAGATGAGTAGGCCACACCCTCCTTTTTTTCCCCCCCTGTGTCATTTACTGGCCAATTAAACATTCTAACTTAGTCTGGATTCTAAAATTTTACTAGACTTTTTTTTTAAAATTAAAAGGCAACTAACTTACTAGTCAGAATCCCCAGTGAAGCCCTACCCAATCATGCTGTCAGTATTTCAGGCTTTTACATGTTTCCAGGTCCCAACTTGAATCCCACGCTTACTCAGATGTGTTTGATGTACAGTTTTAAAGAATTCTCCCACTGGCCAGGTGCTAAATTTAAGTCTCTTCCAGGCACCTTATTATGTTGAGACTAGCACCTCTGCAGTTGCCTTCTCTTTTTACCCCTTCTTTCTCTCTTTTTAAAAAAATTTTAAAATGAATTTATTAGGGTGACATTGGCTCATAAGACCACATAGGTTGCAAAGTGCACAACTCAAGAAAACATCATCTACACACTGCCTTGTGTGCCCATTGCCTCAAGCAACGTCTCTTTCTGTTCCCATTCTCCCCCCTCCCCTTTGCCCACCTCCACCTAGCCCCTCAACCCCCTTTCCCTCTGGCTAACACCACATTGTTGCCTGTGTATATGTGCTATATATATATGGGGTTTTTTTTCTTAATCCCTTCACCTTCTTTCATCTAGCCTCCCAAACCCTCTCCCCTCTGACAGCTGTCTGATCAGCAATTCATGCCTTCATTCATTCATCCCTCATTCTTTCCTTTCTTCAGTGAAGAGACATTTATTGAGCATTTACTGTACAGTGAGCACTGATCTGGTCACTGCCTTTGAGGAACGCAAAGTCCACTGGGAAGAAAGACATTTAATCAAGGAATTCCAATAAAGAATTGTTGGGAGAGGCAGTCATATGCGTGCAGTATTTCAAAGCCCCACTCAACCACATAAGAATGGGCCTTGGGCCTGGAATACTTCCTTACCAAGAGATAAGGAGTTCTTGCAGGCTGTGCCAAGCTTCTCACCTTGTTTGAGAATATCCTTCCCTGCTTCAGGCTCAAGGAGTGCTCCTGTTCCTTTGTTCTGCTGAGGCACGCATGGCAATGGCCCTCGGGCCCAGCACTGCCTTTCAGGAGAGAGGGTTACCTGCGGGCCAAATGGCTGCAGGCAGGTGGGGTTAGCCACAAGGGACCATTGCACACCACTGATGTTGATTTTGCTCTATCTCTTCTCCATGTGAGTAAAGCATTGTTCCATCTGAATAAATAAATGAATAAAATAACAAATGCTCCCACAATAATGAACACGAATGTAACCTAAAAATGAGTTATAAGGAGCAGGTTTGGTCTTACGTGTGGACTGAGTGTACAGGATCAATGTGGTATAATTTAAGAAGTGTTCAGAGAGGTGTATTTGCTGTTCTGGAAAGAATATGAGCTTTGGAATCAGGCAGACCTAGGTTTGGGTACTTGCTCTGTAACTACTAGCTCGTGGTCTTTGAAAAGATCTTTTTTAGCCTCAGCTTTACCAACTGGAAAATGGGAATGATAATATACACCATAATGGGGGTGTTGTAACAGTAACTATGTTGACTAGAGAGAGAGCTCAGTGAATGCCCCCCTTAAGTCCTCCTAGCCTGGGCCCCGAATTGTGTCATTAGCAAGGCATCCGGCTGGATAAGGCAGTGTCTCTGATTCTTGCATCAGAATTAGACAGCACTAAGTGTAACAGGCTCAGGCATTAGTGTTATCTGTCACTAACACCCAGGCAGGAATCAATGCTCTGAGCCAGCTCAGATGGAGGTGGCTCAATCAACAGTTGTTAGCTGAAAGAATGGAACATTGTTCAAGAAAGTGGTGATAAGAAAGAGGGAAAGGTCAGAGCTGGGAGGCAACACCTACGTAAAGGAATTCCCAGGGAGGCCATGACTAAGGGTGCTTGGACTAGAGGATTAGAGTTCAAAGTCAGAAGAAATGTCCTCCCATGTGCAATATTTTGTTGTTGCTGTTTACTTGACAACTTTACTTGTTCAAAGTGTAAAACGTTGCAGAAGGAAGAATAATCTTTCAAGCACATAAAGCATGTTAATGTCCATATTTAATACTGAACAGGAAAGAAACTGTCATTTTATTTTAGTGCAAATAAATACTGGAGAATCAAATACAAACATGAGAAATGTACTTCCAAAAAAAAAAAAAGGAAGATGGAAAATGGGATACTAAGTCGTTGGAAAACTATATGTGACTATGTTGCCCTTTAAAGGGCCTCTTTAGCCTGTTCAGGGGCAAAGTTCTCTTTTTACAACGGAAAGACTTTTGATTTCACATCGTTTCCACATTCAAAGATCATCACAGTTGCCAAGTCAATCCCAGATGACTGGGCCTAACATACCTGATGAATTCTGAAGACAACCTCTTAACAGAATTAAAACAAAAACTATTCATGTAAATACCTCAACAGTTGATTGAAAAAGAATCTGCTTCAAAATTGCTAAAGACTGCTTTATGTATGAGTTTCCTTCCGGGGTGATGAGAGTGTTCTGTGACTAGGTGGTGGCAGTGATCGTACAGCATGGTGAATGACTAAATGCCCCTGAGTTGTACACTTTGAAATGGTTGAAATGGTGAATTTTATATTGTGTGTATTTTACCACAATAAAAAAAGTTGATATTGAAATTATTTCCCATATTTACTTCAAATAGTATATTTAAGGGACCCATGACCATATTCTTATTTGACCAATTAGATATTGTTTCAAAATGTATTATCAATAAACATTTCTGAATGGTCTTTAATAATTAAAAGCTTCCTTCCACTTCAATCCCTACACATCATGTTCTCCAATATCCTTTTTGTTGCTGTTAATCCTCACCTGAGGATATTTTCCCATTGATTTTTTTAGAGATAGTGGAAATAAGAGGGAAAGACACACAGAGAGAAACCTCGATGTGAGAGAGACACATCAATTGGTTGCTTCCCTCACATGCCCCGACCAGAGCCAGGGATGAAGTCTGCAACTGAGGTACATGCCCTTGATTGGAATTGAACCCAGAACCCTTCAGTCCACAAGCCGATGCTCTATCCACTGAGCCAAACCGGCCAAGGCCCTTAATACCCTTTTATGCAGAACCCAGTGAAATGAGCTTAACTGAGTCAATTTTTTCCAGTACATGGGAAATACCATTCCATACTATTTACTCCAGGGGTCCTCAAACTTTTTAAACAGGGGGCCAGTTCACTGTCCCTCAGACCGTTGGAGGGCCGGACTATAGTTTAAAAAAAAAACTATGAACAAATTCCTATGCACACTGCTAAGTCGGCTGCTAAGCAGGACAGGCGCGGCGGCAAAAACACCCAACGGGCCGGATAAATGTCCTCGGCGGGCCGCCTGTGGCCCGCGGGCCGTAGTTTGAGGACCCCTGATTTACTCCCTGAAAACACTTGAGCTGTGCAAATGGATGCCCAGACTAGTAGGTATCAATATTATAGTGTACCATGTACACACAGCTTTGACTCATTTTCCCCCTTAGGTTAATGCTCAAAGACTTAAAACACATTCATTTTCTAGAAGTACATAGGATTACATCCTAGAATTTTCTGAAACCTGATTAGAATTATTTGTCATTTGGAATTACAAATCTGAGAATCATCAGTTTCAGAAGATAATGGATCTCCTTTTCCCAAGCCCCTCCCTGCTGCGTGGGTGGGTAAGAGCAAGAACCAAAAAGGTTTACTCAGTGTGAAGAGGGAGGAAAGCACGCCAGCCCTTCAGGACCCAGTGGCTCCTGCCCATAAAACCAGGGACAGGGAAAGCTGGACAGCTTGTGTCACATCAAATGAAATCTTCTAAGAACTTTTAAAAGCTAACATAGCATGGTTTCCTTGTCATCTTATCGGTTCAGGGTGATGTGTCCCATGCCTAGCTGCCTCTGATAGGGTAAAGCATGCCAGGATTTTTTTTTAAGGATTCGGGGATTTAGTAGAATCATCCCTTCTCGTGGTTGTGCCCAGTCAGCCCAGTTTCTGTCTGTTTATAACCCAGATCAGCAGTTCGGAAGTGCCAAAGACTACCACAAAATATTTGCAAATCTCAGATGGGGAAAAAAAGAAATGGTAGAGTGTCTGGAAAAACTTGCAAATTACTTTCCCCATTTAATAGGTGGTTAGTGAGACAACCCAGGCTGTGAGATGCTCACGTGCAACGTGCACGCATTCCCTCCACCCAGCACTCCGAGGTTGTCTTTCTGGCCAGTGTGTCGAGAAAGGACACACGAGGCTGTGGTGCTCAGGCCTCCTTCCAGCTTTCAGCCTCTACTTCTGAGCATGTTCCGATGCCAGAGAGCTCGTGCCACAGTCCCTCCCTGCCACCTGCGTCACCACCATCTCTCTTTCCCCCTCCTCCTGTCATCAGTCCCTTCCTCTTTTCTCTCTGCCCCTCCCTAAAGACTGCAACAAGCCCTAAGATCCCATGCTTCCTTTGAGCAGCAAGTCTGACCTTGGGGACCAGGCAAGGCAGTAGCATGTGTACATGTGTCCCCAGTAAACGTACTTGGCTGGCAGAGGGACTAGATGCCTTCTGCAGGGACAGAGAGGAAGGTCCCCAAGAGACACATGGTGCAGCTGGTCACCTGCCCTGGTGAGGGACCAAGTTGAAACAAATTAGCAGGTGACACCCAGGGGTGGTTGAGAGCACAGTTTCTGGTGTCAGAACGCCTGATTTTGAGTCCCATCTCTGTCGTTTGCTAGGTGAAGGACCTGGGGGGAATTACTTAACTTCCTGGAGCAAATTTTTCTCATCTATAAAACTGGGATAATCACAGCAACATGCACATACAATGTGTATGTGAATACACTACCGAACTATACATGTAAAAATAGCCAAGGTGGTAAATCTCATGTTATGTGGTTATTTTTTTATCCCAGTTTTTAAAGTTGGGATAATTATAGGACCTACCTGTAATTGTGAGGGCTAAGTGAGATAATGCCTGCAAAGTACCTGGCCCATAATCCATGCTCAGTAAGTGCTGGCATTCACTGTTGCTGCTGTTGGTTAACTGGGTCTGACTGGCGTGGCTTCTCGGGCTCTGACTGTGTGGCTCTGGGCTGTGGGAGAAATCCCTGCCATGGAAAAGCTGATCCTCTAGCGGGAGACTGTAGCCATGCGCGGAAAGGGAAAAAACAGGGTATGATGGAAAGAGCTGGGGGGATCCTCAGCTAATTCATCTTGGGCAATGGCCACATTTCCCTACGGTACAGTTTCCTCCCTTACGAGAAAGGAGGTTGACCCAGGACATGCCTTAAGTCTGCCACGCTGCCCAATTTCTGTGGCCACCTTAATGACAGGCAAAATTAGGAGCAGGCTCTCCAAGCTGTGTGATCTGAGACAAGCCTGACGACCTCTCTGGGGCTCAGCACCTGCATCTGAGAATGGCATTGGGGGTGCCAACTCAGCCTTGGGAGGCTGCCTCCGATCATCGCCCAGGGAAGGGACCGTCGAAACTTCTGTGCCGGCTCCACCGTGGCCTCACTGTCCAGATGGAAGCAGACGTGGCCGCTTACTTTGAAAAGCTAAATATAACATCAAGAAAGTCACAGCGAGGCCGGGCTGGGGGAAGTGGGGCGCAAGGAAGTTGGGCCGGAGGCTATGAAAAGGGCAGGGGGGGAGGGGCTGGCGACAGGGCAAGCTCTGTGCATGCAAATAACAGCTTAGTCACTGCCAAGTGCCATTCTGTTTCAAAATGACGGGAGGCGGCAGAGACTTCAGCTTTGAGACCGAAATTACCCAAAGGAAGGTATTTTGTGTGAATCACCCTTCTCTCCTTATCCCTGTCCCCCGGTTTCACACAAGTCACAAGGTTTTAGTCAGGGACCTCCCTCCTGCATTACAGTCCAAGAGGGCGAGATCTGTGCTGAGCTGAGCTCTGCGCTGAGCTGAGCTCTGCGCCCTGCATGTGCCTTGCTCAGTGCGCATTCACTGAGTTTGGAATAAATAACAAACACATGTCTTGTGTAAAAGAAATAACAACCTTAAGCTTTAAGGGGAGCCCCCCCCCCAAAATCAGTAAATCAAGATAAACAATATAGGATGTCCCAAAAAATGTATATAAACTTTGTATAATTTTTAATTCGAATGAGTTAAACCTGAAAAGGAAGAAACATCAATTGAGTTATCAGAAAAAAAGTATATATGTATTTTGGGGACACCCTGTATTTAGTATAATATTTTAAAAATCAAAATTAATACCAAAAAAATCCCTGATGAAGATATTGACATTTTAAATGAAGACAGGACTAGCCCTGGCTGGGTAGCTCAGTTGGTCAGAGTGTAATCCCAGTATGCCAAGGTTCAATCCCTGAACAGGAATAAACCAATGAATGCATAAATAAGTGGAACAACAAATTGATGTCTCTCTCTCTCTCTCTCTCTCTCTCTCTCTCTCTCTCTCTCTCACTAAAAATCAATAAAAACATATCCTTGGGTGAGGATTTAAACAAAACTGAAGATGGGACTAGGACTGCTGATTTATTTTGCCTTAGGCCCCAATAGGGCAGGGCACTGCACTGTGTCCAGGCAAATTTCTCTTTGAGAGCTGTTGGCCTTGTGGCCACCAAGTGTTTCTTCTGCCCAGATGAGGCCTGAAAGGACGCTCCTAACATTATCCCAGTGCTTTTGCTATCCCATGGCCCTGGCTTGGTCTGGGGCCCAGGAGAGCTGCCTTCATACTGATCTCCCAGCCAGCAGTGTCCCCATGCCCAGGCCTACCCACTAATCCATTCTTCTCCCCAGTCAGGACACACCCCTGAGCAAAGGTCTCCGCAAGGGCTTCCCACCGCTTACAAACCCCATCTCCTGGGCCTAACACAGATCTTAACTCCTTGCACTCCAAGCTTAAATTTTTACTATACCCCTTCCTCCAATACCCCAATTTTTGCCACTCACAACTTCTCACTAGACCCCAACACTCCAGACAATTTCACCTCTGAACCTTTGTACTCACAACTTCTCACTAGACCCCAACACTCCAGACAATTTCACCTCTGAACCTTTGTACTTGCTGTTCCACTACCAGGCTGCTGTTCCTCACTCTTTTGCCTGGTGAATTTCTATTTTGCATGAGGATCCAGCTCCCACGTCTCTTCATCTTAAAACCTTAAATCAGTTATCTCCTTCTTAGGATCCTCCCAGCTCTCTGATCTTCCCTGTTCCCAGCAAAGAATTATGAGTAGTTTTCACTTGTTACCTATCTGGATCATCTGACTTTTTAAAAATTAGCTTGTATTACTTTCACAAACTAAAGAAATAAAACTAATTTCAGTTTAGGACCCCCCCCCCCCAAAAAAAAAACAGTTTAAGATATAAGGTACAAAAGATGTCACATGAACCAAATAATATTTCACAAATTGCTATTAGACTGGAGATTAAATGACAATAACTGATTCAAGGTACATAGAAATAAAACTTAAAGCTGCAAAAGACCCGAGGTTAAGATTTGGGGATGAAGAAGGAGGAAGGAGTTCCCTGCTCTTTTTGTTTACAAAGAGTTGCTTTAATATGAGACCTTCTTTAATCCTAAATCCAGATTAAACAATGATTTTCTTATTGTAATAAGTACTAACAGCGGGCAGGGGGGAAGATACTCTGTAATAACTACGTACTATCTCCCGATAGTTTCATGTGGGTACTGGAACTATGTGGGAAATGCTTTGTAAAGTATATGATTTTTCTAACCACTATGCTGCTCACCTGAAACTAATGCAAAATAATATTGAATGGAAAAAGAAAAAAGAAAGATCCCTAAAATAATTAGAATATTAAGGCCTTTTCTAAAAAAAAAAAAATAATCTATAATAATAAAAGCATAATATGCAAATCGACCAACCGGCTGAAGAGCGGAACGACCATCTGGACGACCTTCCGGATGACTGTCTGGATGACCTTCCAGACGAAGCCAGGGCAGTGAGGGCCGTGGCAGCAGGAGCTGCGAACGCCTACTCCTGCATGAATTTTGTGCATCGAGTCTCTAGTAAAGAAATAAACAGGGATTTTTCTCTGATTAACATTTCTTTGTGTCCCACCTTTTCTGGAAAGACAGTGAAAAAAATATGCTAAAACCTGCCTTTTTATGGTCATCTGTGAACGCACTGAAGAGCTAAAAGGAAACAAGATGTTTTCTGATCCTTTATTTATTTTTACTAAATTTTAAAAGCTATACTTCTTGCAGATGATACCACATTTTAAATCATCTCCTGCATTTAATAAAAATATTGGGAAGGTATTATAAAATACTGTGAATTTTCTTCAATTATTCTTTGATGATGCCTTCCCAGTGCCCCGTGGCCCTCGTGGAGCTCTGTGTCCTGCCAGCCCGTCCTTCCTGGACTTGTTCTGACCCCGACCCCCATTCCTGGGGCTGTTCTCAGCCTACAAACCACCTTCTGAAGGGCAGTCAGCATCTATGGATTCCTGTCCAACTTGTGTGCTCTTAGCCAGTGGCTCTTCCCTGGGGAATCTACAAAGAACGCCCTTTCTGGTAACACTGCCAGTGGTTCTCAACCTTGGCCACACACTGGAATCACCTGGAAGCCAAAACTCATTGAAGAAGGCTAGGCTCCTGGGCAGAGTCCGCGCACTGGTGCCAGGCCGAGAAAAAGAAGGTTGGCAGATGAAGATGAGAAGTATCTCTGTGCCAACTGGTAATGATCTGAGCTCAGGTGAAGGTAAAATGGGTCAGCACCCACAGATGATTCTTTCTGCTCTTTTTCCCTGTTGAAAACAGACATCATACCATTGCCTAGAACGCCTGTGTGTCCGTGTGCGCCTCTCCTGGGGAGAGCGTCTGGGTAAGGCTTTGGCTGCCCGGTGTGGAGTAGAGAATAAGATTTGCTGCTAAAGATATTTCAGGTGATAACAGGCAGGTGGGAAGATACTCTGGAGGTTGACAAGCCCTCTCTTCTGCTCTTAGCAGTTAAACCTGGCCTAGAAGGAGATAAACCTGCCCTGGTCCTTTAAAAAAAAAAGGTTCTCAACCTTCCGTGTGCTTAAGAGTCATCAGTCCCAGGAAGTTTGTTAGAATGCAGATTGCTGGGCCCCACCTAGGATTCTTATTCCATTGGTATGGTTTAGGACTCGACAATCCGAATTTTATATATATATATATAAATTACTTTATTGATTAAGGTGTTACATATGTGTCCTTATTCCCCCATTACCACCCCCCCCCCACTCATGCCCTCACACCCCTGTTGTCTGTGTCCATTGGTTAGGCTTATATGCATGCATACAAGTCCTTTGGTTGATCTCTCCCCCTTACCCCCACCCTCCCCTTCCTTCCCTCTGAGGTTAGATGGTCTGATCGATGTTTCTCTGTCTCTGGATCTGTTTTTGTTCATCAGTTTATGTTGTTCATTGTATTCCATAAATGAGTGAGATCATGTGATATTTATCTTTCTCTGACTGGCTTATTTCACTTAGCATAATGCTCTCCAGTTCCATCCATGCTATTGCAAATGGTAATAACTCCTTTTTTACTGCAGTGTAGTATTCCGTTGTGTAGCTGTACCACAGTTTTTTAATCCACTCATCTGCTGCTGGGCACTTAGGCTGTTTCCAAATCTTAGCTATGGTGAATTGTGCTGCTATGAACATAGGGGTGCATATATCCTTTCTGATTGGTGTTTCTAGTTTCTTGGGATATATTCCTAGAAGTGGGATCACTGGGTCAAATGGGAGTTCCATTTTTAGTTTTTTGAGGTAACTCCGTACTGCTCTCCACAGTGGCTGCACCAGTCTGCATTCCCACCAGCAGTGCAGGAGGGTTCCTTTTTCTCCGCATCCTCACAAATTTTATATTTTTTTAATTTAATTTAATTTTTTTGCAGGCACATCATTTTACTTGTACTAAACTTAGTGTTGATTAAAATGCTCTCTTCTTACACTTGGGTACAGATGACTATGTGGAAGCATTTTTTAGTACTAATTCTTAGTGCACACTAGTTGTACATCTTCAATGAGTATTGGCTTCCAGGTGATTCCAGTGTGTGGTCAAGGTTGAGAACCACTGGCAGTGTTACCAGAATAGGAGTTCTTTGTGGATCCCCCAGGGAAGACCCACTAGCTAAGAGCACACAAGTTAAACAGGAAATGCATCTATTTGCAAATGACATTACTGTAGGTCAGAGGTCAAAATGCCACTCCATGTCAGGGCATATAAATACCCATAGTTGTATGCAGAACCGAGGTCAGTAGACCATTCCCACAGATTGGTACCAATCAGCCATGCCAGGTTAGGGAGGGTTCTCAGCCAAGTCTCCCTACCACCACCCATCCCAACACCCCTAAAATGCTGTAACAACAACAATAAATCCACAATCAAAGGAGCACCTCTGGTTTGGAGGAAATCTACCCAAGTGTAAATGTTCCCCCTTCACGTCTCCAGCAGGCAGCTCTAACTTGAGTTTGCTCCTGGTCAAATCCAGTTCCTGGGGTCTTGGAAGAGTCATTATCCTCGGCTGAAAATGCCAGTGTGGGCAGGCACTTCACATCCACTTTCTGTCATCTTCACACCAAACCTGCAAGGTACACATTCCTATCTTCATTTTACAGATGGCAATGTTAGAGAGCCTTCAGAGCATACTCTAGAAAGCTGTTTGAGAGGGTGGTCTGGGTTTGAAGGCATAGGAGGGGACCTAAGATAGTCTGCTCTCTCCTGTCCCTCAGGCCTAATCTCCTAATCCAAGGCTCCTAGGAACAAGGCATTCAGTTCTTGTTCTCAACAGGCTTTGCTTTTCCTGGTCTCCTTAAGTCTGATCTGGTCTTCTCTCTCCTCCCTCTAGCACAGGGTCCCGACATTTCACCATCATCATGTTCACTTGGACCAGAGTTTCAGCTAGAACAGACCCGTCAGTGTGCAGGGGGAAGAAAGGTGCAGATAAAGACTAGATGGCTATAATATTGTAATAACCATGTATGGTGCCAGGGGGTACTAGACTTAGAGAGATCACGTCACATTGTTAATCACTATGTTGTACACCTGAAACTAATATGATATTATACATCAACTGTAACTGAAAATAAATTTAATTAATTTTTTTTAATTCTTCCCACAGTTAACCTAATAATAAAGGCCTTTTGAAGTAGGAAATAAAGACTAATTGATTAAGCAGACAAAGCCTAAGGGTGGTGCTCACTTATGAAAATGTTCAAGATCTGAGTGGAAAATGCAGATTACACAATGTCAAGTATAAGCTTAATTCTGTGAAATCTATGCATGTTACACATATGTGGTAAAAAATGGGAAGGCTTCAATTAAATGTTAATGATGAGGGAGACTGATATCTTAAGTATTATTTCCAAATTTTGATACAACGGCCATCTCTTACAGGTAGCCACCATTGCAGTATCATACAAAATATCTTCAGTGCCCTAAAAATCCCGTTTCACCTGTTCATCCTTCTCTCCCTCCTCCCGACCTGACAAGCTGTCCTTTCATCCTCTGAACGGCTCCATCCACACCGAAAAGCCTTGTAGCATATGGGTTCTAAACCCTTACAGAACCTGAGAACATTCCTCCCAGATACCCCTCAACCCACAGGGTTTTACACACCTGCGCTAAGCTTAATGGTGCACCACTATTTGTATTACCCAACAGAAGGGCCTGCTTCTAGAACCAGAGACATCTGCATTCAGGTATATGGGAAATCACAATTTTCTCTGGGTACGATGATTGTGCATAATCTTTCCATTTTGTTAAACAAAAACCCAAACAGTTTTCTCAGAACGAAGGAAAGGCTTGCCTGAAAGGTGAATTCAAATATCCTTCTCTCTCAGGGCAGAACCGTGTTATAAGGAAGAAAATAAAACATGGCCCGATCCTCCAACCCTGTCAACATGCTTCTGTATATATGTATGTAAAACAGATATAAAAGGCATACACAAAGGTCATGCTATCAAGAATCAAATACTGTAGAAAAGTTTTCATTGTAAAGTAAAAGTCTCCTTTTTATAAAGTAGGAGCCCCCTTCCCCCCTCCGAGCCACCCATCCTCACAGTCCAGATAGAAGGACTGGTAGGGCCTGAAATCCCTTGTCTGTTTGCCAAGCTGTGTGCCCTGCCACTGGGCAGTGTCCACCCAGAAAAAAAGGAGTACCCTTTTCTAATTTGTGTAAAAGCACTCTATGGGCTCTGAAAACAATCTTTTAATGACCTCTTGTGTATCTTTCTAAAAAATTATGTACATACCAGCACATATGCATGTGTATGGCCTTTTCCCCCCATAAAAATGACACATACTGCACACTATTCTGTACTGCCCTTCCTTCTTTTTTTTCCCCCCTACTCCTTTTCCATTTTTGTTTAACTTGATATTTCTTGGGGATTTTTATATACTAGCAATACAGATGTTTGCTTTTTTTTTTTTTTTTAAAAGGGGGGGGTTGTGGTATTCTGTCATATAGCTTTATCAAAGTTTATTTAAGTAGTTCCCTTTTAGTGATTGATGGGTGTGTAGGTTGTTTCCAGGTTTTTTAAGGGGAAGGCAGGAAGGATGAGGGTTATTATAGATAATGCTTATATGTGTATAATGTGGATATCTTTATAATAGTATAGTTTTATGACCATGTTCATAAGGCAGTTCCTAACAATGGAATTTCTGGGTCAAAAGGCATGGACATTTTAAATTTTGACAGATATCAACTGAAACAATTTACATTCCCAAGAATATCTGTATTCTCATACCCTCATTAACTATGGGTATTATCACACTAGTTAAGTTTGGCCAGTCTGATAAGCTGAGCACATCTCACTGTTGTTTGATTTAGATTTCTTTAAATACAAATGGTATTTTTTCATTGGGCCCAGCCAGTGTTGTTCTGTTGGTTGAGCATCGTCCCATGCACCAGGAGGTCACCAGTTCAACTTCCGGTCAGGGCACTTGCCGGGTCACATTGCAAGCTTTATCCCCCGTGTGGGGGATGGGATGGGGGGCGGGGGGAGGGTGCAGGAGGCAGCAAATTGATGTTTCTATCTCTCTCCTCCTTTCCCTTACTCTCTCTGAAATAAATAAAAACATATTTAAAAATACATATATATATCTTTTCATTGGTCTGATGGCTACTTATGTTTTTCTGTTAGCGATATGTTCACATCCTTTGCTCATTTTTCTATTGAATCGTTAATCATTTCTTACTTTGTAATATTTCTTTGTAAATCAAAAATTATAGTCATTATTGTAATTATTACCATTATTGTTATGTGTTACAGATATTTCTTCCGCATGTCATTTATCTTTCGATTTTTTGTTCTACAGAAGTTTCAAATACCTGTGCAACCAGATTCACTAATCATTTTCTTTATGGATTTTCTATATGTGCAACTTTTAAATGACATTTAAAATTACTAGGTAGAATTTTTCCAAATTCTACCTAGTAAAGTTAACAAAAAAAAATTTGAACCTGATTTCAGCCTATCCTGTGTGCTTCAAGGTAGCCCCATTCTTACAATATAGGTGCTGAGAGGACAGTAAGTGATGAACAATGAGGCTTATGATGGGATCAGAGGGCTTGGACCTTACATGTCTCCTCAGAACAGATAGCTCTGGGAATCAGAATTCCCCTTCACAGACGCCTGATGGGGCCATGGCCCAAGGACCACATTCCTTATAGAACCATAAAATCAGTCACCCTTTCCCTCTACTCAAGTAGCAGATGGTCAACTCAATTAAATATGATTAATTAAACTTAAAGAAATACAATATAATTCATGCTATTTGGGATTTTATGGTAGGGTTCTGTCTCTGTCTCTCTTTTCAAGAAGGATAGAAGATTTTTTTTTAAAAAATCAACATAGTTATTAATAATTATGTTTAACTTTTGTCTCTTACAGGCAGCTTCAAAAGATGGTCCATGATATTAAGAACAATGATGGTGGAATAATGAACAAAATAAAAAAGTAAGTTAGACTCCAGAGCACTATATGAGCACTTATATGAACAACATGTTATGCCAGCCTGCAATAGGGGGAAAAACAAAGTTCTCTGTTACCGAGTGAGGAGTTGCAACTCTTTAGCATGTAACCCTTTCTTTACTCGTGGCTGGAGTCCATGGCGCTCAGAGCCACATTCAGGAACCGTGCTGAGTGAACGGGGTGGTTCTCAGGGCACTTCACTTTCCCTCTCACTGCTCAAAAGGTGAGCGATGCCCTCTGAGGTGCTGAGCAAATGTCAAAATGACATTTACCGAAGTAGGAAAATCAACTTCCAAAAACCATTTAGCTAAGGGTCTTGAGGACATGGTTGGAAAAATCCTAAAGAGAAGTTATAAGAACACAGCCCAAGCTCCTTTAGATGCCATACCTGTCTTCCACATTTTGATTTCTGCTTTTTCAGGTATTGCCTAAAATGGTGTTTTCAATTGGCACTTGTAGAGGGAAAGCTAGAATTCTAAATCTTCCTGTACACCCCAAACTCTTAAGCTTTTTTTAGAGAAGAGAAATTGTACATGATATTGTACATACACGCATTTGACACTCAAAATCTAAATCAAGCGGAAAGGGGAACTGTTATTTGTTAAGTTTTTAAGGTTGTTTTTTTTTAAGAAAGTAATACAGATTCACCAGTGTGGGAAATATCAAAGAGTTCAGAGTTGTATAAAGTAAAAAGCTTCTACTTCTTCATATCCCCACTTTAACCTACTCCCCAGAAATGGACATTGTCATGTGTGAGTTTGGTACATAAATCTCTCTCTATATATATAAGCTTACACAGACATATACACACAATAACATGGATACAATGCCTATACACACAAAACATTTTTATCATGAATGGCATCATATTTATAAACCATTCTACCAACTTGCTTTGTTTGGTGATTTTACTTAATGGTATATCATGCACATCTTTCTTTGTTGGTATGTGAAAATAAACATATTTCCTTTTAAAAAAGCTGATTAATAGTCTACTAGAAATGTATTATTGTTAATTTTACCAAGCATATATTGTTGGACATTGTTTGAAGGGCGGGGGGGCGGGGGAAGGTTGGGAATTTAAACCAGAACATTTTTAGAGGGCAATTTGATAATATCAATTTAGATAAGATCAAAATTTTGTGGGCACTTCTTTCAGTTTAACTGACACAAATAATATTTTAATAAATATCCTTTGCCGACTTTGAGTATACCAGAAAGCTAAATTCCTGAAATGAAATTTCTGGGTTGAAGGATTTGTGCCCTTGAAGTCTTTATTGGTGTTAGCAATTTGCTTTCCCAGTAACACCCATGGTATATGAAAGTACATTGCCTTCAGAGCACAGGATCTTCATTCTTTCTGGGCTTTGCAAAACTTAAAAGAAATGGCTTTTGTGGTGTTTTCACACTATAAAATGTAAATGAGTCTCAATATGTAAAAGTGATCATCATAAAATAGTTAAAATGGTCTTCTGCTTGTGGGGCAATAGTCATCATGGAGGAGGAGAATTCATCTTCCTGTCTGTCCTGTGACTGGGAGAGGAGAGGTGTGTGATTGTTTTCATTTATTTCAGAATTTCATTGAAATGAGAGAGCCCTACTATCATTGTTTTAATCACTAGCAATTCTAGATTATCTCACAGCTGCCAGTCTTACATGGCAGCAGTTTTCTCAATAGTATGAAGCCTCTATATAAAACGGCCATTCTATGGTCAATCATACTTACAGCAGCCATAGGGCTCAAATTTTTCCAGGCAGTTTCCATTGCAGTATACGCATTGCACTTTTTGTTTTCCAAAAAATGCACTTTCACTTGACAAGCCGAGGTTTGTTCTCAGCTTGGAAAATATGGCTGCCATAGTCATTACCCCTGGTGAAGTCAATGGCCCTTTGGTTTGAAGTGACTTGTAGTTCTTAGCTCTCACTCGTTGCCAGGCAACAGGTGCCACCTTGAAAGGAGGAAGCATGGTTGAACACACTGGTTTCCTAACCCAAGACTGTGACAGAGTCGTCACTGGTCACGGCCGACTGAGAAAATAAGGATCTTGAAGTGCTGGGGGTTGGTGTGTAGCTGCTGGCTGCTAAGTGGGGCCCCAGCCACACCTGTTATTCCTGGCCTGTGTTCAGTGACCCAGTCCTTTCTTGATTCTGTACTTTATTCTGAGATGATGACCTTCATACGTTTGGGGGCGGGGGGGGGATTAAAATAACCTTTCTTTTCTTTTAGGAAATGATTACAAAAGTGGGTAATAGTTGGTTTGTGCTTTTTGAAATTTTACTGGTCCATGAATAGACCTGGCCCAGACCCAGTTTTGCTTTGTTTTTCTTCCCTACAACACCTTTGGTAACCTCTCTCTCTCTGGACCTCATCACAGGTCTAATGATCGTATCTTCCCCAGCACATCCTGCTAGCAGGTTTGCTGTGAGAATCGAATGAAATAATAGATGTGAGAGTCTTTGGGAAAACAAAGAGCAGGATTTCTACACAAATATAAATATTGTTATTTTTGCATCATTACAATTCTGGTTTATAAGTCTTGTTTTTTGTAATCAAACATGAATTTCTGAACTGCTATTTTTTTCTCCAAGAAAGGAAATATGCTTTGTATGTGATGGTTACCTTATACTGTATGCTGCTTCTAAAGGTTGTGATATTTTAGTAAACAAAGTCTACTGGATATAGGTTTCACTTATATATTTAAATTTTTTAACTAAGTAAATCATTCTCAAATAAAATTAGTAACTATTATTAAAAATAATAATTTACCATAAACCCTAACCATTTCAAATACCTGTAATGGAAGGGAAGGTGTTGCCAATACTCATAAAAAGCCTAAAAATTGGGATGCATTTTTAAAATGTCATTTTTACTTTCTTCTTTTAATGAGTGGGGAAGGATTGTGAATATTCAGAACATTTCATATATGTATAAAAATACTACAGAAGTTCTGAAAGTGCTTGAAGCACTTCAACTTCTAACTAAGTGAAATATCACAATCCCCAACCTAGAGATACTCACTGCTCACTTATATGTCAGTTTTTCAATAGCGCAAAAACAATTTCAGTCCAACCTACAATTAAAGTGCTCATTATAACTAATTTTTACTATTAAAGTGTTTATTAATTATTTATTAAAGTAGTGCACATCTTCCCTTACCTTCCTATCAACCAATCGACATTCATCACTTATCTTCCTTGAACCTCTGGCCTCGGTGCTTCTACTCTGACCTCTCAAAGCCCTTTCTCTGCTTGGCTCCACCTTTGCCAAGTCACAGCCACATTGTGCACTGGGGACAAGGGGAGAGCTGGGAAACCTCTGATTAATGGCTTGGCTACATTTTCAATATATTTAATCTTTCGATGCAATGGGTCCAAAAAAAGCCATTATTCTATTTGTTATCTATCTATTATCTCTATATCTGCTTATATTATGGGCCTTGACAACAGATGTCCTACCCACTGACCTTTTGTCTAATGGTTGTTTCCCACAGGCTGAAAGTCAAAGCACCTCCAAGTGTTCCTCGAAGGGACTATGCCTCTGGTAAGAGCATTTCTAAAATACTTGGATTCTTGACTAATTTAAGGTGTATATTTACTTCTTGAAAAGAGAACTATGTTCTACTCACATGGAAACAAAAGGTGCCCATTTAAAAAAAAATTATTGATTTCAGAGAGGGAGGGAGAAGGAGAGGTTGAAACATCAATGATGAGAGAGAATCTTTGATTGGCTGCCTCCTTCATGCCCCCTACTGGGGATCAAGCCCACAACCTGGCCATGTGCCCTTGACCAGAATTGAACCCAGGACTCTTCAGTCCACAGGCCAAGGCTCTAACCATTGAGCCAAACCAGATAGGGCAAAAGGTGCCCATCTTAATTTTAAGAATGACCAAATCATATCCATCCATCCGACCAACCATTCATCCATCCAGTCACCTATTTATCAAACTTTTATTAAGCATCCTCCATGTGCCAGGCACATACAAGGTCTCAGGTAGAAACACAGTACTAAACAAGATAGCACCACACTCACAGAATTTATCGTCTAGAAGGGAAGACAGATGGTGTTAAGAGCAATTACATTTCAGGGTGATCAGGAAGCACAAAGTTCTACAGCAGTATCTGATCTAATCTGATGTGGAGGATGTGGGGGAAGCGGGAAAGGAAGGCTTCCTGGATAAAGAACTGAAAGTGGATATTTGAAGGGGGTGGGGATACATTATTGGGGGCACACGGTTACTCAATCCTTTCCCATTCTAAGTAGGATCAACTTTGTCAGGGGAGAAAAGTTACTCTTGAGGTTGGCAGTTTTTATGGCAGTTGTGAGCAAAGTAAATTATCCAGCATATTTCCCTTTTCTAGAGGAGATGCCTTAGAAGGATAGGTCTAAAATATATTTCTAATGGCTTAAATGTAAAGATTTCTTAGATATTGAAAGATCTATATAGCCCTCAGTAAAACAATAAGAACAATAACAAAAAAAAAACAAAAACACCCTTATTCTTCTCTCCAAGTTCTAAAACTGAAAAGAAAACCAACAGGCTATACCTGTTAAGAACCCAAAGCTTTGATGGGAAAATATGAAGTCATGGAGTTTAATAGGAGCCCCAGAGGTCATACAGTCTAACATCCAATCCAGTGCTTAGACCTACCCCACCACCGTGTACCACAAACGAGGCCCACTTTCTGCTAGGACATCTCCTGGGATGACCTCCCAAACCTGTCTGGTCCAGTCAGGGGCAGGCAGCCCTGGCGGGATATAGATGTGACCCATTTCCTTGTGGCTTCTATAGTCTGTCCTGATGGCCACACAGAACCCTCCTTCTCTTGTACTTTTTTACTTGGGCAAAAGCCAGGTAACAGTCATCATTTATTCATCCTTTTGCCTAACCCACACACACTAGGGATCATCATTGATTCCTCTTCTTCCTTCCCCCTCTACAAAAAAAATAAAAAATGAATCTCTAAATCCTATTAATTCTAGCTTTTAAGTGTCTCTCAAATACAGAGCCCTGTCATCAGCCTGTGTGTCCCATTACAGAAGCCTCTAAATAGTCTTGTTAATTCCTAATCCCATGTGGTCCTCTGAACCTCCACCAGAGAGTTGTTCTGAAATACCTCTGCATTATATTCTCATGGCTTTACATCAGCAGCAGGAGGAATTGCCAACCACTGAGCCTGCGTACAAGGTCCTTCAGTGCCTAGCCACAGGCTGTGTAACCCTGGACAACGCACTCTCCTCTCCTCCTCTCCTTTTCGATATCACACAGGACTGAACTAGAAGCGCTGTCAGGTTCCCACCAAAGCTAATACTCCACACGCACAGAAACACAGGTCTCTGGAGCCCCCGGCCCAGGGATGAAGCAAGCTTCTCCTAAACTCCCCTGGCTTTGGGAAGTTGCATCTTCCAGTTTGTACTTAATCTCTCTGGGTCTCAGCTGGGTCTTCTAAGCCTTTGCTGCTTAAAGTGTGATCCCTAGCGTGCAGCATCAGCACTACCTGGGAGCTGGTTAGAAATGTAGACTCTCTGCCCCACCCCAAGAAGTAAGGGATCAGAATTTTGTATTTTAACTAGAGCTCCAGGGGATCTGAATGTACATATATTAAATTTGAAAAATCCTGCTATAATCCACCAACTCTGTCCTTACTGCTGCTCCTGAACTGTCAAATCCCTTGAAGTTCCTGGATCTCAGAAATTCATCCTATTGCTGAGATCCCCTCACCCAGGCCTTGCCTACTCTCCTCTGCTCTGACACCCAGTCCCCAGAAAAGGTCCTTTTGGTAAAACCACCATCACCACCTGCAGTGAGTACCTCCCTTGCCATTTCCCTCTGCCCCCCTTCCCCCCACCCCAACTCATGTTCTAGAAGCATTTCCAGCTGCTTCCTCTGAGCTTTGGGGACCCTGAACAGTTGCAAGCCCGGGGCCTTGGAAACCAGCCCTGACAGCTCCTCCTGAACGTAGGGAGTCTGCAAGGTCCCCAAGGGTGCCAGTGCTTGGAGACCTGAGCCCACCAGACCTCCAGAGCCCCAGAGCCCAGTCAGGCACTCTCTGGAGCCTTTGGGTCCACCAAAGACTCCTGAAACAGCCCCACCTCTCCCCCCAGATGTGGGAATTCTGTCCTTTCTCCAGTCCCAAAAGCAAATGGCTTCCCCACCCTCTACCTAGGAAAATGTGTTGACCTTGGTGATGGTGACCTTCAGGAAGCAGAGGATGGAAAGGGCCAGCACCCACAGCGGTCAGGGGAAGAATCACCACAGCCCCTCCTCTCCGTACAGGGATGAGGAACCTTTTTTCTGCCAAGGGCCATTTGGATATATTTTTTTAAATATATTTTATTGATTTTTTACAGAGAGGAAGGGAGAGAGATAGAGAGTTAGAAACATCGATGAGAGAGAAACATCGATCAGCTGCCTCTTGCACACCCCCTACTGGGGATGTGCCCGCAACCAAGGTACATGCCCTTGCCCGGAATCGAACCTGGGACCTTTCAGTCTGCAGGCCGACACTCTATCCACTGAGCCAAACCGGTTTTGGCCCGTTTGGATATTTATGACATCATTCATGGGCCACACAAAATTATCATTAACAATTAGCCTGCTATATTTGGCCAAACCTGATTTCCCAGGTGAAGAAAATGCACCTCAGGAATGTTAAGTAGCATGCCCAAGGTTAGTGCAGCCACTACAGCAAACCCACCCCAGCTCCCATTCCGCTGTTCCTCCCTTTGACCCAAGCTGAGATGGTTACACTTTTCTGGGGAACTTCTTACTATTTTGAACCCCCAGAGCCTCTGACATCCACACCAGAACCCGCTTTCCAGTTCCTGTGCTTTCATAGTTGAACAACCTCTAGTGTCTTTGTCTGGCTCCGGACCTGGCAGTGGGGAGGGAGGCGGGTGTGGAGAGAACCAGTCGTGGTGACCCCAGAGCCTGCTGAGGTCATTGCAGAAGCTCCCCTGGTCCCTGCACAAGCCCTGAGAGGTCAGGCCTGAATAAGGCCTCTCTCCTTGTGTGCTTGGGCTCTTGGGCTCTGCTAGCCAGAGCTGCTGTGCTGTCCCTAGGAGGCCCACCCTCTGCTCCCACCACTGAGGCCATGCAGGGAACAGATCAGAGAAGTGATGGGGGTGGGGCAGAGGAAGTCACCTGCACAGGGATTTCTGGGTAAATGTCCACCACAGAAGGCTGGGATACGCATAACAACCCTTTGTCCACAAAGAAAGTGAAATAGAGCGCTGCTTTTGCTTCCATGTCCTCAGTGAAGCCAGCATGCACTTGGTTTTCCATCTCCTCGTTCACACTCTTAACTGGTGCTACCAACAAAGTTCACATGAGGAGAGCTGATTCCACATCAGTCCTGCCTCATGGAACTAAGAATAAAGGAATGAAACTTGGACTCAAAGGTATTTTATAGCCTAGAAGATCACCCAATCCAAGCTTTTCATGTTAGGAATAACTGGAAACCACAGAGGCAAAGTGACAGCCAATGTCACACAGCCAGGTGATGGCTAAGCCACGACTATGTCCCCCTCTTACGCACACTCACCACCCTGTTAATAGGGCCCTAGGTAGGGATGAATAAACATACCAAAAAAAGGGAATTTCTAAGATGCATTTAGATTCAAATCACCTCTCCTAGCCAGGTTGGTTCTGGGCCTTGGCCTCAGTTCCCACACTAAGTCATATTCCTTTATCTTTTCAGGGTGTACCTAGAGGGACTTGTCCACTCACAGCCTCCCCTGCCTCTACAGTTCTGTTTTGTATTCCTTCCCTGAATCTGTCCCCACCACCAAAGCTGGTCCACCTGCCTTCCTTCTTCCCTTCCTGCATCCCACTGGGGTCTTCCCATTGGTCCCTGCATCCCACCACCAGCTCTGTGGGAGGAGAAATGGGAGGACCCGTGGTCCAGGGCACAGCCAGAGTGGAATCAGAGCCACAGCTGAGGCTGTGTGTCAGACACCAGCTGTGGAGTGCACCCCTAAAGTCCATGGCCGGGATGCCACCAGCACAGCCCCACAGTCTCTGGTGCTCCTGAGGACCCAGAACCGAAAGGCTGACTTCATCCCCTTGCCTTCACCCCTTCAATCAAGATCACTCCACAGAGCCCTTTGCTGTCCTTCCAGAGGTGGTGACCCCAGAGCCTGCTGAGGTCATTGCAGAAGCTCCCCTGGTCCCTCCCCTCCCCAAGACCCCCAGTCTATTTCAGCCTTCATCTCTTCATGGCTGAGTTACTCAAACACCATACTCATTAGCTTCCCCATCTCCAGCTTGTAACTAGGACCACAGTGTCCACTGTGAAGGGCACAACCCCTTGGCTGGCAGTGAATCCAGCTTTGTTTTCCCTCCTGGCATATTCTCCTGTGACTCTCCAGTGCAGCCCACTCATTCTGTGCACATCTGTGCCTTATGGATGCCCCTTCCATCCCTCAGCTAAGTCCTGCTTCCGGGACCGACACACAAGCCTGTCTTAGGGGATGAGAGGGAGATGCCCTCCTTCATCTTCATTCTCTTGCTCAAGCCCCACTGGTCCTTCAGGGCCCAGTTCAACTCCATCTTTGACAGAAAGCTTCATGCCCTCCCTGACCACACCCTTCTCGATCTTTCCGAGCACCTGGCCATGACTCCAAGTGCTGAAACACCAGGAAATTTTACACCACCTGGCCTGTCTGATACACAATTGTTCTCCTCAGCTCTAGGTCTCTTATTACTGTTGTACAGGGTGGCTCAGTGAGAAGACCTGGAACTTTGGGGTCCTTTTGACTTAGGGTGGAATCCTGGCATTGTCCCTTAAGCACTGCGTGAACCAAGAAAAGTTTTGTAACTTCCCCAGGCCTCAGACCCCTGAGCTAGAGATAAGATTACCCGTCCTTTGGGTTATTGTGAGAATTAGAGAGAAAGTCAATCGATAGTAATAACTATCATTCACTGGGCCCTAACTCTATGTCAGGCACGCCTCTAAGCACTTTCCATGTGTCCTTTCACTTTCATTCTCTCAAAACCTTATGATATAAGTACTACTTATCATGTCCATTTTAGTGATGAGAAAACTGAGGCCTGGGGGTAAGCAATTCACCTAAGGTCACACGGCTAACAAATCACAGAATCAGGCTTTTAAGCAAGACACTGGACCGTACATGTCTTAGCTTGGAGCAGACACTGAGATGGGGGCCACTGTGGCCATTGTAGGGTGTAAGTGCCAGGTGCACGACTCCAACTGGGCATCAAACCCGCAACCCAGGCATATGCCCCTGACTGGAATTGAACCCAGGACCCTTCAGTTCACAAGCTGATGCTCTATCCACTGAACCAAACCAGCTAAGACCATATCCATTTTTTAAAAGTATTATTTTATTGATTTCAGAGAGGAATGGAGATGGAGAGAGAGATAGAAACATCAATGATGAGAGAGTCATTGATCGGCTGCCTCCTGCACACCCCACACTGGGGATCAAGACCGCAACCCCAGGCATGTGCCCTGACCAGGAATCAAACTGTGACCTCCTGGTTCATAGGTCAACGCTCAACCACTGAACCATGCCGGCTGGGCTGTCATATCCGTTGTCATACCCCTGCAGAGTCTAGGATGGCGCCTGCACCCTGGAGCTCAAAGACAGTGAGGCAGCATGGCCCGGGGCTTCAGAGCTTGCACTTGGAAGTCAGCCCGCAGGGCTCCACTATTCACTATCTGACCTTGGGCAAATGGCTTATTTTCTCGAGGCCTCAGCTTCCTCATAGGGTTTTGGGAGCGCTGAATGAGTGCAAATCTCCAATAACATTGCCTGGCATGTGGTGAAGCGCTGGATACAAATTTTCTTCAGAGAGAATCTTAGAAGTTATCCTCTCTTTTTATAAATCTGGAAACTGGGGCCTGGGGATATTAGTTCTTGCCCACTCTCCAAATGGTTAGGAGCAGAGCCTGGATGAGAATTTAGGTCTGAATCCAGGTCCAGTGCTCTTCCTACTGCACCATCCACACATTGATTCAAAGAAATCCTTGGAAGCAACACAGTATGGACTGCAGGTTCCTACTGGGTTACTCTAAGGTCCCCAAAATGTCCCTTGACAAAGACAGACATGGGTCAGATGCACCATTTCTCTGCTCCCAGCAAGACATCTCTTAATGCTATGAGAACTGACTTAAAAAAAAAAAAAGGATTTGAAAGTGGTGAATATTAGATGACTGTAATAACCATTCAAGGTCAAGTAAAGGGGACCAGGAAGCCCCAGGGCAGGGAAGGCAGGTGCAGGTGCTGTGGACAGGGTGGAGCTGCCAGCTAAGATTTACGTTTCTGTATTCTGCCTCCTCCGTGTCATTTCAGAGAGCCCTGCTGACGAAGAGGAGCAGTGGTCAGATGACTTTGTAAGTATTGCTCCTCGGACGAGGAGGGTGCTGTTTCCACCAGGGCTTTTCTAAGGGTTTATTTCTGAGTCACACACTGGTGGTCAGCTGCACATCCCAGAGAGGAGGTGGCCGGGCCACCTGCAGACGAGGCAGCAATAACCTCATACAGGCTGCTTGGAGCTGCACCGGGCCAGGCTAAGAGCTTTCTGTGCGTTGCCTCACCTAAGCCCCACCACAGCCCTCTGTAGGCACTCTTATCCCCACTTGATGGTAATATTCAGAGTACTCACCAGCATGGCCAAAACAGATGGTAAACTGTTTAAATATTTCCATGTCAGTTAGCAAATGCCTCCGTCCTGAATTCCCCAGTGCCCATCACTTCCTGGCCCCTGCCCAGAAGCTCAAACAAACCAACAACCGAAGAGTAAATGCCTGGCACATCCGGGGCATTGGGACACTCTTTAGGGCCATTGTTAAACATTTTGAATGTTAGCCCCACCAATTTTACAGCTGAAGAAACGAAGGCATGAGGAATTTAACTTGCAGCTCCAAAATTATCCCTCAGGCACTCAGATCTCAGACCCAGGCTCCGAGGTGCTTGCTGTGACCGAGCAGGCTAGCAGAGCGTCGGAGGCCAGAGTGAGAGAGGGGGCCCTGGCCGTGATGACACTGAGGGGGTGGCATGTCCAAATTAACTGTAAACCTCTTCGAGGTGTCTTTACAACCCACAAAACCCCAGCAGCCACTTTTCCCTTAGGCTGAGTCTTATAGGGACAAGACATCCTGAAAACTTTTCTTCCCATAATTATTTCTCATATATCAAATTCATGCCTATAAATCCAATCTGTGAACTTTAGATCTGGAATGGGTCCAAGAGGGTCACGACAACATATATAAGGAAACTAAGGCCAAAAGAATGAAAATGACTTGCCCACTGTTGTGCACTTACTCAGCGGCCAGAATGAGAACTGGGGACTCCTGTCCAGTGCCCAGAATTGAGCCTGGGCTCATGTTGTGTGAACCACCCGGAGTTGACTCCAAGTATAAGGAGACAGAAGTTCCTCCCTTTTCGACTGCAGAGAAAAGATTTTTTTAAAAGGGGGGGACAAATGGCCTTGCTACATACAGGTCACTTGGGCATGGAATTATTTCCCAGAGCCCAGCTGTCACTGATCCCTCAGAAGCACTGCAACTGCGCCCCCTGCTGGCTGTGCGCATTGAGCCACATCTTAGAAAAGTTAAGAAGCTGGTCCTCATGCTGAGGGAAACCAAGGAAATTTAGCTTGCTGGCTGGATAAAAAAAAAGCACACAGTGGGGAATTAGGAAGCACAAAATATAATCAGCCTGAAGATGAAGAAAAGATGTATCTCAAAGTCGAACAACCAGAATCAAGGCACCAACTGTAATAAGGACTGAGAAACATTCACTCACAATTATTTTTACCTTAATGGACAGAATCCAGACTTGTTGTAACACCGCTAGGCTCTGTGAAATCTGGCCCCTGTGGACCTGCCCTGCCTTCCCCACCCCAAGTGCACCCCCCTCCAAGGCCTCATCACAGCCAAGACGCACCGCCTGCCCTCAGTTCTTACAACATGCCAAGGCCCTGCCTGCCTCAGCGACTTCAGACTCGTGGTCCTTGGGCAGGAAAAAGAAAGCAAAAGAGGAGAAACAAAGAGCAGTCTTCCATTCTTCCTTCTCATCCTCCAGGCTTGGTTTAAATGTCTCCTCAGGCAGGCCTTTCAGGTACCCCATCCAAGGTAGAATCGCGCCCCCCACGGCGTCTGTCTCAGGCCCCTGACCATTCCCCTAAGACTTAGGGCCTAAGTGCATCTATCGCTAGTGATAGGCATTTTATGTGTTTAAAGGTCTACTTGTTATTTATTATTCACTATTTGTGTCATCAGGTTTCCTTGCTAGAATATAATTTCTGTGAGGGAGTGTGCTCAGAGTCAAGCACAATTCCTGGCACATACTAGGCACTCAATAATTAATAATTGATTAAATGAATAAATGCACAACTTGAAATTTTGTCTTATTACACATTTCCTTCTTCAAGTGTCCATCAGATTATCCAACATATTACACTTGTTGAATATTGAATGAACGATTAAATTTCGTTTGCCAGAATTTATAATAATTTGGGGGAAGAGGATTTTTTTTTAAACTCTCACAAGTTTGAACACATTCCTTCTTTATTCTCTTGATAAAAAGGCATTAAAGTGCTCACTTCGGCGGCACATATACTAAAACTGGAACGATACAGAGAAGATCAGCATGGCCCCTGTGCAAGGATGACACACAAATTCATGAAGCGTTCTATATTTTTGAAAAAGAAATAAAGATGCATTCTGCCGTGTTTGGAGCAGAAGGGGCTCCTCGTGCATCGCCCACAGAATAGATTTTCCAGCCCAGCACTTCTCCCGGGAGCCATTCCTTCCTCCTCAGTCCCTGCAGAGCCCAGGCAGCAGCTCATTCATTCATTCATTCATTCCATAGCTGTGTCGTGGGCACCTGTCCCACTGCAGGTCCTATGCTGGGTCCTGGATATACAGTCTCAGTCCTGTCCTCCTGCCTCCATCTGGTAGGCAGCCCAGTGTCGGAGGAACAGCTGACATGGAGTCCCTCTTCCCCTTCCTTTCTGCCTCCTCTGCCAATGTGATCCTCCCATTCAGGCTGCCCAGCCTGAGGGGCTGCAAGGACCCCAGAGTCCTCCCCAGGATACACAGTGCTCCTCGGCCACCAGGTAATTAAGTCTCAGAAGTCCCATCCCTGGTCCATAAAAACTGAAACAAAGAGCGATGCCCAAACCTTCTTCTCAGGCACGTGGGTCCAGGTCCCTGCTGATTCTTTCACTTTCCAGATGTTCATTAAAGCAGCTGCTTTTCAGCAGTTGCACTGATGTCTCCCGGAGAGGCCGCCACAGCAATGACGGGGTCCTTGGCTTGGATGAGCAGGGCTCCAACCACCTCATGCTGGACTAGGCTGGCCTTGGGAAGCCAGGCTCTTGCCTGATAAGCCTCCCTCAGCCACTCTTTCACTCCCAGCTCACTTCCTAGACCCCCGTCTGAGAATAGTCATTGACTTCTCAGAACACAGATTGCAGACTCCAATTACTCAACTCTTCTGTGCCTCAGTTTCCCCTACTATAAAATGGGAGAGTTTTAAAAAACGATCTCATGATTGTGGTGAGGAGTAAATGAGGTATACAGCACATAGAAATGTCAGTTATAAGAATAATATTATTACTATCATTATTCTATTCCTCCTAAGTTCATGTTCATGTTCAGGAAGGATTACTGAGCCTCCTGCCCCCCAAATCTGCTATTACTGGGATTGGGGTGTGGGAAAATCCCCCCAACAGGAATTGTCTTATCTCACCCCATCCACCTTCTCTCCCACTCTAGGACAAGAACAAACACACCCTCTTCAGCCTCCTGTC
This sequence comes from Cnephaeus nilssonii, assembly GCF_951640355.1. Taxonomy (NCBI): domain Eukaryota; kingdom Metazoa; phylum Chordata; class Mammalia; order Chiroptera; family Vespertilionidae; genus Cnephaeus; species Cnephaeus nilssonii. The sequence continues at coordinate 40,829,012 of NC_137087.1, read as the reverse complement.
TCATTTCTTATCCCACTCTTCACCCTATTCCTCTCCTCTCCCCATCTCCCTACAGACTGAGGAGGAAAGCATAGACCTCACTCATGTATTTATTAATTCATTCATTCCAAACATACTGAGCTCCTATCATGTGCCAGCCCTGTTATAGGCCCTGGGGACACAGCAATGAAGGAAACACTACACCTGCATCAGTGTTATACAACTGCAAGTGAATGAAACAGGCCAAAGGGCAGCTGCATCACCCACTCATTGGAAAATCATGTGTGGGTCATGCATTGTCAGGCAGCAGTGGGGAGAGAGCAATGGACACAGAGGTCAAAGGACCTCTTAACTCCGGAACCAAATATTTCTTCCACACAATATACGCATGTGTGCTATGCACATAAGCTAGCTCTGAACAAAATGCACACGAAGCTAGTGGTTCTGTTTTGCCTCTGGGGAGAGGAACTGAGTGGCTGGGAAGGAGGCTTTGTTATATTCTTCCAAACTGCTTGAACTTTAGAACAAACATGTCAATGTATTTTTCAATCTTAATTTAAATATAATTTATACTTAATAAAAGAATAGAGAGTGGAGTCCGTGAGAAGCCCAGCCAGCCCCTCTAGCTTACCAGCTCTGTTTTTAATATATAATTTTTTTAAACTTCATCTTCTCAAAGATATTTGTTTTCCTGTGTGTCCCCTTCCCCTATCCCAGTGGTTGGCAAACTGCGGCTCGCGAGCCACATGCGGCTCTTTGGCCCCTTGAGTGTGGCTCTTCCACAAAATACCACGGCCTGGGCGAGTCTATTTTGAAGAAGTGGCGTTAGAAGAAGTTTAAGTTTAAAAAATTTGGCTCTCAAAAGAAATTTCAATTGTTGTACTGTTGATATTTGGCTCTGTTGACTAATGAGTTTGCCGACCACTGCCCTATCCTTATTAAACTTATTTTTTCCTCAACTGTCAGCCTTCATGACAATAAAACCTACAGTTCTTCTGTTTTTCTGTCTTCTTAAAATATATTTTCTCTCCCACGGTTCAGCCACCCTTCGGGTTCAATGGTCCACCTGGTCTCCCCACCCCCACTTCCACCCCATCTGAGCCAGCCTGTCCAGGCCTGGCTTCTTCATCCTGACACTGGGGGGAGCAGTTGGCCCTCTAGGTCAGGTCTGTCCTGACAACCAGGCACAGCTGGGCCCTGAGCACGGTGTCTGCACTTGCAGGACAGCGACTATGAAAACCCCGACGAGCACTCCGACTCTGAGATGTACGTGCTGCCCGCTGAGGAGACTGGGGATGACAGTTATGAGCCACCGCCCGTCGAGCAGGAGACCAGGACAGTTCACCCAGCCCTGCCCTTCACCAGGGGCGAGTACGTAGGTGAGGCGGCCCCCCCAGACCCTGGGTGTTCAGCGGGGAGGTGGGGACAGGCCAAGCTTGGCGGGGAACCTCCCATTCCCACCACCTCCAGGTGGGTCATTGGGTCTCTCAGGTAATGGAGCCCCAGCTGGCAAATTTGCCCATTTGATGGGGGAAACTATCCTTCCTAATTCAGGAATATTGGAAACAGACCAAAGATAAAAGAAATCACCCTGATGGTTGCTCCCAATTCCCAACAGTCTGAGAAATCAACCCCAATATTAGTCCCTACTCCTCTTCGGGTTTCCTGTGCACAAGGTTCCAAATTTCTCTTGAGAGGTCTATACAGAACAGGGGTGGCCACCAAGGATCCCAGTGTCTGCTACTTCCACTCCTTCCTCTCCCGCCCCCACACTGGCTGTCTGTGCACACTGGGTCTAGGCCACAGACTTTTAACTGGGGGTGGGGGTGAGGAGCTTTAAGCCTGGAATTAGCCTCATAGGTTAAATAGAAACAGCTCAGGTCTGGCCTCCAGGCCTGAATGTGGCTTTTTTAAAAATATTTTTTAAATTGATTTCAAGAGAGGAAGGGAGAAGGAGAGAGAGATAGAAACATCAATGATGAGAGAGGATCATTGATGGGCTGCCTCCTGCATGCCCCACATTAGGGATCGAGCCTGCAACCCGGGCACATGCCCTGACTGGGAATCGAACTATGACCTCCTGGTTCATGGGTTGATGCTCAAACACTGAGCCACACTGGCTGGGCTCCCACATGGTTTTCTGAGGCAGGAAGAAGAGATGACAGATCAAACAATATCTCTCTGAGGTGGATATGATGATCCTCGTTTTAAAAATGAGGAATGTGAGAGAGAAAGGAAGATGGTGGCGTAGGTAAATGTCTGTACTTGCCACCTCCCACAATCACATCATAATTACAGCTAAAATACAGAACAATCATCATCTAGAACCACTGGAAAGTTGGCTGAGTGGAAGGTCTATAACTAAAGAAGTAAAAAAGAAAGCATACTGAGCCTGGTAGGAAGTGCGGAGGCGTGGAACGGGCTGGTCCGGCACCCACGTGTGCTGCTTTTTTAATCGGGAGGGAGATCGTCTCGGCAGAGGCTGCCCGGAGGAGCAAGGGGTCCCAGCCACACACCAGACCCCCAATCCAGGGTCCCAGAATTGGGAAAAGAAGTCCCTACAGGCTGTAAAAACCAGTGGGGATTGGGGCTCATTGACACAGAGGCTGCTGGATACCCAGCTGTTCCTCTTAAAAGGCAGGAACGGAACTTACAAGGTCCTGCTTCCTCTGAGCTCCAGCACCAGGGCAAGGCTTTGGGGGACACAGACACATACGAGGAGGAACTGGATTGTCTGGCATTGGGGCAGAAACTCGGGGGAGCTTTCTTTCAGACGGAGGTGCTGGCAGCCATTTCTGTTTGCTCCACCCTGGTGATTCCCTAAGGCCCAGCCTCATCCAATTTATAACCCCACCCAAGCTGTGTGCAGTGGCTTTTGCATATAAATGGCCTGACCTTGCTCTCAAACAAGCTGCAGCTGGGTCAGGGAGCCCCAAACCTATCAATAAACAGCCCATGACCTGGCAGCACCAGCCTGCCTTGCTTTGCAGCTGGGCCTCATTTGGGCACTTCCAAACCTGATACAAAGAGAAGGAATCTTCAGATCTCTCTGTAGCTCCTGCTGTGTGGCCTCAGGAAGTGGCTGACTTTGCACTTTCCTGGAGACCCAAGAGCCAGTGTACCCACTGGTCAGTGTCAGGCCATACCAGCTTACAGCTACCATCCATAAGTGACACACTCAAAGGGCAGACTCAGTGAGCACCAAAGCCCGACTGAAGCAAGTCCTGTTCCATAGGGGTGTCTCCTGCACAGCAGCTCTCCCACTGTAGTCGCAGCTTGTTCTCATAGTCAATTGGCCTGGAGGTCAATTCCTCCCAGTGACACCAACCTCAATCAAGTCTCAACTACAACAAGACTGTGCTCACAGCCCACAAAGGGGTGCGCCTAGAGTGACTAGGAAGGCTGACTAGGAAGGCCGAGCCACTAGGCTCTATAGAATACCTACTACACAAGGCCTCTCTACCAACTCAAGGAGACCTAGCAGCTCTACCCAATACATAGAAACAAACACAGGGAAGCAGCCAAAATGCAGAGACAAAAAACATGTCACAAATGAAAGAAATGGAAGAAAGCAAACTACTGGATATAGAGTTCAAAACCACAGTTATAAGGTTACTCAAGAATTTTCTAGAAACCTCCAAAAAAAAAAATGGAAAAGGACCAGTCAGAAATTAAGCATACACTGATGGAAAAAAGAATAATATACAGGAATTCAGCAGTAGAGTAGAGGATTCTGAGAATCAAATCAATGATTTGAAATATGAGGAAGCAAAAAACACCCAACCAGAAGAGCAAAAAGAAAAAAGAATCCAAAAATATGAAGATAGTGTAAGGAGCCTCTGGGACAACTTCAAGCATACCAACATTCCATTATGGGGGTTGCCAGAAGAAGAGAGAGAGCAAGATACTGAAAACCTATTTGAAGAAATAATGACAGAAAACTTCCCCTACCTGGTGAAAGAAATCGACTTACAAGTCCAGAAAGCACAGAGAGTCCTAAACAAGAGGAACCCAAAGATGACCACACCAAGACACATCATAATTAAAATGCCAAGAGCTAAAGACAAAAGAGAATCTTAAAAGCAGCAAAAGGAAAGCAGTTAGTTACCTACAAGGGAATGCCCATAGGACTGTCAGCTGTTTTCTCAACAGAAACTATGAGATCCTCGCAGGGATCACTTCCCAGAAGGGAGTGGCAAGAAATATTTAAAGTGATGGTTAGTGAGGATCTACAACCAAGATTACTCTACACAGCAAAGATATCATTTAGAATTGAAGGTCAGATAAAGAACTTCACAGATCAGAAAAAGCTAAAGGAGTTCATCACCACGAAACCAGTATTATATGAAATGTTGAAGGGTATTCTTTAAGAAGAGGAAGAAGAAGAAAAAGAAAAAGATAAAAAAAATATGAACAACAAAATGGCAACCAATACATACCTATCAACAACTGAATCAAAATAAATGAATAAGAAATCTAATGAACAGAATAAACTGGTAAATAAAATCAAATCAGAGGCATGGAAATGGAACAGACTGATGATTTTCAATAGGTAGGTGGTTGGGGGTGTGAAGAAATTAAACAAATACCTTATATACATATATGCATTACCTATGAACACAGACAATAGGGTGGTGAAGGCCTGGGGTGGGGCGGGAACCAGGTGGAGGGGGACTATTGAGGGGTGGGAAAAGAGGGACATCTGTAATAATCTCAACAATAAAGATTTTTTTAATGAGGAATGTGAGTCCCAGAGAGGTTGAATAACAACTAGCCCAGAGGAGTGCGGCTAGTCAGCAGCAGAGCAGGGGACCAAACTCAGGGCCATTTGGCTTCAGAGCTTAGACTCCTTCCCTGATACCTGCTTGAGGACAGTCCTGGACGGAGGAACTCATGAGTTCTCCATGATTTGAGAGAAATCATTGAGGGGGAGGAATATGTAGGTTCACCCAGATGAGCAGCTGCAACCCTGAATACACCTTAGAATAACCTGGGGCACCTTTAAAATCTATAATGCTAGATCCTACTCCACAAGTTCAAACCTATAGAGTAGGATCAGTTATGTCTGGGGTGGGTCCTGGGCCTTGGCATTTTTTAAAGCTCCCATGTGGTTCTTGTGTGGTTCTTGTGTGTAATTGAGAATTTCTGCCCTTAAGGTTCATGGAGCTTGTGAACCCATGGGGGAGCACCCCTCTTAGACCCTCATGCTGCTGAGGTCATCGTGCCCTATAGTGTGCAGGTCCCGGGCTCTCAGCTCTCTTGAGCCCATGGGTCTCTCTCTCCCCTAGGAGGATGTTTTTGATCAGGACCTTCTACTTTTTATAATGTAAGTCAATGGGCTATTGAAACTTTTTACCTAACATGTCATTTCACTCCTTTAAGGAATGCCCTGATTCATTTGTGGCTACTTAGGTGCTGGAGGTTCTATACTTTCTAGAGCTCAGTGGTGTCCTCCCAGGGAATGACCCAGAGCCCCTTTCATTTCATGCTTTGTTGTTCCTTTCAAGACAACCGATCAAGCCAGAGGCAGTCTCCACCCTTCAGCAAGACCCTTCCCAGTAAACCCAGCTGGCCTTCAGCTAAGGCGAGGCTGGCCTCCACCATGCCCACCTCGACGTCTCTGCAGAAACCTCAAGTCCCACCCAAACCCAAGGATCTTGAGGATGAGGTAAAGTAAATCCATCCTGATGGCTCCCCAGACCTAGTGGAAGGCAGGATGTGGTGTGGGATGGGAGGGAGGCGTCAGGACAGTCTGGACCGGGCATGTCTTCCTCCTTCCATTCCTGCTCTCTGGCCAGCACTAGCCACTTCGTGCCTTCACTGCCACCCTCTAACTCTCCGATGTTATGCTGAAAGGGTGTGGTTTTCTTTCTCTTAAAAAATGACATATATGACCTATTGTAAGCATTTTCTTTTTTTAATATATTTTTATTGATTTCAGAAAGGAAGGGAGAGGGAGAGAGAGATAGAAACATCCATGATGAGAGAGAATCATTGATTGGCTGCCTCTTGCACGCCGCTCACTGGGGATGGAGCCCGCAACCCGGCATGTGTCCTTGACCGGAATCGAACCAGGGACCTTTCAGTCTGCAGGCCAATGCTCTATCCACTGAGCCAAACTGGTGAGGGCTGCATTTTCAATCCCTGGAGGCATATGGTACAATATCAATACTAGATCTGTGCCCCTCTTATCATTCTCTTTCTCTTCCGCTGGTGTCCTGAGATCTTCTCTTTCCTCTGTAAGACAGTTTCCTGCCTTTATTCCCCTTTGCCTCTCTGCCCTGCCCCACCTAGCTTTCATTCCTCCACCTGTTCTCTCTGCTTCTCCATAGTCCTCCTCTAAGATGCAGAGGGGTGGGATGTATAAAGGAAACCCCTAGTGGGCAGGGAGAACTGACAGTAGTATCTGCCTTATTACGTTGTTATAACGATTAAGTGACACAACACATGTAAAGTGCTCAGATGAACACCTGGCGACAAGTGCTCAGGGAAGGTTTAGTTTATTTTTCTCTCAGTACTCATCTTGGCTACCCACCAAGGCAGGTTGTAAAATCACTTTTGAGATCTGATTACCTCATTTGATTCATATCCATATAAAAATCACTTCCTCCCTATACAGGGTGCCCCCAAAAAATGTATACACAATTTAACAGCTGATAGCTCAATTTTTAAAATGAAATGTATTTTAATAACCACTGCCTGTATTCAAAGTGTGTGTATATATTTTTTGATATCTTATATTTACGATCAATTGATTATTAACACAGGTACCAAGACAATTCAATGGGGAAAGAATCATTTTTTAAAAAAACATGCTAGAATGACTGCAGACACCTGCAAATGAATAAAAGTGGAACTCTCTCTCATACCATATACAAAAATTAACTAAAAATGGACCTTAGACCTAAATGCAAGAGCTAAAACTATAAAATTTTTACAAGAAAACAGGTGTATAAATCTCTATGACCTTGGATTAAGCAATGATTTCTTAGATACAACAACAAAAGCATAAGAAACAAAAGAAAAATAGATTAAATGAGCTTCAAAATTTAAAACTTTTGTGCTACAAATGTTATCACCAAGAAAGCAAAAAGATAACTTATAGGATGGGAGAACATTTTTAAAATTATATATCTGATAAGAGACTTATATTTAGAACATTTAAAGAACTCTTACAACCCAATAATAAAAAGACAAAAAACCCGATTCAAAATGGTCAAAGGAATTGAGATGCTCAACATCATTAACCATCAGGGAAATGCATATCAAAGCCATAGTTAATACTACTTCACATCCATGATGATAATTATAATAAAAAAGACAGACAACAAGTATTGGTGAGCATGTGGAGAAATTGCTGGAGGGAAAGAGTTTGGCAACTCCTCAAACTGTTAAACATAGAGCTACAACATGACCCAGGAATTCTAGGCATATTCCCAAGAGAAATGTACACCTACATAAAAACTTGTACATGGATGTTCATAGCAACATTATTCATAATAGTCAAAAAGTGAAAACAACTCAAGTGTCCATCAACTGATGAATGGATAAACAAACCATGGTATATTCATACAATGGAATGTTATTTGGCCATAAAATGGAATGAAGCAATGATATAGCCTGTATGTGGTTGAACCTTGAAAATATTATACTAAGTGAAAGAAGTCACAAAAGACTACATGTTGTATGATTTCATTTACATGCAATGTCCAGAATGGGCAAATATTTAAGACAGAAAGTGGATTATTGGTTGACTAGGTCATGGGAGGGGGGGAGCTGGGTAGTGACTAATGGGCATAGCATTCCTTTTTGGGGTTTAAAATTAGATTACAGTGATGGTTTCACACTCTGCAACTATACTAAAAACCACTAAATTATGCACTTTACATAGGGAAATTTAATGGTATATAAATTATATCTCAGTAAAGATATTTTTTAATTACTTATTCCCATACAATGAATGTACAGCATTCTTCTCATTCACTTATGCATTTCTTTTAGGCTGATTATGTGGTCCCTGTAGAAGATGAAGATGAGAACTATATTCATCCCACAGAAAGCAGTTCACACCCATCTGAAAAAGGCAAGCGTTTGTAGTTTTAAGCACCTGAACATTTCTACCAGTGGATGGGGGTATATGAGACTATTTGGTAGCAAGCACTAAGGGGCTCAGAAGTGATGGTGCTCAGGCCTCTCTCGTCTGTGTCTGCATCGTTTGCCTGCTTTGACGGATTGGGTGAGCCATCTCTGTATTTCATAGTCTTTCCCTTCTTCCTCTGTCCTCTTCCCATCTTAAATTATGAAAGCACCTAGGTGCATATCATTAGCTGTCCTAATACTCACCAAGTCACAAGCCACCATACTGGCCTTACCAATATTGCACCAGGCACAATTTCTGCAGAGGCCTGAAAAATATGAAAGAGTAAAATATGCTCTGTATCCTGGTTCTTTAAATTTAATGCTATCTCAGGAACGTTTTGTTTGTAAATGCTTCACGGAATAACAAATGCCATTACAAACAAATTATCTTGAAAAGCCAGTGCCGCATACCCTCCGTGGAACAGCACCTGTTTACTCTGGATATAGTCACTATGAAGAATGTACTCCTGTGTGAGTGATCGCTTCAAGGAACATTACTCAGCTAATAAACTCTAGAGTAGCAGTGCTCAGTTTTCACGCCGCCATTATGTCGCAACCCTCTCCTGCATTCCCTACACATCACCAGCGGCTTGAAGACCCACCTGAATTCCTGGCCACCCATCACCACGAAAATAAACACCTATTACACATCTCCACCCAAACAAATCCTGAAAATACAAAAGAAATGGTATGTGTTGCTGTGGCAGGGAGGGTGGGGCTGTTAATTTGGCCCCTTAACTATTAGGTTCAATACACTTCTACTAATTTATATAAAAAAAAAAATGTATTCATCTCCTACACCTCCAGTTTGGCAAAGGGGATTCCAAGCCAGTATTCACTTTAACAAAATGCCTATCATAAAATATTTCATTATTCCTTTAATCATTAATATATTCATTCTAATGTTGGGGTGTGTGTGTGTGTGTGTGTGTGTGTGTGTGTGTGTGTGTTGTTTGTTTTTTGTTTTTTCCTGAGGAGGCTTTTTAATGGCTTATAGGTTTAATGAGTATGTTTCCCATTCCTTCCAAACTCTCCGGTCTGACCCATCATTTCCACAATGCATTTTCCCATAAGTGTGAATCCCCTTCAGTGGACTGTACCTATAATCGTTATGTGCATATTTGTGTGTTTAAGCTCCCATGGTGAATAGATCAACCAAGCCAAGTAACTCCTCGAAGCCAGCCCCTCCTCCAGTGACAGCTTCAGGTAAAGTATATGTGTGATGTGCTGTATTTTTAAATCGTGGAATGATTACATTTGGGGGGCTGGTTTTTAATCTATTGCAGATAAGATAAACAACTGAGATCAAATATTAAGAAATAACCACTTGTATTTTCAAATTTCTTAATAAATGATAGCAGAAGCCCTCATCCTCATGTACTGTCTGGTGGCACCCATGTTGAAGGGACCCACCCCCCGCCTCCCTCTGATGTACCTGGACCTCTACTAGACCAGCCCTAGTTTTCATCCTACCTCAATGGGCACTTTGTTGGTTTCTCCTTCTGTCCCTGACTGCGGATGTCTGCCTCATTCAGTCCTCAGCCTTGCTCTTCTTTCAGAATACGGTGGTGGTTAAGAGTGTGGTTTTGAGCCAGACAGATCTGGGTTGGAATCCCAGTTACCAGATGTACCACTTTGGGCATCAGATGGTTTCATCTGTAAATGGGGTTAGTGCACTGAGATAGGAGAATTCTGAAATTGTGAGTGTGAAACTTTCAATCCACATTAGGTGCTCAGTAAGGGTATTATTTTTTACATTAAACATCTCCACCCAAATAAATCCTGCAAAATACAAAAGAAATGGTATGTGTTTTCCTTAGGGTTCATTAATTCTTCTGGTTTTATTTCTCTTGTCTATGGTGATAACTCTGGTGTCCAATGCTGACCTGCTTTCCCTTCTGAACACCTTGACATTCCCACTACCTCCCACTGCATCCATCACCCTTTGGGCATCCCTACTGCTGTTTGCATGTCAGCCCCCAGCCTGCGTGTCTCAGCATGCCTGTGTTCTTTCCAAAGGCTGCTAGTTACTTTTCCTGAAAATTTTCTACTATTTTAGTTGTCACCACCCAAGTCCAGGCTTCCTTTATTTGATCACCTCACACCTTCTGCCTGTGCGTGTCACTAGCCACACCCTTGCTCTAGGCTCTCTTCTTGGTCACTAGACTAAGCTTCTGAATGCCTCCATATGTTGCCAGTTTTATTCCATTACAAAGTTAGTTTTTACCATGTCACCACTACCCAAACCATGAACTCCCAGAGGTTCTTGTAGGGTTTGGCAACCCCCAAACTGAAGCCCACGAAGCTGAGTGGTGCATACACACCCACCCTCTTACAGCACAGAGAGGTTCAGGAGCCTCCTCTCTAGTCCTCCCTCCTCTCCCTCTCCCCTTCATCATCTCTCTCAGACTCTCTCTCTCCCCACCCAGCCTCCCCTCCAGAGCTAAAGGCTGAACACAAGAGATTGGCAGATGGAGCTCTGCTTCCTGGGCCATGATCCTTGAGAAAATATGAAAGAAGAGTATATTTTTTTTTACCTTTTCCTTGATTCATTTCTTGTGCAATTGTCCAACCTCTTCACAAGTTCTTGTCTTATTTATCCTCTCCCTCGGAAGCCACGGGCTCTTTATATTTGGGGAGTAACAGTCAGGGCCATCTTGTCCAGCTCATTGAACTCCTGGGAACAAATGTCAATATCAACCTAATCGGTGATGACTGCTTTGATCCCAGCTGAAATGGAGATTCTTGACTCATAACTGAGGAGAAGGGCTGCTATGGCTGGAACAGAAGATCTTTTATTGAAATAGATAAATGAAGGCCTACATCCTCCTTTAGAAGAACAGTTCAATCATCTCTGGTGTTTGCATCTTAAAATGCTTTTACCAAACAAGGACTTTTTCTTCCTAAAACACACCCAATACTCCAATCATTCTGTATTTCATGGGTCCTACCTTTTGGTCTTTGTGTTCTCACTTTTATGACATCAAATTCTACCCATCCTTCAAGGCCCAGCCTGAGGTCTCCCCCTACAGGAAGGCTCCTATGGTTTCTGTAGCCCTGAGAGAGCTTTCCTTTGCCCTCTCATCCCACTTACACTTGCCCCATACCTGTCCTCTAATTACTATGTGTCTTGGTCTAATCTCTTTAACTGCATTGAAAGCTCTTTGAAGACATTGACTTCAATGTCACTTGCTCAGGAGGCCTTTCTTGACCCCATTTTGGTCTAGATCCCCCTTGGTGTGCACTCCTATAGTTACACACACACACACACACACACACACACACACACACACACCCTTTATCTCCTGATCCCTCCTGAGTTCTCTATCTCTCCTATAAGGACATCAGTGACATGTCTTGCTCACAGCTGTGTTTCCAGGGCCTAGACACAACTGGCTCAGAGTCGGTGCTGAAATGTGGATGGTTCCGTTGGTTGTGAGAGTGGCTGAGTCCCCAACACTGGCTATAGTATTTAAAGAATCACGTGGTACCATCATGAGGGCATTAGCCCATTGGACTTATTCGTTTGCTTTCTATTAATCTAATATAGGTGTATTTTAATACTAGAAGCATCAGATGAAGAAACTAAACAAGTGTGGGGGGGCAATGGTAAGATATGTACACATATAATACCTTAATAAAAAATTTTGAGAAAAAAGAAACTAAACAAGTAACTCTGAGTTAGGTAAGGTAGGTGGTGGTGTCCCCGTTTCACAGAGGGGAAACTGAGACAGTGGTTTGTAAGAGGTCACCCAGCCAGTTTTCTGGCAGAGAAATAACTAGAACCTTGTCTTCCTGATGCGAGACCAGAGGTCTCCACCAATCTGTCCTCCCCACCACGAGAGGAGAATGGGCCTGCCTTCCCATCTGATCGCAGAGGTTGTGTATAAGGAGGGGAAGGGAAGGAAGACGTTGGCAGGCTGTTTGGAGATAAGAAGAAAGGGGAAGCTGCGTAGAAAAAGCAGGCAGCAGATGTGACAGTGATAATGAACCCGGGCCACACGAGCCCTTGGTGTTTAAGGAGAACCCCTGGGAGGAAATGCTGACTTAGTCCTTCTTTACACTTCCTTATTTTTCAGGCAAGGTTTTTGTTCCTCTTCCCTGAAATCTTCATTAAAATCTATGAGTAGCCAAGTGTATTTTTATTGATTGGTTGATTTTTAGAGAGAGAGATCTATTTGTTGTTCCACTTATCTGCATTCATTGGTTGATTCTTGTATGTGCCCTGACCAGGGATCAAACCCAAAACCTTGGTGTATTGGGACAATGCTCCAACCAACTGAGCTACTCGGCCATGGCCCAGCCAAATGTATTTTAAGGTCAATCTCAGCTATGAAGAATTTGAAGAACACTATCAATTTGATACAGTAGCTAAGGAAACATAGTGGGACTCATACTACATACTCGGATGATATTTCAGTTTATTGTCACGCACAGGGTTACAAATTCCAGATGTAGTCTCTTTTTCAAAATGGTTTTGAAAATCACATCTAGGTTAGGTGTGTAAGTAGGAATCTCCTGGGAGGGGACATTCCTTTATGGGGCGTCGGGGAAGGCAGCTCATGAAATCACCACCACCCACTCTGTGCCGCTAAGTGTTTGTGGAAATGGGCCCTACGTAAGAATCGTGTGTAGAGGAAGGCATTGGGAGGTCCAAGTTGGCTGTTGCAGAGTGGTCACGGAGACGTGGATTGCAGCATGGGGAATATGGTCAATCATATCTTCAAGGCTCTGTATGGGGCCAGGTGGTGCTTGGGGCAGTGGAGGGACTACTCTTAGAGTGTGTGACTGTCTGGCCACTGTGCTGTGCATCTGAAACTAATACAAAATAATATGGAATGTAAACTATAATTGAGAAAAAAAAAGAATTGTGTGTAGAGAAAGAGCAGGTGGATTCTGAGGGAAAGCCTAAAGGTCTCTCTGGTCAAGTGCATGAGAATAAACATAAAGATCTCTATTTTCAATACTTTATGAGGCCTTTTCTTTTCTGTGTTTAGAATAGGTGGTCCTACCAGATGAGGTGGCATGAGGTACACGTTTTCTCCTGTTGTAAATTCTGAGAGGGCAGCGGCCCAGCATCACTTCTTCCCTTTTCCCCAGCCCCTAACATAGAGCCTCCGCATGCTTCCTGCACACCAGGTCCTCAGGAGTTCTTGGTAATTGATGATTTCTTCAGTGTTTACTTATGTGCGCTTTATCTCCCAAACCAAAATAGCATAGACTGAGGGCAGGTCCAACCTACATTTACAGGCTATCCTCTTTAAGTCCAATAGGAATTGTGTGCTTATAAATGTACGTTCCTAATAAAGTATTTTTCCAGTTCAATTTAACTCAATAAATAGGCTTTGTCTCACTGAGCAATAATGTGCATGCAGGCGAGCATGGGCCTAAGAGGAGGCCCAGGATATGCTGAGGGGAACTGGCTTAGCTTCTGTCCTCTCCACCTCCAGGCCTGCTCTCTGCCCCAGTGGTGAAGTGCTGCCTGTCTCAACTTCTTCCCTCATGGTGATTGTCTGGCTTCTATCTTCAGGATTGGGCGGGGGAAATTGGGGTGCAGTGGACAAGGCCCTCTGGGTCCCTTCTGTGACCTCAGAAATTAGATCAGGACAGTAGCTTAACTTGTCTCGATTTGTCTGTTTGTGCAATGAGCAAAAGCCCTGAGAAGTCAGATGAACGAACGAGTATCTAAGAATGTGAAGTTAGGTGTAGGTGTCAGTGTTTGTGTGATTATGAATGAGCAATATCCACAGGTGTGTACCAGGAGTGGCAGGTCTGTGCCTCGTCTTTAGGCACCTCTGGTGTGCACGTATGTGCAAGTGTGAGCTCCTGGCCCCCTCCCATAGGACTTCTTGTGTGGCTCTCACCAAGCCCACAGAACCAGGGACTCTGGGTTTGTCCCATGGGGGAAAAGGGAAGTTACTTAGAAATGTTAATATTATTGACTATATTCTTTAGGCTGTACTTTACATCTCCATGTCTATTTTGTCACTTTTCAATCCCTTCACTCTTTTCACCCATTCCCCCAAACTCCATCCCTTTGGCAACCCTCGGTCTGTTCTCTGTATCTATGATGAAGTCCCTAATTCACATCCTAGTTCTGAGCCAATAAGTGGATATTTATTAATATGTTTCATCACCTTGGCCTAAAAAGTTTTCCCCAATAGCTTCAATGTAATTACTAAACATGCTTTACTGAAAATAATAAATATGTGTACTTCTGAGGCTGCCCTAAGCCCAGCCTCCCTGTGACCATCAGCCCCAGATTCAGGACTTGAGACTGACCTGTGTACATGTTGTGCAGGTCGAAGCAGCGGGGCCTGGGACACTAAGGCGTCTTCGTTACCGGCTGTGCCGTCCCCACTGCCCAGGGCCGGGTGAGTACCTGCCACAGACAAGCAGCTCCATGAGATGGGAGTGGATGGTCCCACCACTGCTATGAGCAGGGCCTGCCAGGAGCCACAGAGGGAATCGGGGTGGAGGGTTCTTTCCCACTGTTTCCGTCCAGAAGAGCACACCTGCAGGACCACAGATCACAATGATGATCAAACTTGTGTTGGTCTTGGATTTCTCTGTCTGGAATGAAACCCTGGGCAGAAGTTTAGTAAAGAACAGTCACCTTCATCGATGTTTCTAACTTTCTATCCCTCTCCCTTCCTCTCTGTAAAAAAATCAATAAAATATATATTTCTTTAAAAAACAGTCACCTAGAAGCAGGCGGAAGCTGGCATGAGGAGGTGCCAGCTGCAACCTCACCTGCATAGGCACCCTCGTATCTCCAGTCTCCATCCCCAAGCAGTAGCCTGGGGTGCTGTTGGTGGAGGGGAGGACTCTGTGTGCACATTGAAAACACTGATTCTGGTCCTCATTTTACAGATGAGGAAACTAATCTCCAACGGGCCTCAGAGCCGACAGAGAGGCCTGAGTCACAGAGTAATTAGCAACAGAACTGGAACAGGAGCTCAGTTATGCCGGCTCCCTGGCTACTGGTGCTCCTGTTTATCCCCAGTTAACCCCTTTGCCATCTGCCAGTGGAGCCTATGTGAGGTGGGGGGGCGGGCACAACTGAATCCTGCTTCCTCCCTCTCCGCCTTTCCAGGAGAGCCTTTCTCCACACTCGTACCACCTTCATTGCTCTAATTTAAATTTGAGAAGAAAATGATAAGCAGGCAGTTCTACTTTATCTTTTCATGTTGCAACAAAGCCAATCCTTCTTTTTTTAATCCCCCAGGAAAAAGCCAGCTACACCACTGAAGACGGTAAGTTACTGTCGCAGTTAAACACGCTTCCTGTTTCCCAGTATTTATTCTTATCCACTCATTTAAAGTTGACAATGCTCCCAGCAAAGGGGACACAGAAATCTTAGCCCTGAAGGTGTTGTCTGGGCAGGCCTAGAAAAACTCGGAATCCTCAGTGAGCCTGGGAAGATGCTGCCTGGGAGTTCATCCTCATTTGACCCCAGCGGCTTGATGGAGGAGCCCTGGCAGATCAGCCGCCAGGGTTGGCCTCCCCTGACATCTGTCTTCCCCTCAGGGTTCCCCTGTATCTATTCCCAACCCTCTGGCTGGCACCTGACAATTGCGTAGCAGGCACACGTAGGCCTGACTAAACTCAAATTCTGGCCAGAACAAAGGGAACCTGGAGCAGTCCACTACTCAAGGAAGCCCACCTTGACCTGGTATCTACTCGGTAGCCTGACATTTATAATCAGCCACCAAACCCTGAGACAGTGGGTCCTGAGACAGAGGCCATATGCTGGATTCCCACTGCATGAGCGCTCCTGCCCAGTAGCTGCTGGGGGTCCTGCTAGCCATCAACCCCACTGACAGAGCAGGGAAGGCCCAACACCAAGACCACATTGCTCCTCCCATGAGCCACCTCCAGTGAGTTGTCACTTCATGCAAAGGTTAGACTGGAGACTGTGCATGTCCAACTGTTGCTCTTATGACTAAAAGAATGGCTTTGCATCAGAGAAATGTTCTCCTCAAATACTTATTTCAATAATATTATTGCTTTGACTTTTATTTCCACATTCAACTGTATTGAATATCTTTGCTTTTTTTTTTTTTTTTTTTAATAGGCTCCACTTGCCTCTCAACAGAATGCCTCAAGTGTGTGTGAAGGTAAATCTACCTTATTCTAAACGAGGAGTGTGGCCCTAAAACTCTTTTTAATTAAGGATTTCTATATAAATGTCTTTCTAAATTCTGGCATTATTTATAAGGTAATTGTAAACATGCAACTCAATTTTCTAAACTAAGTAGCCCTCCCAATGCAATGAGTAGTGAGTGGCAGTGGTCAGGACCTGAGCTTGCCTGGGAAGCTTCTGTGGGGTGGCTTACATGTCGGCTTGCTGACAGGTATGCTTGCCAGAAACAGGGCCGTAGCCTTCCATTGGTGTGAAGACTAATTCAGGGCCACTCATGTACCTTAGAGTCTAAGACTTAGACTAATTGTTTGGTTAAGGAACGAAACTTTTAAAAACCTGTTGATGTGTATCAGTCCTTTTGCTAAGTTTTCAAGATAATGTTTTCAGAGTTCAAATGCCTGTCTTACTTAATACATCTTCAAATGCTTTCCTTTTTTTGTTCCATCATAACCCTAGAACCTTACATTTACTTTTTATTAGAACATTACCACTCAAAAAATTGTATTTTAAAAATCCTAGGGGGAAAAAACAGAAAGAAGCAAGAATCATCCATAATCTCAACGTTTAAAATACTATATGAGTTAAATTTCTGCACCCATCTGATTCCACATTTGAAGATACCTAATGTTAAAAGCTTAGGGGGTGCTCTTCCCACCATTTCCTGAGTTAATATGGGCAGATCTACAAACCAGTGTTCTGGTTTCTCTGACGATGGACAGTGGACATTTTCTGAATGTCCGTTACAACTCCCCTGTCTGTTTAATTGTTCTAATCATTAATTTCTGCAATAGGCTTTTACATTGGCTCACACATCTTTTCTCCCCCAAGAGCTATTTCCGAGTATCACTCTCTTTCTGATGTTTTGCTTTCGTCTGCCTTTCCGTTGATGCTTTTGCCTTGTAGTCCTTCCATTTCTTGCTGTCCTCAGCAAGGGCTCATGGCATGTTCTATGCAGCTCAGATATCCTCATCCCCAAAGCATTCCCAGTGCAGGAGCTTGGCATGCCATCTCCTTAGTGACTTATTTCAAGACCATGGCAATGGCCATCCAAAACCAAAATGGGGAGCAGCCTCCAGGACAGCAGGGCCAAGCAGGTGTGACCAAAGGCTGTGGGGACCTAATGTGTTCATTGTTTCTCCTTCTGAAACTACCAAGTTGTTAGGTTGTGAACAAAACGTCTCCATGGCAGCTCAGAGTAACTTGCCACAAACCTGAAGCACGACCTTCAGAGGCCAAGCATTCTGGATTTCAGTGCACCGCACAAAACCCAGAACTGCTTAGCATCTTACTACTTTTATTCCTTGTGGGTTCCTATAACAGGAGAGCAATACTTCTCAACCTTTCTTCCATGCAGGAGACACACCATGGACATACCCAGATTTTAACATGCCCTAGATCAAACTTGAGGGAGGATAAAGCATTAAATAATTTATAATCACACCTATTAATGGCTCAGCTGCAAGTTCACCATGGGCTTCAACACAAATTTCTTACATTTCGGGTTGTGCCCATTCCCCTGTGTACTAGTTATAACTCCTCCTCTTCCTCTCCCCCTCAGGAAAGCAAGGTGAAATGTAAGAGAGGTGAACATTGCTATAGAGATAACCTTGAATTTGCTGAATTAATTTTTCAAAAAGAGTAGATCATTTTTAAAATGTCATATTTTACCACTTATCGTTAAGAAATTCCTTATAGTTGCATCTTATGACTAATGAAGACACACCCAGGGTGTGGTAACACCTGTGTGTGGGCCACATAGAAAGCAGGAGGTAGGTAGCTAAAACTTGCTCATCTCTGTCACCTGCCTGAACTCACACATTTAAAGGTCCAAATCCCATGGGGTCAGCCCCATGTTCCTTGCTAAGAGATAAAAACAGAGGCAGTAGGGTATGCCTGTAACACTGGGGAGCGGGAGAGTCCTGGTCTAATAGCACAAACACATCACCAGACTGACAGGTGCACAAACAGATAGCACCCTGGTGAAAATATGTTCATAGGAAGACATCTGACCAAACCCAGTGCTCCTCGGTTGATATTGCTCGGTTTGGGCATGGGGACGGACATTTCCCTCTAATTCTAATATGAGCATTTTCTTGATACAGAAAAACCTATACCTGCTGAACGCCACCGAGGGTCTAGTCACAGACAAGAAGCTATGCAGTCACCAGTGCTTCCTCCTGCCCAGAAGTAAGAATCCTTTCCTTTAAAAATGAGTTTCCTCTTGTTGCTGCGGGCATTAATGCCTACATTGTTACACCACACAGTGGCACACGCTGTGGTACTTGGTAAAGATCTGACATGTCATTGCTTTGCAATTAAGTTTTAAAGGGTGTTCAGCTTTTAAGTAGGTAACAACGTTAAAAGAACTGCTTAGAATCTCAGAGACCTAATATGCAGGTTAACTACTGGAATTAACTAAAATATAACGCCTTAGTCAATTAATTAAAATATAGTGCCTTAGTCAAGGCTCTTCCTTTTTCAAAAGTAAAGGGAACAATTGTTCTTATCGTGAAGGTTTTGGTGCCTCTCCTACCTTTAGATCTGGTTCACTGGCAATTCCTGTTGATTCCTTGGTGATGGGAGTGTTCATAGAGAATTCACTGTAAACAGAAAGTCAAATTTATTCATCTTGTGCTTTGCCCTTTAATAAATTTTTAAATTCTTCCTTTCAGACAAGTCCACCAAAAACCCATACCTCTGCCAAGTAAGTACTATGGAGTCATGAAGAGTAATATCAGGTAGTGGCTCAGGCTGGATCTTCCTGTCTGAGTCACCTGGGTTCTAACACAACATTGCCACCTCCAACTGGAGGATCTTAGTATCCTGGTATCCCCTTTAGCCTGTTTCATCTGTAAAATGGGGCCAAGAATATTTTTCATAGAGTTGTTTTGAAAAGTAGATTTGGACAATTTTTACTTTTTCGTTTTTAGAAGAAAAGAGTTTGAAAACTTCTTGAAAAGAAGATTAATTAAAACAATTTATAGGAAGTACCTGGTATAGTGCTTGGTACATGGAAGGTCCTCAATAAATAATAGCTATTTAAATTAAATCTAAAATGCATTTTAATGATCACAAAATCGATCTACAAAAGGTACCCTGAAAAGATTTGGAAAATATCTGGATAATTTTCCCAAGGCAAACATTACATCACCCTAAAAATACATGAATCAGGTAAGTTAGGCCTATAGAACATTACTATCCAAACCTTGATTTGCTTTCTATTTAATATAGGAAAAAAACAAATAAACAAATCCTACCTTACATGGGTAATTTGGAAAATATTCCAAAATAATCAAGATTCAATAAATTTAAGTACAGAAAATAATTGTTATATACCAAAAACTTTTGTGCATTTATACTGAATAGAAATCAGATCTTCAGGTTGTAATTCAATTTTATATTCATCTTACATGAAACGTATACTAAATATAATTTTTTAAAAGTTCTGAACACAAAGTGAAAATGGTTGAGCTATAGAAATTCTGTTTCACTGTGTAAAGCTTTATGATACCTTTTATTGTTTCCCACCCAAAGTCATTTTTTCAATTGGTAAATACTAGTATTTATTGGCCATCTGCCATATGCCAAGCGCTGTTCTAGACACAGGGAATAACAGCAGCGAATAAAGCGGAGTCCCTGCCGTTATGAAGCTTCTATTCTACTGGAGGCGGCAGACAGGGAAAAAATAAACAACCAGACAAATCATATCACATCAAGTAAATGCTAACGTGCTATAAAGAAAAACATCGCAGGGGAGCAGAGGGTGGGGGAAGAGAGTAATGGCGGCCGTGAGAACCTCTGGTTTTGATGGGCAGTCAGGGAAGGCCTCCTCTGCAAAATGGGTCTGAGAGCGCCTCCCACAAAGGGCTGATGTGAGGACAAAATGAGCTAAGATGTGGAAGACAGAACAGGACCGGCACATATTTATAGTTCTGAAAATGTCAGCCTAAAAGTCCAAATGCCCAAACTGCAGAAACCACCAAACATCTTGTACTCTGTGTGTGTGTCTTGGGAGAGCCCACCGTCCTTGGCTCCTCCCCACACCCCTAGAGCCGGCCCTTCCTTCAGACCCAGCCTTGCTGGGCCTGCCAAGCCCTTCCTGCTGCCTCCTGTTACTCTGAACATCCTGCTGTCTCCTGTGAACGTTTGGACACTTTTATCTGAGGCACTCAGTGTAGCTAAACCTGTTTCTCCCGCAGACTTGGCCTTTTAATTAAGGACAACTCTGCTTTCTCTGGTCACCCTGACCTCCTCACCTGCTTTCTTCAAACACGTTCCAGCTATTTCTTCAAATTACATCTGGAATCCAACTCTCACTGCTTCCACGGATGCCATTTGTTCCAGGCCACCCTCATCTCCCGCCGGGGCTTGCAGAACACTGACCTGGCTTCCTCTCTCTGCTCTCTCTTGCCCTCTTCTATTTCCAGCCCTGCAGCCAGTGTGATCTTGTTAAAAAGACAAGCAGATCACATTACTGCTCTGTTCAAAAACCTCCAAAAGCTTCCCAGACCATGCTTGTGAAAGCTCAAGTCATGTCAAGGGGTCCACCAGGTCCTACAAACCTGGTTCCTTCATCACCTCCTGCCTGACTTTAGCCCTTATTGCTCTCCTTTCCTCACTGCACTCTGGGCACAGGGCTCCCTCTCTCTTCCTCACTCATGCCAGGCCTTGCGTTTGCTGCGCCTTCTGCCTGAAACATTCTTTCCTGGGATGGCACATGCCTCCTCCCTCTCCATTTGAAGATCTTACCCAAGTGTCACCTCAGTGAGGCCTTCCTTCCCTGACCAGCGTATTTAAACGAACTATTTGTCAGAGGCTACCTCCAACCCCTTCCCTGCTTATTTTTCTCCATAGCATTTATGACTAAGCTCCAGGAGGGCAGGGCATTTTGCTGTTTTGTTGTCTTGTATACTAGTAACCCCAATGCCTTGATCATGCCCATAATCATGAATGAATGAATGAATGAATGAACAAATGAATGAACACCAGCTAAGAATTTTCTCTATTTCATGTATCTTCACTCCTAGACTGAATTTATGCCTAAGGCAGCAATTCTCAAACATTTTGGCCTTGGCACCATTTAACGCTCTTAAAATCAGACCCCAAAAACTTTGGTTTATATCTTTCTATTGATACTGAATATATTCATTAAAAGACATTGAAAACACACTTAGTAATCCAGTAAACTCATTGCATGTTAACATAAATAACATATTTTTATGAAGAATAACTGTATCTTCCAAACAAAAACAATTCATGGAAAGAGTGGCATTGTTTTACATTTTTTAAGATCTCTCTAATGTCTGGAATAATAGAGACAACAGGACTCTCCTCTCTGCCTCTACGTTCAATCTGTTGCGCTACGTTTTTCTGTGAAGTACATGAAGAAAACTGGGCTTCACAGAGCTTTGTATTTGAAAAAGACATGGAAAACCCCCTGAAAGGACCTTGGGGATTCCCTGCCGCCTCAGGCTGTGCTTTGAGAACCATTGCTCTTAAGGATTTGGGGTGTGTGTGTGACTTTTCAGTGTGCGTGTACCCTGCAGCAACTGCCATGGTGTTGAAGAATGGGCACAGTAACTGCTCAAGAAATGACAGAGATCCGTTGGTTTTCCAAATCCCTTTTAGGGTTTCCAGAAGGGGGTAGCCCAACGGTGGATGGCCCATTGTCCAGCTTTCCACCCAATTCCAGTGTGTCAGAACAGGTACGAAACGAACTCTTACTGTTTCCGGTGAACTGCCGCAAGGGCGTGTCTTCTTAGAAGAGAGGGTTTGGGGTGAAGCTTGAGTATTTTAAATTGTCATTTACTGCTGGGTACAGAATACTTTCCCCCCCCCCCCCCCCCCAGTTATTAAGACCTTGCTCCATTTGTTCCATTTTATATTCTCGATACCCTAAATAACAACTTGTCGTTCTTCAAAACTAGAAATGTGTTGCTTTCTATTGTTCTTCCTAGTTTCTATTGAAACTATGTCATTTTCTCAGAAAGATCCGTGGAGGTATATGATATTAAAACACTGAAGCAGCACAGTCTATACAGAGAGACGGGAATCTCTGTGTCCTTGGGCAAGTCTCGCTAAGGTTTCTCAAATGTAAAATAGGGATGACAGCATTTATCCTCCTTGCCTTCAAAGTAGTTACAAGAATCAAATAAAATAACATTTGTGAAAACACTTTGAAATTGTTAAGCACTCCACAAAGCAAAAATAGTGAGATCACAATGGAAAGGGAGATTATAACTTATTTAGGAGAAAGGAATGAATGGTTCAGGCATCTAGCAGGATTTAGTTCTTATGTTCAATTTCTAAGGTTAGCAGCTAAGGCCAGATGGATGGGGAAAAAAGTCAATTATATAACTCTGTGATTGACCAAAGGAAGCATAAACTCATGACAAATACTGGTTCACATGTAGTTAGGCAAAATGTGACTCTGTCATGCATGCACAGAAGGTATGGTGTCTTTGAAGGACCATCTCTTGCTTAACAATTCCCTCTATTTCGCAGGAAGCTGACATTCACTGTAAGCCATGGTACGCTGGTGCCTGTGATCGAAAGTCTGCTGAAGAGGCATTATACAGATCAAACAAGGTTTGGCCGCTTAAAATCTCCTATCTTGCCCTCAGCCTGTCATAGGCACAGTTGTTCTCCTAATAATATGCTAATTAAATAACTGCAATAATTATGGATGCAGGGATCTTTTTCCTTTACTTACTCAGAAGGACCTGCCATTCCCTCCTCTCTTTCAAGCATCTCCCTCTTTGTTCCTCCATCTCATCTCTACTTGTCCTTTCATTGCCACGAGGATCCATAGGCTCCTCTGCTCTCCCAACAGTGAGAGAGAAGAAGGCTCCAGGGGAGATCTCTAAAAGGCTTGGTGCTACAGGAGATCCATCCAGGAGTGCAAAGTAACAGGCTACTTTGGACCAGGGCATGGGATAAAAGGCTGAGGTCAAGATGGCACAAAGTACTGGGAAAGAGATTTGGGGAGCATCCAAGCCCAATCATGTAGGAACACTAGGGACCATTTGAGCAATCCAAGATTAAAGTGCCAATTTCTCTTTCTTTCTCTTTTCCCCTGCTGTTTTTTTCACTTGCACCCTTTGTCAGGATATGTAATATTTACATACTGTTTTTGCCACCTTTGGTTTAGTCCCAACTCTACAATTAAATGTATTAAATGCTTTCCATCATTCCCTTTGCTGGCTTTCCCAGTTATCTCTTTTTGTTTGATGAAGCTCACCTTGTACTGTAGTCTCAGGAAGGACAGTGTTCACATTATTCCCTTAATTCTTGCACATTCAAAACTGTTTTTCATAGCCTGATCCCTGGAGGAAATCTTGGCTGGATATAAAATCCTTGGCTTAAGTGTTGCTCCACTGGATTGCCTTGTTCTACCTGATGCTAATGTTATTTTCTTGTCCATATATGTAATTTGATATTTTAGTCTAAAACTCTGTAGATATTTTGTTTTTAAAGTTTAATAGTTTTACCAGAAGATGTCTCTGAGTTGCTTTCCAGGTCAATTTTTTTCAGGCAGAGGGAAGCCCTTTCAATAAACAGATTTAAGTTTTCTCTTATTTCCAATATGTTTTCTTAAATTATAGTCTCAAAGAATAGTTCTGGTTCATTGTTTTGTTTTTCTTCTTCAAGGAATCAAATAACATGTATTTTGGACCTTTTTTTGTCTCTTTCATTCCAACCACTCTGACCCTGTTGTTGTACTTCCTTTTTCTTAATCTCCCCTCACTCCCACCCCTCTGTCTTGGTGGTTTCCATACCTTCACTCGGAAGCTGTTGTCCCTTGGGCATCTTGTAATTGTTTCTTCATTTCTGAGACAGGTTTGTCTTCCTTTTTCTTTTTTTTAGTCTTTTTTTTTTAGTATTTTTTTTTTATTGATTTCAGAGAGAGGAAGGGAAAGGGAGAGATAGAAATATCAATTATGAGAGAGAATTATTGATTGACTGCCTCCAGCATACCTCCTACTGGTGATTGAGCCCACAACCCAGGCACAATGCCCTAACCCAGAATCAAACTGTGACCTTCTGGTTCATGTGTCGATGCTCAACCACTGAGCCACACCAGCCAGCTCTCTTTATTTTCTTTGCAGAATTTGTTCAACTGTTGTTGCATTTTCTTCCTGTTTTTTGTCCTTTTGTTCATAATTTTTGAATTTATGATTCTAGAATATTTTATAAAATATTTCAATTTGGAATGTTGTGTTACAGTTTTTATCTGCTTCAATCTAAGTTTTGGGGGAGAGCATTTTCATCAGCTGAAATATTTTTACCCCCAATTTCTACTTTCTTCTTACAAGTACTTTTGAGTAAAATTTGTTTGATAACATTTTTTTTATTCACAGGCAACTTGTGGACATGGTTCCTAGTTCAAGAGTGCCCTCTAGGTTTGATCTTAATGTGTCCCTTCACACATTTCTAAATTCTAAAACATAATATCTTTATTTAGGGCATCAAAAAGTGCATTGGTTTCAGGATTTTTATAAGTATATGTAAATATATATAAGTATAAAATATAAGTTTATATTTTGTATAAGTATGTAGTTTACTGAAGTGTTTTCTTGGAAAATAATAAAATAAACTTATCAACAATAGAAAAACTTATAACTAAATACTTATATTTTGAATATAATATAGCTATTTTTCATAATCTTATTTTTAACTTGTGGAACTATAAGTAATACTAACCATAATTATGATTTTCATTTAATAAACAGGATGGATCATTTCTCATTCGGAAAAGCTCTGGTCATGATTCCAAACAGCCATATACACTAGTTGTATTTTTTAATAAGCGGGTATACAATATCCCTGTGCGATTTATTGAAGCAACAAAACAGTATGCTTTGGGCAGAAAAAAAAATGGTGAAGAGGTCAGTAATTTCTCTTTTAATACAACTCTGTAACTATGTATTGAACTCAATGGCATCATACTATATTAGATGCTAGAGATGAGGAGAAAGGATACAAAAGTACTTGATCCAAGGCTTGCACACATGTTGTAAGTAGATAAAGTACTATTTGGGGGCAGTATCTCCTATGAGAGAACAGAAAGGAGGAAAGACTGATATGATGTAAAGACTATATCTTGGTCCTTTTATCCTGTTATTTAGTGGGGTCAGTCTGATTCAGTATTTTAGTCCAGGAAACTAAAAATCAAGGTTGAAATGTCAACTAGAATTAATGTTATAGAAATCAAGATCAGTGTCCAAAGCTCCTAAGTCAAGAATTAGGATCTCAGTTCAAATACAGTACCAAGGTGGATGACCAGAGAAGGATCAGAAGAGATGCAAAAACCTGAGTTGAAGCCTTAGACTATACCCTTGGGCCAGAATGAGCTTTTGGGCCTGCTGTAAGAAAAAGGCATTACAGTAGGTCTTTCTTGAATACCAACCAAACATGAACTTCAACTCCTCTTTAATCTGTACCAAACTCAATGCTTACTATATCTCTGTTTAGCCAGTTTGTTCCTATAAGGGGTCAGAAAGGGAGTGGTACTTGTTCTGATCTTGAATGATGCACTGATTTGAATAAATAGAATGAAAATTGGAATGGATGAGAAGTGGAAAGAACAATCCAAGCAGAGAAAATAGAATTTTAAAAGTTCAAAAATGTTATTTTCAGTATTCCTTCAGAAATAACTACACCCATTCCAAACCCAGCACTTGTTAGATAGTAATTGTTAGAAAGTATCATAATTTCTGAAGTGTCTCTTCTCCATTAGATGAGGCCAGGGGCTACAATGATGCACTGATTTGAATAAATAGAATGAAAATTGGAATGGATGAGAAGTGGAAAGAACAATCCAAGCAGAGAAAATAGAATTTTAAAAGTTCAAAAATGTTATTTTCAGTATTCCTTCAGAAATAACTACATCCATTCCAAACCCAGCACTTGTTAGATAGTAATTGTTAGAAAGTATCATAATTTCTTAAGTGTCTCTTCTCCATTAGATGAGGCCAGGGGCTACACTATGTTTTGTTCGTCTCTATATTTCTAGAACCATAGCACAAGGTAAGCTTCAGTGGATGCTTGATAAGTGCTTATTAAATGAATGAAATGATTTGGGGATGGAGTGATTACAGGCAGGAGAATAGCATTTGTAAAATGAACTGATAGGGTCATATGTCAATTAGTGTATTCTTTATTTTGCTTTTTCTTAAATATGGTAAAAAAACAACAACACATAACACATATAATAAAATGTTTAAGTGTACAGTCTAGTAGTGTTAATTATATTTACAATGTTGTGAAACAGATCTCCACGGTTTTTTATCTTGCATATCTGAAACTCTATACTCACTGAAAACTCCCCTTTCCCACTCTTCTCAGTCCCTGGCAACCACCATTTACTTTTTATTTCTATAAATTTGACTACTTGGATACCTCATATAAATGAGATCATACAATGTTTGTTCTTTTGTGACTACCTTATTTCATGTGGCATAATATCCTTAAGGTTCACCCATGTTGTAGCATGTGACAGGATTTCCTTTCTTTTTGAGGCTACATCGTATTCCACTGTATTATATATCACATTCTGTTTACTCATTCATCTGTTGATGAACATTTGAGCCACTTGTACCTCTTGGCTATTGTAAATGATGCTGCTATGAACATGGGTGTGCAGATATCTCTTCAAAACTCTGCTTTCCATTCTTCTGGACATATATCCAGAGTTGGATTGCTGGGTCATATGGCAGTTCTATTTTTAATTTGGGGGGGAATCGCCATGTTATTTTCCATAGTGATTGCATCATTTCATTATCCTACTAACAGTACACAAGGGATCCAAATTTTCCACATCCCTGCCAACCCCTGTTATTTGGTGTGTGTTTTTAAATAGTAGCTATCCTAAATGAGTGATATTTCATTGTGGTTTTAATTTGCATTTCTCTGAATGTTAGTGAATCTTAGCATCTTTTCATGTTTGTTTGCTATTTGTATGTCAACTTTGAAGAAATGTCTATTCAAGTGCTTTTCCAATTTTTAAATCAAGTTATTTGGTCCTTATTGTTGAGTTGTAGGAGTTCTTCATTTTTCTGGATATTAACCCCTTTCCAGATACATGATTTGCAATTATTTTCCTCCACTCCAGAGGTTACTTTTCACTCTGTTAATTGTGACCTATGATGAGCAGAAGTTTTTAAGTTTAAGTTTGTTTTTGTTGCCTGTGTTTTTGGTATCATGACCAAGAAATCATTGCCAAATACAATCTCATAAGATTTTCTCCCATGTTTTCTTATAGGAGTTTTTAAAGTTTGGGATTTTATTTTGCTTTTAATAAAGTCTCAGATAGTTAGAAAATGCAAAATTCTTGAATCTGAAAACACAAACTAATCAAGATTAAAGTAGGGTTTTAAATACAGATTGCATTATCATTAACCTCAGTTAAATTTTAACAGAACTGTCTGTTTTTCCCTACTCACAAAAAAACCTTCATTCTCACCGCAACTTTATCTGACAAATCTTTTAAACTAAATGCTCCTAATAGTAGTAATCAGTGATAGGAGATGGTGATGACCCTAGTAAAACAGAGTGACTTTGGACAGGTGGTTTCATTCTAAAGCCTCTCCAGGGGTTCAGTACTTCTATGAGGCTTAAGGGTGGGTGAGGGAGCTGTCTTCTTTAGAGGTCCTGAAATTCTCGCATAAAAACTGAGCTCTAAGAGGGGCTCTGGACTTCATTGTTCTGCTAGGAAACTCTGGTAAACAGGAATTTCTCTTGCCCTAAAGACTCTTCATCCCTACCTGAGAATGGATAGATAGAGCTTTATCTCTCTCCCCACATATCCAGCCTATGGATTCCAAAATAAGTAGTATCTATATAATAAAAGCCTAAGCAACTGTTACAGCTGAACGACCAGAACGACTGGTCACTATGATGCGAACTGACCACCAGGGGGCAGACACTCAATGAAGTAGCTGACCCCTGGTGGTCAGTGAGGTCCCACAGGGGGAGTGCCGCTCAGCCAGAAGCCAGGCTCACAGCTGGCGAGCGCAGTGGCGGTGGTGGGAGTCTCTCCTGCCTTCGCAGTAGCACTAAGCAGCAGCAAGCTGAGCAGTAAGGAGCCTGCCGCTAAGAAGCAGCGAGCCGAATGGTAAAGAGTGAGCAGGCGGGCGGTAAGGAGCGAGGGATCCTGGATTGCGAGAGGGATGTCCAACTGCCGGCTTAGGTGGACATCCCCCAAGGGGTCCCGGACTGCGAGAGGGTGCAGGCTGGGCTGAGGGACCCCCTCCCTACCCCAGTGCACAAATTTTGTACACTGGGCCTCTAGTATTATTATAATGGCATCTGGAAGTATTAACAGAGTCCATTAAAACTCTTACTTAAATGATCTATAATAAAAAGATTATTTCTGCATATACCAAACATCTGAATGGAAAATGAAAACTTTAGTTACATGATGTCTATCATGAGGATACTTTGAAAAGTCTGTTTGTCTATATTTGTGTTTAGATATATATAGGTAGAAAAAGTAACCAATTGATTATCTGTTTAACTTTTTTATGCAACTGTTGTTTTTTGTTTGTTTGTTTTATGTGTTTTTTAATATATATTTTTATTGATTTCAGAGAGGGAGAGAGAGAGGGAGAGAGATAGAAACATCAATGATGAGAATCATTGATTGGCTGCCTCTTGCACACCCCCTACTGGGAATCAAGCCCACAACCCGGGCATGTACCCTTGACCGGAATTGAACCCGGGACCTTTCAGTCACCAGGCTGACGCTCTATCCACTGAGCCAAACCAGCCAGGGCTATGCAACTGTTTTAATATTGTATAGATACAGTATTGAGTAGTTTTATAGCTCTGACATCTGTTTGCTGCATTTTATTAATCATGAGATTTTTAGTTATCCTACATGTATGAATATCTTGAATATACTGAATTAGTATAGACAGAAAAAAAAAGAGCACTGAGGGAAAATGCAACTAAGTTATGTTCAATTCTTCATACAATTTAAATTTTAAAAAATATGCCAAGATCGTTCCCTACTTTAAACATTTCAACTCAACTCCCTTTTTCAACCATTAAGTCTCTAAGCAATACTCAAAAATATTCAGGAACTAGAAAAGAATGAGATGTTTGTTTGTGTAAGCATAACAACTCTCTCTTATGTTTCATGGGTTCAGAACACACTTTTTCCTTGGAATCCATTTCAAAAGGTTTTGCTATTTCATTTCCAGTTCTTGAGTTCATAAATTTAACTTCCAACTGCATCAGTTTAACTACATGCTATGCCAAACAAATAGAATGAATGTCTTTATAAATGTCATTGGCAACTGCAATAGAGATGAATGATTGAAGAGAAAGTAAGAAATAAAGACTGAAGATACTCAAAGGTCCCTATCGCTCCCCTCTCCACCCTGACCTAATATTCAGATGACCAATTATCTAAAAGACAACTGATATTTCATTTGAAAAAGTTGGCCGGTATTCTGAATACTTTACTTTATTCAATATATAGATTTTTGAAAGCTATCTAAAGAATTAATAAGGCTTTAAAAAATGTTTATTTCAGACTATCATCTGAAAAATTAAAAGACAATAAAATCAATTGGTAATAATTGCTAAATTCATGGCACTGCTGCAAGAACAATCACCACCTTTTAAAAAGTGACTCCAAATTCATTTATTTGATGATCGTGAGTTTGTAGCACTTTTGTACTATCAATGCATTGGATTTCATGGTCTCTGTTAAATTTAATTTACTTTTCACTTAAAACACTGCTCATTTTTTCAGAAAAATACAACTTTAAGATCTAGAGAATAGGGATTAATATATAGAAAAATAAGTATGTATGGTAAGAACATAGCATGAATTAGGCAGTAATTTAGCTCTATACTTACTGGGCACTGAAGCAAAGATAGAAATATGATGGTTTATAAAGCTTTCCTTATTCATTCAAAAAAGAAAACAAAAAGAAAAACATGAATCTTGGAAATAAGTCTTTCCTGACACTAAATCCTAAGGTTAATTTATTACATCAGTCCTAGTATCTAAGACTGTGCAACCTAACAGTGAATAATGTAGAGAAATTTACTGTATGAGTTTTACACTAAATACAGACAATATTAAAGCATTACATCATAACTCAATAAACTAATTTATCTAAATACTTAGATTAATTGAAGCTGTCGGCTGTGTTTTTAGTATTATTAAATATAAGAAAAGGCCAAGGTCTGCCACCTTGAAGGTTACAGTCTTTGTTAAATTAGACTTTTTTTTTTTTTTTTTTTTTGGTAGAATGTCAGCTGGGACCTCATAACTTTGACTAACTTGAGGAAGTGGAAGGAGATGGGGGAGTGAAGCTCAAAGTTAACATAAATACCAATTTATAATTCATCTATGTTTCCTTGCTCTAGTATTTTGGAAGTGTTGCTGAAATTATCAAGAATCATCAACATAGTCCCCTGGTTCTTATCGACAGTCAAAATAACACAAAGGATTCCACAAGACTGAAATATGCCATTAAAGTTTCATAATGTTTTTAAAAGGAGGTCAACATCATTGCTTCGGATATTTGCTCTACTTCTCCTTTTAAGAAAAAGTCCCCAAGCTTCATATTTTGGATGATGAATCATCCAATAATAAAATAGAAGATGGAGGTAGCTATTGGAGTGGTCATCCATTTCCTTAGAAGAAGCTCACATGGACTTGTTCTATTGCCTGACCTGATGAACTGTTAATATCTAATGAGATTGAGTTATCGTGCTATTAATATTCTCCCAATAAATGTTTTTATTTAAAAGAAACGTGTAAAGTATCTTCAATCATGTAAGAAAATAACACTCTATTCTCAAAGTAAGAAAAATGTAATCTTGGATAAAACAAAGCGGCTGGAAATTTAGGCCAGTACACTGCTCACTGGTGCACTAATGTAACCAGGACATCTACTGACAATGCTCGACAATTATGTCTTGGTTATAATTTTTATTTGTAGAAAATAAAATACAATGTTTAGTTATAAGTACAGATAAGGGGGGTGTGATGGTTCTCTTTTGTGAGTACTCCCAACTGTGGGAGATATATAAATGACCTTTCTAGAAGTTTCTGTCCATAATTATGTTGTTAACTTTGCTTATTAAAATAATTATACCCTCTTTGATATGCATGTCTATTATATGGACCCTAAACTTGATATTCAGTTCAAAGTAAGATGAGGACAAAACAAAACTAGGGAACATCCCACAGAACAAGGGCAGGAAAGAGACTGATGAACACTAAGGAATAAAAGATATACCATTGTGAGCAGCCCTATCCAAGATCATAGCTCATCCCAGAAATGAAATATACTTTGACTTTAGATAGCATTGAAATGATAAACTAAGATAAATCTAATAATGAGGAATGTACTTGATCAATGGATAATATAGCAATCTCTGAAAGGATTTTGAAAGCCTAGAAGGTAATGATTTTGGAGTAACTCAGACTCACCTGTAAAGGTAAGTGTATTTTTAAATGTCATATACTGTCATGATGACTATTTATGTTATGAGTTGAACTGTGTTCCCCCAAAAGGATATGTTGAAGTCCTAACCCCCAGTGCCTCAGAATGTGACCTATGGGATCTTTACAGATGTAGGTTATTAGGGTGGGCCCTAATCCAGTATGATTGGTTTCCTTATAAAAAGGGGGAATTTGGACACAGTCACAGACATACACAGAGGGAAGACGAAGTGAAGAGATACCTAGGGAAGACACCATGTGAAGACAGAGGATTCAAGTGATGCACTTACAAGCTTAGGCGTGCTGAAGATTGCCAGTAAACACCAGAAGCTAAGAAGAGGCAAGAAAGGATTTCCCTACCGGATTCGAAAGGAACATGGCCCGGCTGACACCCTGATTTCAGATTTCTAGTCTCCAAAACTGGAAGACAATAAATTTGTTTTTTAGTCACCCCATTTGTAGTACTTCATTAAAACACCAGGAAACTAATATAATCCATATACATTTTTGACAATGAAATCAGATACAAATGGGTTTTAGAAATTTTGTTTGGAAAGCTCTTTCTTCCTTCTAGAAAAACAGTACAATCACTTAGAATGTACTAAAAGAGATAATTCACCATTTAGGGGAAAACTCGGTTTATCTTTGTAAAACAAAGCATTCATTTGTAGTGTCTAGTATGACCTTTCTAGTTCATCAGTGTACCTCAATGTTACATGGGATTATTTTCTACTTAAGTAAATCCTCACTAGTTCCTTTTGTTACGACAGTGATCCTGGCTCCATAACAACCTCTTCTGCCCCATCACCACTCTACTCTTCCAAGTGGCCTATTCCACCCAGCTAAGTGGAAGAGTGTAGCCATGAGATTATATTAATCCAATTGGTTGCTATTCAGCCCTGTTGGTGGATTTCTTGGAGCAGAAGCTATGAGAATTTCTTGGAGATTAAGCCAATCTCTGCCAAAGGATCCACTCTTCTATAAAACTGGGAGAAACACCTAACTCAAGACAGCAGTCTCCTCCACTCCCCACCTCATCAAGAATTCCACTGGAGGGTGGCCCTCTATACTTCTCTAAAACCCTCCTCTGCAGGTGGTATAGGCTTTCCTATCTATACATATAAAGAGGTAATACGCTAATTGTCCATTATGGTGTCCCAGTAATGACCAATTTGCATACTGACAGACCAGCCGGAGGCTGCACATACAGCAGGGGGCTGGCGGCCAGAGCCAAGTTCTCAGGGGTCTGAGGAGAATGCCTGACAGGAGCCCGGTTGGCAAAGAAGGAAGAGGAAGCGGCCACGGGGAGCTCTTCCAATCCTCCTGCTCGGAACCCTACCCCAGCCCCCACACCCCTGGGGGACAGGGAGGCTGACCGGATGGGGAGAAGACCCAGCCTTAGTATTTCATTAAAAAATTTTTATATTTGACTCTGTACTACTGAATGCTTAGAAGATGGTAAACTTTAAAAATTAAACTTTTTTTGCCCAGCCAGTGTGGCTCAGAGGTTGAGCGTTGATCTATGAACCAGGAGGTCACGGTTCGATTCCCAGTCATGGCATATGCCCAGGTTGCAGGCTTGATCCCCAGTGTGGGGTATGCAGGAGGCAGCCAATCAATGAATCTCTCTCACCATTGATATTTCTCTCTTTCCCTACCTCTCTGAAATCAACAAAAATATGTTTTTTAAATTTTAAAACTTTTTTGAAGTTAGTGCCAAATTGTGAGGTCCATATTTCAATGGAGATGGATAAATAGGGGTGGGGAGGTGGGGTGGAGGAGATAAACAAATTCCTGATTCAGAAGTTAGATTGCAAAAATAAAACTTACTCTTCTAGTTGTAATAAGTACTTCAAACTACTGAATATTGTATTTTGGAAAGGCATCTTTAGCTCAGTTTCAGCAGAGAGAAAAGAAGGGATAGAGGGTTTTTTTAATTATCTGCTCTGGCAATAAAGTAGCTCCAAAAAGGTTTGGCTCCTTCAGAATAATCCATGTTAACAAAGTCAGCAAAAGGGACTACCTAGAGTACCTGAGGCATGAAGTGTTTTTAAACGGCTTTTAAAACTTTAAGTAAAAAGTATGTATCTCAACATTAGATTTACTTATTTACTTATTTTTACTGGTTTGGCTGTTCTCAGATGTATTTTTTTAAATTTACTGGGGTGACAGTGATTCACAATACCATACAGGTTTCAAGTGTACAACTCAACAAAACATCATCTGCACACTGCATCATGTGCACATTGCCCAAAGCAGTCTCTTCCCATCCTCATTTATCCCCCCTTGCCCACCACCACCTACCTCCCTTTCCAGCTCTGGCTATCGCCACACTGTTGTCTAGGTCTATGTGGTATATATATGTTGTGTTTTTTTTTGTTGTTTTTTTTTTTTTTTTGTGTGTGTGTGTGTGTGTGTGTGTGTGTGTGTGTGTGTGTGTAAGGGGGGGGGGGTTTTAACCCTTCACCTTCTGTCATCAGTCCCCAAACCACCTTCCCCTCTGACAACTGTCAGTCTGTTCCATGTAACCATGCCTCTATTTCTATTTTGTTCCTCAGGTAATGTTGTTCTTTAGATTCCACATATAAGTGAGACCATATGGTATTTGAAATGTATTTTTATAGTGCTGCAAACATTGGCAAGATTGTTCTTTCTCTTCTCTAGTCACAGAGGGTGATGCATCGTAATAGATCTATTCATAACAACAGAGCATTTCAATTTTATTCCTGTTAGGTTACTGAAGGGCATAAACGACCCTATTGGTTTCCTTATAAGCACAACCATAGTAAAATTATGGTGTTGCCCTTCTCAAACAAAATTTCAAATTTCCCCTGTGATTTGGGGGGGAGGAGAAGCCCACACTTTATTTTGCATAGTCCACTAGAAAACAAACCTTTAAAATCTAAATTATTTCCTAATAGAATAAAATTCCCATTCAATTTTATCACAGCAGGAAAAATTGTATAAACACAAACTTAAATTTAATTGAAAACATCCATTAACAATGAAATTAACAATGTTTACCATTTAAACACCATACACATTATTAATATACACTGTATATTTCCAATCAACTCCATTCTTAGGCTCAATTTAAGAAACACAATTTTAACAGATTTTATACAAAAAATACTTCACTAAGAAAGTAGACAAAATGCACAAAAACAGTACATGTATAATGTGCATAGCAAGATTAGCTTGAAGCATCTATGTATGGCTTTCTTTAAAATAAAATTATTTGGGGAATGGGCCCATTTGGGACCTACTGTTACAGTTGATATATGTAAACTGTTTCACATCTTTTAGGCACTTATTAATAATAGTGTTCAATCCCTGAAAAAAAATGAATTTATCCCAAAAAAGAAAATTCTACTTCTGAAATAAAAACCAAGAAAATAACATGGGTAAAGTCTTATATATTCCTTTTAAATTAAACAACCAGTTTTATTAGTGCATGCACAGAACTAAATTGGAAAAAAAAATAAACTTTTATATCTAAAACTTTCTGTGCAAAATTTACACAACTGAAAATTACAAAAATATGTACAAGGTTTAAGTTCTTTGTTATGTACAGAAAAGAAGCCCTGAAGTTTTCATTCAACCAATGAAAATGTCATAATACTTGTAGTAACATTGTAACAAAAAAATTATATAGTATATAATTTTGCAATAAAAGAACTCCATTATCCAATTACCCAACAAAACTTGATCCAAACTTACAAACTGAAAAGTTTAAACTGATGATTCTGTCCTCGCCATGAATATATCCATTTTAAAACTTTTACCTGTTGGATATGTCCCTTAGGAATCCATCCTGAAGTTTTATGCACCACCACTGAATACATTATTAATGCTTATTTTCAACCGCCAACAGTAAGAAAATAATCTGCTTTGGGTTATGACATACTGAAAAGATGCTAACAAAAATGGTTTGTCCCAATGTGGAGACGTTCAGACACTAATTAAATACAGACAAAAATATTTCTCACTTTACTAATTTTGCTTCAAAATACTGTTTCTGTAGTTTTTAGGTTTTGAGAAAAACCATTCCCTTGAAAATGTTTCTACGTTCCACTTTTTTTAAAGGGATGACAGCCAAAAAAAATTGGCAATTTGGTTTATGGGGGACAAACAATTTAAGTCAAATAATCATAATTCTAGGTAAGGGAATCACTGGAGAATATAATCAACAGAAGTGTTCAAGTTCTTTAGCTGGACGTCATCCTAGACCTAGAGAGTTTAATTCTTTCAAGGCCACCCGTCTACTGCAATGTTTGAGATTGCCATTTAGAAAATACCTTGCAAGGAAGAGTGTTACAATCTCTGACATGGGCCACAGCTTATGAGAGAAAAATAACTTACTTATCAAAAACTGTCTTCAAATGTTATGAATTGTACTGTACTGAATTAAATGTACTCTCAAAAGAATTATATACTTAGTAGATGTAGAGTAAGTTCTTTACCCAAGCTCTCTTAATATATCCTCACAAATAATGTGAAACTCCTTCAGTTCCATGGTGAAAGAGCTCTGCAGAGGAACTATACTTAATCAGATTCATAAGGCTGGTGGAAGAGAAAGAATGATGGGGCTGTCAGCCATTACCAAGTCACTGAAGAACTAAATTGGGAAAACATTTTTATCAAAACTTTCTTTAGCAGTAACTTCCCAAGAACACATTTTTAAAAAATAAAATCAAGATACATCTGTGCTGTGATGAATTTCTTTCAAAACTTATGTGTGCACTAATAACATTTTCAAACATCACACATAAAACCTTTTCTCCTCTATGGAATATATCACTTTTGAAATGTTTAATTTCAGGTACAGTGTTGAAGAAGAAAATGTCCAAATTAAGGTAGTTAAATCCATGGTTTTCCCCTAAGATAGTTTTTTCTTTTCCTTGGTAATTTACAGTAAATTATTCTAACACATTCCAATCACGAGTAGCTTCCATTAAATGTCTCTGCCCATGACCAGCCCAAGCATCCTGATTGTCAAATACTCTCCCACAAAACCAGCAGTTAAATGTAGCCTTCAGAACATTTTCAGAGGTAGTTTTCACAATCCGGTAATTGTTTTTGCTTGTCTTTTTGAGTGTTAGTTTTAGTACAAATCTTTCTTTCACTGAACTAATAGGTTTAAATGTTTTGTGCCTCTTGGAAAAATCACAAGTTGTTTTAGAAGGCTTACAACAAACTGGTTTCAGTAAAGCACTGAGAGTTCTTTCTGACAATGTAACCTTAAGTACATGTCCATTAAATTTGGAAATCGTTTTCATTACATTTACTACTTCTGGTGCATCTGCATCCGGATGATTCAACACTACAACTGGTTGATTTCTCCTGGGACATTTCACAAGCTGTTTGGAATTAAAGGGGAAAAGTCGCAATGTTCTGACTGAATCTTTTGAAAGCCTAGCTCTGCTGAATCCAAATGATTCGTGGACATCTTCAGGTTTAACCTTTTCTTTACACTTTCTATGTAATGTTGTTTTTCTTGGAGGTTCTTGGTAACTATCCCTACACTTTCGTTTACAGTTTCTGTTTCTAGATACACTGCCAGTTTCAGAATCTTTACTTCTTACATGAGTTTTTATTCTTGAAAAATTTTGGGGTGAAGTCTTTTGTTTATTAAAGCTTCTTCCAATTGTACAATTTGTTTTACACCTCAATACCCTGGCCTCTGAATGGTCACTGGCATGTACTGGTTCCTCAGAAGATTCAGATGTTGCAGTAGAAGTTACCACAATTTCATTTGCTGGCATCATATCATCTAGTAAGAAGGGTAAGGCATCTCTAGAAGAGTCTGGCTCTTTTTGCTCTCCTCCTGCAGTCTGATTAGATGATACATTGTTTTTCTGCGATGAGAATACAGAGTTGCTTACTGACAGATTATTAGCAGCAGTCACATTTAAAACAGGGTTAAAGATTTTCAGCAATATTTTTTGTGGTGTCCCTTCAGGGTTCTTTGGCTGTATATTTTGATAATAAGTACTATTTTGGACTAATTTAGGCTTAAGCAGCTCAGTTTTATTTGGCAACACACACTTCAAAAATACAGCTTGTTTGCCATCAGGCAAGAGGGTAAAAAGAGGTGGTTTTGGAAAAATCTCGTTCTGCTGTTTTGCTGGATCCAAGATATTTGACTTAGTGCTCGGATGCTCAGATATTATTATATTAGGAGGAGGCACCGGTTTCCCTGAAGAACTTACTGGCGTTTTAATAATGTAAGGGCCTTTTAATGGCAAAGTATTTTCTGAGCTACTTTTCGTGCTCAAACAACTGCCAATGCTGGAGCAAAGTGTAGGTGTCAGACAATTACTGTTTGGTTCTACCTTTAAAAAAGGTGTTCTGCAAGGCTCTTTTGCTGTAGTTCCACAAGCTTGAGCACTCTCACTTTTTACAGTGTTAAC
The DNA here is from genome assembly GCF_951640355.1 of Cnephaeus nilssonii. Classification (NCBI taxonomy): domain Eukaryota; kingdom Metazoa; phylum Chordata; class Mammalia; order Chiroptera; family Vespertilionidae; genus Cnephaeus; species Cnephaeus nilssonii. Next base: position 40,790,866 of record NC_137087.1, on the reverse strand, counting down.
ACCTTCAAACTTCCCATTATTAAGTGTTAAAATCATCCCAGGTTTCTTGTTTAAAAGAAGAGTAGCAGGTACACCTTGCATATTAACCTGTGGTTTTCCTGAAACAACATGTAGTCCAGGCTTATTAGCAATGTGCAACGGTACAAAAAAGCCTTTTGTAGTCTGAACAAATACAGCTTTTTTTGGTTCTGAATTTACAAGTGGACTCTGCATATATGAAGAACCTAAGTTTTGTGTAGTGGCACGTAACTTGTCTTTTACGAGCTGCTGCGTTATTATTGCATCTGATTGAGTCTTAAGTAGTGTGCCAATACCTGAAATTTTAGGTGTCTTCTCTGAATCTCTCACATCTTGTGACACTGACAGCATTTGTGTTTCTTTTCCATGACATTTTAAATTCAGATAATTTGGTGGCACATTAATCCCCATACTACAAGATGGAATTGGAAAGATGCCTTGTACTTTGAAGTCCTTTGAAGATTCAATAATTTTGCCTTCTCCATGTTTCTGAAATGACTGGTCACAGTGAAGTGACAGGACTTTATCTGGAGTGTTACTAGAGTCTTGTTTTACATCAGATTTTGTCTTTAATTCATCTTGAAGCAACTGGTTTACTTCAGGTGGCAAAAATTCTGATGCCTGTTCACTCTGAAGAGAAAACACAGATGTGATTCTAGGCATCACAGGTGACTCAACAACGGAAATGTCATCATTAGATTTTTCAGTCATGCTCTCTAAATTTTGATTTTCATTAATATACAGGCTCTGTTCATCAATGTCTTGTCCTTTTTCTAAAACACACTGTTCTTCTATTTCAGCTTGAGTTTTTAAAGTTTCACCTTTATTTAAAAGGCTAGTTAACATACTATCTGAGTTTGAGCTCTCCTTTTTCACTAGTGATGAGACTGATTCACTTACTGGTTGCTGAACAACTGTCTTGCTTGATGAAGATTCTCTTTGAGGACTTTCACACATTGCTATTCCTAAAGACCTACGACGTTTTTTTAAATTATTCACTTTCGAATAATTATGAAAAGGTAATGATCCATGGTTGAAAGATTCAACAGGTAATTCAGAGTTGACATAATTAATACAATAGTTATGCATATCTTCACTTTTGTATGCATTTGGTTTGGTAGTAGAGTTGACTTTATCTGGACTTTTAATGTCAGCATCTGAAACCTTAGGGCGACTATGAGTAACATGACTTCCCAGTAAGTTAACATTATCTCTTGTTTCAACTTTTGGGGTCAAATTCACCGATGATGTAACTAATTCTGATGATGTTGGCAAAGAAGATACACTTTTTTCATCATCCACTGTTTGAAGTGTATTACTCATTTGAGATAGCACAGCTATTTCTTTTTCTGAAGTTACTTTCCCGGCAGGTATAGGAGATGAACATGAAAATGTAGGTGCTTTCATGTAAACCGTGTCACTTACCTCAGTTTTTACTCTTGTTAAAAATCCAGTGGTGTCCAAAGTCTGCAGCTGCAAATTAGCAGTACCGTCCTTTGCAGCATCTGACTGTGAGCCTGGTGAACATAAATTCTGTTTAATGGTAGGCAACAATTTTATTACAATATGTTGTTTTCCATCCACCATCTTGAAGCCCATAAACTTAGCACTATAGTTAGCTGGAACTGTTATTCTATTATTTTTCACGGTTACCACTGTAGGTCCTTGTACAGCAGTTTTTGAGGAACCAGAAGTAATATTTGATAGCTCTCCAGCTTTATTATACTGTCCAGTGGACAGAAGAGTTGGCTTTTCTGACTCTGACTCAGCAGTTTTATCATTATTCTCACAGTGTAGTCGTTCATCCTTTTCTTCATTTAAATGTTCTTGAGTAAGATGGCTCTGGTCTTCAGATTTAGCCTGTGTTTTGTTCATGTTTTTAAGCACTTCAGTGTTTTGTTCTATACTTTGATCACTTTCATTGTTCATTTTCTTACGTTTCCAGAATATCTTCCTAGATGTACCTATTTTGTATCTTTTAAGTATTAGCTTAAGTCCTACTGAAGTCTGTGCCATCCTTTTTTCATATTTGTCTTTTTCCAGTTTTTCTTTCGCATATAAATGTTCTTTGTGTAAAGTTAAAACATGTCTCACAAGGTACTCTCTCTTTGAGGTACCAAACCTACAATATTTACAATTGAAGGGAAATGTAACAGAATGAACATGAAGTTGCTTCTGAATCTCTCCTCTGGTAAAATATATATGATGGTATTTATCACTTTTATAATGGACTTCATTGTGTCTATGAATGTGCTGAACAAATGTGCCAACATCCAGGGTGGAGAATGTGCACTTTTCACATTGAAAACTACCATTTACACAATGTGTGGATATAAAATGTTTTGTCAAGTCTAATAAAGTATATATTTTTTCATCATTACAAATGTCACATTTTACTAAAGTGCCTCTATGGATTCGTCTGTGTAGTTTAAATATCTGGAAGTCATTTGCTGAAAAACTACACATTTCACAAGGATAGGAAGGTAATTCCCCCTGGTGCCACATTTGAAAGTGTTTTTGCAAATCATTTGGGCTATATCGAGTGCTATCTTGGCATTTTAAACAGTTGAAACTGAGTACTTTTGCAGACATTTTTATACCCGTTTCTTCAACTTTCTCAGACTTATGAAGCAACATACACTCCTCTATACAGTTTCCAGTCTTCATATTGATAGATTTCCTTGCAGTCTGTGGTTTATGCTGAAATAGTTTTCTGTATTTGTCAACTTCATGTTTCAATAGGACTTCATTTGGAATGTTTATCTTCGGCAAATCAATTTTCACATTTTTCAGTTTATAATGAAAACTACTTTCCAAAATTTCTGGCTTAATTACTGATCTGATAGTATCAACTATATCATTTTTCACATCATAATCTTTTTTTAAAGTAGCTTGATTTTCATCAAAAAATAACTGTTTCTGTTCAGATGGCATGATTTAACCAAAACAAAATATCCCAATTTTTTTTTTCTGAAAACTCTTGATATTACTTGTAATTTAAACAGGAAACAAGATTATGCCGCAACATCTTCACAATACCAGGATTTTTCCCACATTAACTCACCTAAAACCAAACAAAGAGTTGAAATTTTCATCACAAAAGTTATCAGTAAATTTCATATTTTTAAGCTGATTTTGACACAACATAGGAATGTTGCTCAAATACATGAATAAAAAATTAATAAAATACCCGTTAATTATTTTAAGAACAGCTTACCAAGAAGCAATAGTTTGAAGTAGAAATAATTCTAACATGGAAGTCAGGGAATACAAGCTTTACTTCCAACTCTGCTGTGTCACACTGGGCAAACTTCAACTTCTCTGTACTTCATCTAAAGAAAACCACAATTGGAAATGCACCCTTAAGCTCTAAGATTTTTATATTAAGTTGATGATATTGTTCATTTTAAACAGGATTTTTAAAATCTTAAAAAGAGAGCCCTTAAAACCTTATATTCCAATTATATACATATACTAGTATCATTAACTTTCTCACTTGATTATTAACTCTATAGATAGTACTAGTTTGTAAAAATTTCAACACACTTCCCTCCATATTTTCTACTTCCTTAAGTGCCTCAAGGATAACTTATGTTTAAAATAAAAGTTTCGTTAATCCACAAACAACAAAATGACATTATCTGCTCTCATGTTATCATTACTAACGTGTAAAAAAAAAAAAGAAATAAAAAAACAGAAGAAATGAAAAAGAATAGCACATTCCCCTGAGGTACTCCTAAAGTGTATCTACTATTTGGTTTTTTGTCCCTGGAACTCAGACAGATGGCAGCAAGGAAAGCCCTTGGCAGATTAGAATGCACCCATTACTTATCTGCCTCCATTAATTCAAACACTTACTGATTTATGTAACGTTAGACAAGTGTCAATCTCTGTGTCTCAGTTTCTTCATCTATAAAATAAAAAATTAAAAAATTAGTACTTCTCCTACCTCTTTCATGGAATTGTTGTGAGATTAAATAAGAAAACATATGTAACAGTATCCTGTAAAGTGCTAAATAAATGGCACTATTATTACTGTAATTACCATGTATGAGAAAATAGGATTCAAATTTCAGAGGAGTAAAAAAATAATAAAGTAATATATGTAACAATAATTTATTACTGAGGTTGGAATCTGAGTAACTAAGGTTCAGTAGTAAAATATCAAACTGTGTATTAGAAGAATTACATTATCTTATTTTTCTCTCTTTATCTCTCCCCACTCTCCTTTCCTCTCTCTATAATCAATGAAAGAATATACTCAGCTGACAATTAAAAAAATAGTAAAAATAAATTTGAAAAGTAAGAAAAAGAATAAATGGCTAGAAAAAAAGTTTAATGATATCTGGTGGTTAATACACACCAACAGAGAAGATTCCCTAAGATTATCAGTCTCAACAGTGGCCAAGTATCATAATCACATTTTCACCATACCAGAATCTGAGGGTGGGGTTCAAACATATGAAACTTATTTTGTTGTTAATCCTCACCCAAAGGTATTTTAGAGCGAGTGAAAGAGGGAGGGGGAGAGACACAGAGAGAAACGTAGATATGAGAGAGAGAGACAACGATTAGTTGCTTCCGCACATGCCGGGACCCGGGACAGTGATTGAGCCTGCAAGCCAGGTACATGCCCTTGACAGGAACTGAACCCAGACCCTTCAGTCCACTGGCTGACATTCTATCCACTGAGCAAAACTGGCTAGGGCAAACATGCAAAATTTTTTAAGCACAACTAGCAATGGTTCTTCTTCATTTGCCGGAACATCATGTTGTGCTCATTCTGGATTATCCATACCCAAGCTTTTCTATTACTACATATAATTAAGAGGAAACCATATCATGAGTTTCATTACAAAAGGCAAATTGTTTTTACATTAATATTTCATATGTCTAAAAATATGTGTAATGCTAAAAAAGAACAGATTTTGATATATCTAAATACCATTAATTCCATTTCAAAATATCTACACAATTTAAAATTTTTCTTATAAGAAAACACATAGGCCAAAATCTGGCAACCAGTGTAAAAGTATGACCAGTGTTAAATAACTCAATCAACTAACATTTACTAATAAATATTTACTATAAATGTGAGGCATTTTGATGGGTATCATGGAGAGATTAAAAAATGTGGTCCCATGCCCTGGATGGCTTTGCACAGTGGTTAGAGCATCAGCCTGCGCACCAGAGGGTCTCAGGTTCAATTTCCAGTCAAGGGTAAGAACCTGGGTCATAGGTTCAATCCCACCTCCAATGGGGTCATGTGCAGGAGGCAACTAATTGATGTGTCTCTCTCACATCCATGTTTCTCTCTTCTACTCTTCCTTCTCTTCCACACTCTCTCTAAAAAATCAATGGAAAAATATCCTTGGATGAGGATTAAAAACAAAACAAAACAAAACAAAACAAAGTTGGTCCTTCCCTTATTCCAGCTTACAATCTAAAGGAGGAGGCAGGACATATACATTAACTAGAGGCCCGGTGCATGAAATTCATGCATTGGGGGGGGTGTCCCTCAGCCCAGCCTGCACCCTTTCCAATCTTGGACCCTCGAGGGATGTCCGACTGACCGTTTAGTCAGTCGAACATCCCTCTCACAATCCAGGACTGCTGGCTCCTAAACGGTCAGTCGGACATCCCTCTCACAATCCAGGACTGCTGGCTCCCAAATGCTTGCCTGCCTGCCTTCCTGATTGCCCTAACCGCTTCTGCCTGCCAGCCTGATCACCCCCTAACCACTCCCTTGACAGCCTGACTGATGCCTACCTGCTCCCCTGCCAGCCTGATTGCCCCTAACTGCCCTCCCCTGCAGGCCTGATTGCCCTTAACTGCACTCCCCTGCAGGCCTGGTCCCCCGCAACTGCCCTTCCCTGCAGGCCCAGTCGCCCCCAACTTCCCTCCTCTGCCGGCCTGGTCACCCCTAACTGCCATTCCCTCCAGGATTGGTCGTCCCCAACCAATTGCCCTCCCCTGCTGGCCTGGTCCCTCCCAACTGCCCTCCCCTGCTGGCCATCTTGTGGCAGCCATCTTGTGTCTACATGGGGCAGCCATCTTGTGTGTTGAAGTGATGGGCAATTTGCATATTACTCTTTTATTAGATAGGATACACTGTTTATTCAGAGCTGACCATCCAGGAACCTCACTCTTTCATTACACAAAGAATCCTATCTAATAAAGAGGGAATATGCTAATTGACCCTCACACCATCGCAGGTGGCGGCATCCACAGCCGATAAGGAGGGAATATGATAATTGACTGCCATGCCCTCAAAGATGGTGGTGCCCACAGCCACAAGATGGCAGTGCCCAATCCCCTTAGCCCCACCGGGGCGGCAGGCACGTGGCAAGGCTGGGCCCACCCTTAGGCGGGCCCAACTGCTCTGTGCACCTGCCTCCAGAGTCCCCCAGTCCCCTCAGCCCCCCAGCCGCCCAGGGCTGGCCCAAGGCACAGGCAAGCCTTGGATGGCAGCTGCCCAGCCACCCAGGACCACCCGAGACTCAGGTAACCAGGGCCGGCTGAGGCTTGCACTGCCGGCAGTGGCAGCAGCAGAGGTATGATGGGGGCATCGCCTTCACCTGATCGCCGGGTAGCCTCCCGTCCCTGAAGGCTCCTGGACTGTGAGAGGTGGCAACTGAGGGACCCCCACTCCAGTGCATGAATTTTCATGCACCAGGCCTCTAGTCTATAATAATATAAGTGTAATATGCTAATTAGACTGGACATCCTTCCGGAAGAAGCCAGGGCTGTGAGGGAAGTCCAAGTCCCGGGTGCCAGAGGGAAGCTGGTACCGGCAGCCAGGGGAAGGAAGGCCTACTCTTGCACGAATTTCGTGCATTGGGCCTCTAGTAGAAAATAATTAAGTAGGATACATGGCAGCCAAATCACATGCCACAAAGTTTACCCATTAAAGTGCATGCCCTTTCCTCACAGACAAAACAAAACTGATAAAAGGAACCAACTTATTAAGAAATCTACTTAGCTTTTACTTAAGTTTGATAACTACTAAATAATTAATGTTCAATGTCAATTTTTTTATTGTTAATGTATGGCATATACAATATAGTATTGGGGGCGTTTGTATATTTTAGGTAGTTCTGGGTTTATTTGCCCTCCAATTTGAAATCTGGAGAATCTATTCTATCTTCAACTATGTTCAACCTATAGTAGTACATGGAAGCAATCAAAGATGAAGCCCTGGTAGCAAATAATACTAGGGATTGCCACCTATGAGGAAAAATATATAGCATGTTGGGGACATTTCATATAACATAATAAAAGGAAAGAGAAATAAAATTTTAGTCTTCCAATTTATTAGCTAATGCTCTTTTCACTACAATCTAATCTCTACTCCATCAATAAGGATCACTGATTTTAAATTATTTATTTATTTATTTAATCCTCATCCAAGGATATATCTACCTGTTAATTATTTTTTTAATCAAAAACAGAGGATATTTTTCCATTTATTTTTAGAGAGTCAAAGAAAGGGAGGAGGGGGAGAGACAGAGAGAGAGAGAAACATTGATGTGAGAGAGACATATCAACTGGTTGCCTCCCATACCCACCTCAACCTGAGCTGGGGATAGAGCCTGTAACTGACGTATGCATCCTTGACCTGGAATTAAATTTGTGACCCTTTGGGCCACAGGCTGATGTTCTAACAACTGAGAAAACCCAACTAGAGCTTAAATATTCTCTTTAAACTCCTGCCTTCTATTTATGTACTAGAGGCCCAGTGCGTGGGATTCCTGCACTGGTGGGGGGGGTTGGCCTGTGGGGATCAGCCCACTGTGAGAGCGCCACTGACCACCAGGGGGTAGCTCCTGCAATGAGCATCTGCCCACTGGTGGTCAGTGCACATCATAGCGACTGGTCAACCAGTTGTTCTGGTTGTTCTGCCGTTCAGCCACTGGGCTTTTATTATATAGGATTATTTCCTCATAAGACTTGACCAACATGTATCTCATCAATTGAAATAACACAATTTGTATAAAGTATTTCTTTAAAAAAGTGCTTCCTGCACCAAGATGGAAGCTTAAACAATTTGATTTCCTTCCTTTCCCAACTGTCCACTGAAACACAAACCAAAAATTAAAGAATACCTAACAAAATCCTACAAAATGGCTAGAAACTAGAAAACATTCCATACATATACAGTCAGGTGTTTGGGTAAAATATGGTCCAGAGAAAGAAGAGTGAAAGCAAATGTTGACCAACTGTCAAGCACCACTTTTAAAGAAGAGGCTTACTAGGGAGCATTCATTCAACAAATATTTAATGAGTATCTATTATGTCCTTATTAAAGAAATGAGTAACATAATTCTGTCCACTCCCTCCCCTAAACATACCTTGGGAGAGAAAGCAAGGGCTTGAGAGGAAGACTGTGTGAAGTCCCTTGGGCAACAGAAGTCTCTGCTGAGGTATGGGGAGGAGAGGATGAATCCAAAGCTTTGATCTGGGTCCAGAGGCCAAGCAGAAATTGGGGGTTGCTAGCACCAGCTATTAAGAGAGATGTGAAGAGGAAATTATTTCTGAACAAAGATACATCTTCCTTTATCTCTGGCTATCTCCTTCTGCTTAAAACTTCTGTTCTTTCTCCACATAAGTAAATAGTTATCTCTAAGCTGTTAGAAAAATCATTACATTAATTTTCCTCCACCCTCCATCTAACCAAAAAGAAAAAGGAGTATCTTGGTTTATCATCTATGAATTCATCTCAACTATCAATGCCATCAAAAAAGGTAAGTAGGCAGAAACATCATTGGATGCAGCTGTTCAACAAAGGGCAAATAACCTGAACACTCATCAAAACCTATCTTCTATTCTCCCATTCCAGCAGTGAAAACAGTAACTACAATGTAAGTTACTGTAGGAAAAAGGAGAGAGCTTTAAAAAGAAAATCAAGTAATAATTGGCAATCTCATTAAGACTTAAGATAATAATAATATGGGGGGAGGGGAGGGAGGGATACTGCCATGAGAGTACAAAACAGATGGAGGAAAATAATGATTTGGGGAAAAAAAGAAAAAGAAAGAAAAAATTACACAGGATTTGGTTATTTTTAAGACTTGAATTTTCCAAATTAAAGGCTCCCCAAATGTCTGGCAAGATTACTAGTGGAAGGAGAATATAAAACGTGGTATCTACAAACTTAACCTAGTAAATTATTTTTTAATTTAAAAGATAAAAATAAAATATTATAAAAGGTGGAAAGGAACAATTACCTAAAATGGTTTTCAAATTTTTATCCACAATGCCAACTTTAATCAGACAACAATATTAATCAAACATTTTACTCACAATTCTATATGCTAGAAACAATGAAATAACATTTATAGAGTTCTGAGAGAAAAGAATTAACCCCAAAAATTAGCCCTATGCCCAGGTAAACTCTCATATGTGCAGGTAAAATACAAATTTAGATATGCAAAAATTCAGAGAATATACTACATATATATCTTTCTGAAAAAAAAAAGTATTAAATACTTGAAGAAAACTGAATTCCAATCAGAAAAAAAGAACTAAAAAAAGAAATAATTTGAATATCTGTTGACAATAAAATCTACAAAATAGAAATAAATGTATTTTGTTAATACAGTTAAGAAAGCAGAAAAGACTGGAGGAGAATATTTGCAACATGACAAATATAGTAAGTCCTTAAAGAAAAATTAACAAGGGGAAACAGATGAGTTAACAATAGCAACGAAACTCTAGATACTAAAAAACAGATAAGTAGTAAAGGATTTTGCAGACCCAAGAAAACAATACCAGACAGTGGGTAAAGCTGAGAACTAACCCATTTTACACTTTGAATCTTCAAAAGGATTAGGAACACCAAGTGACTCTAAAATGGAAAAGGAGTAGAAAGCTAAAATAAAGAGAAATTTGGAGAAAGCTGCTTGAGTTGGTCAGAGACTAAGATTCCCTTCCCTATTCTATGCTAGGTAACTGCTGTTCCCCCACCATAGCAGAAGATCTGGAGATTTATTCTCTACAGAGGGAATTCTCTTCAGAATAACTGAAATAGGGAATACCAGACAGCTGAGAGAGTGGGTACTTAAAGATAACAATCAGAGACGTTCATTGCAGCATTGTTTATAAAAATCACAAAATTAAAAATAACTAAATGTCCACCAAAAAACAAATTATAGTATTTTCACTCAACAAAATATTATTCAATTTTTACGATGATATATTATAAACACAATTTATTAATAGGAAGATATCCAAAAGGCATTAAATGAAAAACCAGAAAACAAACGGTAGATATATCAAGCTTTAATATATCAGGCTACAACTACTGATGAAAATAAAGAGAAAGATAAACAGACATGGACTCATACAAACTCACATAAAAAGTCAATCATACACACATAAAAATGTTTACAGTGATTATTGACTAGCCTTAGGTCAGTATTTAAAATGTCCTTGGTTCACTATGGCCTCCACACTGGCATACTACATATACTTCCTTATCATAGCATAAGCAAATAGTTTATATTTGGATGTAACAAGAATGACAATCTTGCCAAAGCCGGTTTGGCTCAGTGGATAGAGCGTCGGCCTGCGGACTGAAAGGTCCCAGGTTCGATTCCGGTCAGGTCAGGGCATGTACCTTGGTTGCGGGCACATCCCCAGTAGGGTGTGCAGGAGGCAGCTGATCGATGTTTCTCTCTCATAGATGTTTCTAACTCTCTATCCCTCTCCCTTCCTCTCTGTAAAAAATTAATAAAATATATTTTTTAAAAAAAAGAATGACAATCTCTTTGCTTCTAGACCACACTATTATAAAACTTCATAAAAAATGGCATGAAGTTAAAAAAAATGGCATAAAGCCATGAAAATTTTGAAATTCTCAAACAAAGTCACTTCTGTTGTAAACTGAGTTTTTCCTGAACAAACTTAAAAGAATAAACTTGAGCCAGTACAAAGTTGATGAATGTTGACACTAAAGATGGAGAAGAAACTAAAATAAAATAGATATTACTCCATGTTGTACTCATATCAACACATAGGTACCCAATCACACCACTGCAGAAAAGCTTTTAACAAAGTTAACTCTATAAACATATACTCAGAGAATGAAGAATTATGCTATTAGATGTCACTCATAAATTCATTGCTTCAAGAGAAGTGATATTTTTTGTTTCTTTAATAATTAATTTGTGAACCATGATGTTATCTAAAAAACTAGTGAAGGGAACTGGTACCACCAGAATGGCAGCTATGTATGCAGTGTTGTTATACATATAAAAAGTTACATATATTTTAAATTGAAAATAAGTGATATTCAATTAATAATATGCTTCATGATCTTGGTACATTGCTAAAAGAATTAGTGAAAATTATAACATCAGTCTATTTTTTTCTATAAACTACACAAATACCAAGTGTAATGTTGAACTTTTTGCATTAAGTAAGCATACCATTCTTTATTCTTTATCCTCACCCGAGGATATGTTCACTGATTTTCCAAAGAGAGGGAGAGAAAAACATCTATGTGAGAGAGAAACTTTGATCAGTTGCCTCTCATACACGCCCCAATCAGGGATCAAATCTGCAACCTAGGTATGTGCCTCGACTGGAATTGAACCTGCAACCTATTTGGTGTACAGGACAATGCTTCAACCAACTGAGCCACCTGGTTGGGGCTAAGGATCTCATTCTTTAATAAAGTTCTGGCTGTGTTCTGACAAAATTTTATTTAGAATTCTCTTTTTTGATGCTTTAAGAGTTTTGTTATTTCACCTGCTCTGGAACAGTTCACTAAACATGAGAATTGCCCACTTCTTAAAACTGCATAGACTGTACCAACAAAACCATATGGAGTTTGATACTTCTGTGGAGTTAAGGCCTCACAATTTGACAAATTACTCTACGGTTTCTGGGATCTTCGAGTTTGTTTGAGTCACTTTTTTTGTTTGTTTGTTTTGTTTGAGTCACTTTTGACAATTTATCGTTTCCTTAAAAATAATCAATTTCCTTCACATTTTCTAAGTATACTCCCATAATCACTTTTTATATTCTAACCTCAAATGAAAGCACAACATATAGATATATAGCAGTATCACTTAAATGTCCATGAATGGGAAAATGATTAAATTATAGTACACATGAAAACATTATAAAAAAGTATATTTATTGAAATTATTTCAAAATGTTTATTCCGAATATTTTTGTTTTTAATAAAAGAAGTTGCCAATTAAGGCAAGTAATGCATTTTTAAATTAGGAGTCAAGATCTCCATTTTTATATCAAGAGGAAAGGTCCATAAGTGTATTTTTATGTAAACAAAGACAAATCTATTGACAGCTATCCTCCAAACTACTGAAAACAGTTTAATTTTTTTTTTTTTAAGAAATGACACCATGGCATAGCAAAAAACAAACCAAAACAATAGGGAGAAAATCATCAGCTCTTCTGGGTACCTTGATTGAAACCAAGAGGGTAATGTCACCACCACAAGTTTTTCCATACTGAGGCATGCCTGTGTATTCCTGCCCCTGAATTCTAGGAAATCCTGTATCCTTAAAATAATCTCCCCTTTTCAGCATATACTATCTTAAACTAGTTCTCTTACTTGTAACCAAAGGCTCTTAAGACATTATGTTGATAGATCAGTGTTAACTGTGTTTACTTCACAGAAAAGAAGATGGCTCTTTAAAGAGTAGTGGGACTTAAGTAAGTAAGAAAGGAGCAAAGCTACCTGGACCACAAAAACAGAACAAAGAAATGTTGGAAGAAAAGCATTTTTCTCATCCAACTGGTGTGGCTCAGTGGTTGAGTGTCAACCTAAGAACCAGGAGGTCACAGGTGGATTCCTAGTCGGGGCCACTGCCCAGATTTCAGGCTTAATCCTCAGTAGGGGCATGCAGGAGGCAAGTGATCAATGATTCTTTCCCATTATTGATGTTTCTCTCTCTCTCAGTCCTCTGAAATAAACAAAAATATATATTGAAATTTTTTCAAAAGCATTTTTCTCTTACTGCATTGTAGGATCTAGATCAAAGAGAGAATGTATATTAAGGATTTAAGTGAGAACAAACTACAGAGAATAGAGCTAAACTTGAAATAAAAGGTAACCAGGAACCACTGTTAGTTCTCAAGCAGAGAGAAGTTATAAAAGCATTATTTTAGAAATATTAGAATGGTACTAAAAATCAAGCAAGATACAGTGTAGAAAGAGTGTAAAAATGAAAGTGAAAAAATTGGAGGACTAAGTAACAATCTAAATAAAAAGTGAGGATCCAGAAAACTGGCAGTGTTAGCATAGATTAGAATTCCACAGTAGGTACAGAGAATTTTAAAAGGCAATTCCCAAAGTAAAATGCAAGGACAAGAAAGAAATAATCTGTACAAAGTGAAATAAAGACCACTGAATTCTGTATGAGAAGGAGAAAGATTAACTTTATTTCTCATTCGTTCTTCTGTTTGTCATTTTGCTGTGGCAGTGATGTAGGAGAATAGGCAGATTTTACTTACAATTTTGAACACAAGGTGGGGGGGAGAGGATAAACAGATTTATTGCTCCTTGATTGGGAGAACATGTAATAAATTTCCTCTCAACTTTCTGTTGAACTTTTCTCTGGCTCTACAAAAAACCCATCTCTATGGATAAAACAAACTCCACTCTCCAGGCTTCCCCATATACACTGAGTGGCCAGATTATTATGATCTCTGAATGCATAATAATCTGGCCCCTCAGTGTATATCCTTCCTATATAATAAAAGGCTAATATGCAAATTGTCCCCTCGACCAAGAGTTTGACCAGCAGGCAGGCCGGCCAACTGCCCATGTCCCCTCCCCCTGGTCAGGCTGCCCGGACCCCACTCATGCAAGAATTCATGCACCAAGCCTCTAATACACACACACACACACACACACACACACACAGAGTAGCCAGATCATTATGCTTTCAGAGATCATAATAATCTGGCCACTGAGTGTATATGGCACTACAATTCCAATAAAAGAAATAGTAAGTGCTAACACTCTGACCATAGCGTGTCTAACGTGTTTGGAGAGTAGCAAACCCAAAAATCAAGCAATCATTCTTGAGTCTCTTTTTCTTATTTCCCCATTAATCCAAAAGCAATCCTGTCAATTCTATCTCCAAAATACAGTTTGAATTCTTCTCTCCAACTTTGATTAAAATACTAGTCTTGCTAAGTGGCATTCCATGTTTTCCCCTTTGCCCATCATCATCCCCTGACTCCATTCTCCACACAAGAGCAAAAGTAATCTCTATATATAAAGATCCAGGGTCTGTAATGTCCAAAATGACTAAAGGGACAACCGAACACCAGGCTGCACATGCAGCAGGCTCGGGTGGGCGGGGACTGACGAGCGGGCTGAACTGCTGACCTCTCAGAGAAAGAGAGGCGCGGGGTTGTTCAGCAGCCACCCCAGGCTGTTGGTGAGGCCCTGAGAGAGAGACAGGCAAGAGCTGATCAGCCCTTGACTCTCTCTCTCTCTCTCTCTCTCTCTCTCTCTCTCTCTCTCTCTCTGAGAGGTCAGCAGTTCAGCCTGCTAGCCAGCAGCCTGGGGCAGCTGCTGATCAGCCCTGCCTCTCTGATCAGGTCCAGCGATAGGCCTGGAGATGCTGACTGGCATAGAAACCGACCAATCAGACCCAAATCTGGGTGAACTGCGAGGAGCCAATGACTGCCTAGGAGGCAGAGCTTTTGACACTTACTGGCATAGAAACTGACCAATCAGAACCTAATCTGGGTGAACTGTGAAGGCAGAACCTAAGGTGGGGACTGAGGGGGGTGTTTTAAGGGCAACAGCTGTTTATTGCAAGGTATAAAGCGGTTCTATTTTTTAATGACCGGTTTGGCAGTATAGTGCATATGGCTGGCTATCAGTCCACATAATGTAGTTTTGCTTACCAAGAGCATCTCCTCCTGCTGAAAAAGCCCTCTCCCCCCCCCCCCCCGCCATTTAAGCAATCCTATACTATGTAATCTACCTATACTAATAAGAGGGTAATATGCTAATTAGACCGGGTCGACCGGCCATCTTCCGGACGTCCAACTTCCCTCCGGACAAAGCCATGGTGGTGGGGGCCAAGGCAGGGGCAGTTAGGGGCAATCAGGCCAGCAGGGGAGGGCAGTTGAGGGTGAGATCAGGCTGGCAGGGGAGGGCCGTTGGGGGTGAGATCAGGCCAGCAGAGGAGGGCAGTTGGGGGCAACTAGGCCAGCAGGGAAGGGCAGTTGTGGGTGAGATCAGGCCTTCAGGGGAGGGTATTTAGGGGCGAGATCAGGCCGGCAGGGGAGGGCAGTTGGGGGCAATCAGGCAGGCAGAGGCAGTTAGGGGCGCTCAGGCCAGCAGGGGAGATCAGTTAGGGGAGAGATCAGACCGGGAGGGGAGGGCAGTTAGGGGTGATCAGGCAGGCAGGCAGAGGCAGTTAGGGGCGATCAGGAAGACAGAGAGGTTAGGGGCGTTCAGTCAGTCAGGCAGAGGGGTTGGGGTGATCAGGCAGGCAGGCAAAGGCAATTAGGGGTGATCAGGCAGGCAGGCAGGTGAGCGGTTAGGAGCCAGTGGTCCCAGATTGTGAGAGGGATGTCCCCGATTGGAGAGGGTGCAGGCTGGGCCGAGGGGAACCCACATCTCCCCCCCTCCCCCATATGAATTTCGTTCACCAGGCCACTAGTCTTAATATAAATAGGTCAGAGTTTCCCCTGCTTAAAACTCCTTAGTGGCTTTCTAAGGTACTTCAAATAAAATTTAATCTCTTGTCAAGGCCTGCAAAAAACAGTGACATCTGGTCTGGGACTTTTCTATTCAATTTC
Source organism: Cnephaeus nilssonii (assembly GCF_951640355.1). Taxonomy (NCBI): domain Eukaryota; kingdom Metazoa; phylum Chordata; class Mammalia; order Chiroptera; family Vespertilionidae; genus Cnephaeus; species Cnephaeus nilssonii. Next base: position 40,775,050 of record NC_137087.1, on the reverse strand, counting down.
ATCTCACACCACTCTCTCCATGTGTAAATATACTCCAGTAAGCTACCAAAGGTAGTCTCAGTTCCTCAACTGCTCTTTTCATATCTCAGGCCTTTGCACCTGCTGTTCCCTGCTTGAAATATTCTTTCTCCCATTTTTTATAAGGCTAGATCCTTCTCATCTTTTAGGTCTCAGCTCAAATGTTACTGCCTCAGAAAGGTCTCCTCCAACCTATAAATCATCCCCTCCTCAAACAGGAAAAAAATTCTCTATTTTAGTCTTTTGTAGTTGTTTTTTTTTGTAATATTTTTTTCTGGCAGTATTTTATTTATTGGCCAATTTATTTTCCATCTCTACCACTGGGGGAACAAAAGCTGCATAAGCATAAGGCCCACATCTGTCCTGTTCTTTGCTATATTACCAGCACCTAGCATAGTGCTGGGATTGTAGCTAGCAGCAAATCTGTACCAGCCTTGTTCAAGTATTGGAACAAAATAGACAAAAATCCCTCCCCTCAAACAGCTAACATTTTACTGATTACTTAGATAATAAACAAAGTAAATTATGTAATATATTCAAAGGTGACAAATGCTATAGAAAAATATAAAGGATAGACTAGGCAGAACCAGAAAGTTGACATTTTAATAATCTTTTTTTTTTAATATTATTGATTTTAGGGGGGCGGGGGGGAGACTGATTTGTTGTTCCACTTATTTTATACTTATTTTATGCATTCATTTGTTGATTCTTGTACGTGCCCCAGCCGGAAAATAAACCAGCAACCTTGGTGGACAACGCTCTAACCAACTGAGCTATCCAGCCAGGGTTAGAAAGTTGCCATTTTAAATACTAAGTCGGGGAGACCTCACTTAAAAAGATCTTATTTGAGCCAAGACCTTAAGGAGCTGAAGCAGAAATCATTCCAAGAAAAGAAATAGTAAGTGCTAACACTCTGCGTGTAGAGTGCCTAACATGTTTGGAGAGTAGCAAGACTAGAACAGAAAGCACAGAGGAAAAGGAATACGAGAAGTCAAAGAACTAACGGGACTAAAACAAGGCTTGGTGGCCTTATTTAGTTTTACTATAAACGCAATGGGAAGCTACTGGAGCATTTGGGATAGAGAAGTAACATGAGCCAAATTATTTTTTTAAAGGGATCACTTTGGCTACTAAGTTAAGAACAGAGTATTTTGGAGGAAGCTAAGAGTGGAGGGAAGGAGACCAGCTTGAAGATTATTACACTGCAATTACCCAGGTAGAGAGGATGGTGTCTTGGTGGAAACAAATAAGGCATGGTCATACTCTGTATATATACATTTTGAAGACAGATCTATGGGCTTTTCTGACAGACTAAATTTGGCATATAGGAGAAAGAAACATGTCAAGAATAATTTTATATTTTTTATTTTTACTTTTTAAAATACCTTTATTGATTTTGGAGAGGGAGAGGGAGAGGGAGAGGGAGAGGGAGAGGGAGAGGGAGAGGGAGAGGGAGAGGGAGAGGGAGAGGGAGAGGGAGAGGGAGAGGGAGAGGGAGAGGGAGAGGGAGAGGGAGAGGGAGAGGGAGAGGGAGAGATCAATGGTGAGAGAGAATCATTGATCGGCTGCCTCCCGCACTGGGAATTTTGAGCCTGCAACCTAGGCATGTGCCCTTGACCACAATCGAACCAGGGAATCTTCAGTCCACAGGCTGATGCTCTATTCACTGAGCCAAACCAGCTAGGGCAAGAATAATTTTCAAAGTTCTACCTCAGCAACTAGAAGAAATCAGTTGCAAATTTACTATTAGAATAGTAAGCCTAGTGGGAGTAGTAGGTTTGACAAGTATACTAAGAGTTGACTTTAACCACGTAGACTTTGAGATATCTAGTTGACAATCAAGTGGACATGTTGAATGTGCAGCTGAGTATAAAACATAGAGGTCTAGGTATAAGATAACATTTTTGGAGTCACTAGTGTGTCTACATATTTCTGTGTATATATTTAGTATATAGAACTGAATGAAATTGCCAGCAGATAAGTAAACAGAGAAGTTCAAGGCTTGAGCCTATACTGTAACATTTAGAGGAAACAGGTGAGAAAGAACCAGCTAGCAAGACTAAAAGGAATGACCAGTGAGACTGTAGGTAAATCAGGAGATTGGATTCTGAAAGTAAAGTGGAGAAAGTGTTTCCAGGATCAGGAATTGATCAACTCTGTCAAGTAGGATGAGGACTGAGAACTGACCACTGGACTTAATAATTTTCAACTCTACACTTTAATTACTAGAGGCCCGGTGCAAGAAATTCGTGCATAGGTAGGGTCCCTAGGACTGGCTGGAGATCAGAGTCAATCTGTGGGTCAACCAGCGGGAGGATCAGGGGAGCCCCCTGGCACCCGCCTTGGCCAGCCTGGCGCCGTCCGCTCACTGGCCCTGCCCCCGCCGCCACTGCCGATCGCCTCCCTCTGAGGGGTGGCCGGTGGAGTGATCAGGGGGTCCCCGCTGGCACCTGCCTTGGCTAGCCTTGGGCCTGCGGGCTGGGGGAAGCTCCTGCATTGAGCATCTCCCTCTGGTGGTCAGTGCGCATCATAGCGACCGGTCATTCCACAGTTTGGTCGATTTGCATATTAGGCTTTTATTATATAGGATTCTCTGTGGCTTCAAAACGCACTTCATTAAGTCAAAATCTACTTGAAGTTATACCTCCTTTAAGAAACTTTCCTAGACTGGGCCAGCCCTAACTAATTTCCTACCTATGAAAACTCACTTAAAATCCATACTACACAAGTGTGCATTCACTTACCTGTTTTAGCTGTTTATATTGTACTAGAGGCCTGATGCACGAAATTCGTGCAAGAGTAGGCCTTCCTTCCCCTGGCTGCTGGCACGGGCTTCCCTCCTGCTGCTGGCAGGCATCTGGGACCTGGGCTTCCTTTGCAGGCCCGGCTTCGTCCGGAAGGCTGTCTGGAAGGATGTCCGGAAGGACACCTGGTCTAATTAGCATATTATGCTTGTACTAGAGGCCCGGTGCACGAAATTCGTGCACTGGGGAGGGTGTCCCTCAGCCCAGCCTGCACCCTCTCCAATATGGGACCCCTCGGGGGATGTCCAACTGCAGGTTTAGGTCCGATTCGGGCCTAAACCTGCAGTTGGACATCCCTCTCACAATCCAGGACCGCTGGCTCCTAACCGCTCACCTGCCTGCCTGATTGCCCCCTAACTGCTCCCTTGCTGGCCTGATTGACACCTAACTGCTCCTCTGCAGGCCTAATTGCCCCCAAATACCCTCCCCTGCTGGCCTGATCACCCCCAAGGCTTTTATTAGTATAGATATGACCCTGCACAGAAAATTTTACTAACCCTGATTTACAATAAGGGCTTGACGATTGAATCATTAGGACCAGACACCAAGATTTCCTTTCTTTGAATAGTGGAGGGAAAAATTATCTTGTCTTTAAGTTGCCCGGAAATTAAAATGAGATAATGACTTAGAAAAGTATAAAAGTATAAAAGCACCATATAAAGACAACTCTTTAAAATGAAAAACACTATTTTTATTCTCCCCTTCCTTCCTTTACAGCTTTTATTTAAACTTTGAAATTTATAAAAATTTCACTCCAATTTTCATTTCTTTACATTCAATATTATTTTGTATTGGTTTCAGGTTTTATATTAGTTACAGAATAGTGGTTAGACAATCATATACTTTACAAAGTGTTCCCTGATATTTCTAGTATCCACCTGGCATCATACCATCATTACAACACTATTGACTATATTCCCTATTTAAGTGACAATGGGTTTACAGGTTCCTTTCAGTCTTTCTTTTGTGTTGCTCGTCCTTCCTTTTCTTTCTCAATTCTTCCCTCATTTTCTTTATATAGTATCTCAATTGGCCATCAAAGCTCAGTGAAGGCACTGGGACATGCTTCATCCATTTTACAGACCAGGAAACTGAGGCCAATTCCAGTTGGCTGTGGAACTTGACTCAGCACACAGGAAGCCCTCAGAGCCATGCTCTTTGCGCTTCCTAAGGAGCAGCCACCCAGCAAACAGAACAAACCTTCCAGTCAGGCTTCCGAGCCTCTTTCTTGAGCACCTCTCTTCATTGCGGATGCTCCACATTCTTTCCTCTCCCTGTCCTCTGCCCCCCATTCTTTACTGCCCCTGCTTCTCCGGAGCAGGTGGAAGACTTCGCACTCACTGCCTAGGCATGCTCTGCCATGGGGCAGGGCACCGCGGGCTTGCTTTTGGGTCAAGGCAGGAGCAGGAGTCACTGCCTCTGAAGTGTGAAGGCCGCCTGAGCGAGGCCCATTAGCACTGGGAGCTTCTCTGAATCACATCAGTCAGTCCAGTACCCTGCAGTGCAGCACCCCTCCACTGAGGTGGCACCACCCCTCAACCCCCGCCTCAGGGGTGAGGGTCCTTGCCCCTCTGCCTGGGAGTCCTTCCATGCCCCTTGTTCCCTGGCTGGGCTCTAGTACCTACCTGGCATCATACCATCATTACAACACTATTGACTATATTCACCCGCGTCTTGGGGCCACTGCAGAACCTGTCTCTCTGCAGATGAGACAGATCCCCTTGGTCTCCGCGAAGCTATGAATCTGTGGCCAGAGGCCAGGTCTGGGTCTCAGCAACCCCATGCCTGCAATGTTCCCAGGGACTCCCGGGAGCGGCTAGGAGGGTCCAGCCTCGCCTCCCCGGGGCGGCGATGTTCCCAAAGCCCCATGGGAGCAGCTAGGCAGGTCAGGCCTTGCCTCCACCTCCCCGGGGCGGCAATGCTCCCAGGGGTCCCCGGGAGCGGCTAGGCGGGTCCGGCCTCGCCTCCCGGAGTGGCGATGCTCCCAGGGACCCCCGGGAGCGGCTAGGCGGTCCGGCCTCGCCTCCCCGGGGCAGCGATGCTCCCAGGGACCCCCAGGAGTGGCGGGCGGTGATGCTCCCAGGGACCCCCGGGAGCGGCTAGGCGATCCGGCCTCGCCTCCCCGGGGCGGCGATGCTCCCAAAGCCCCATGGGAGCAGCTAGGCGGTCCGGCCTCGCCTCCCCGGGCAACGATGCTCCCAGGGACCCCCGGGAGTGACTAGGCAGGTCCGGCCTTGCCTCCCCAGGGCGCAATGAACCCGGATCCCTCCTGTGCCGTCTGGCGCTGCCCACCCCACCGCCTCCCCGGCCATGGCCTGGTACCTTGTGGGCAGTGTCTGGCGCTGCCCACAGGGCTTCCTCTGCTCCCGATGGACCCGTACCCCTGGAAGCAGGCCATGGTGCTGCCCGCCCTGCCTTCATATGCAAATTATCCGCCATCTTTGGTGGGTTAATTTGCATACTCACTCACTCTGATTAGCTGTGGGCATAGCGAAGGTACGGCCAATTTACATATTTGTCTATTAGGTAAGATTATTATAGAATAGAGGCCCGGTGCATGAATGGGGGGGGTGTCCCTCAACCCAGCCTGCACACTCTCCAATCTGGGACCCCTCGGGGGATGTCCGACTGCCGGGCCTAAACCGGCAGTCAGACATCTCTCCCACAATCCAGGAATCCTGGCTCCTATCCGCTCGCCTGCCTGCCTGCCCGATTGACCCGTAACCGCTTCTGCCTGCCAGCCTGATTGCCCTCTAACCACTCCCCTGCCAGCCTGATCAACACCTAACCGCTCCCCTGCTGACCTGATCGCCCACGACTGCCCTCCACTGCCAGCCCGATTGCCCACAACTGCCCTTCCCTGCCGTGACCTGCCTCCTCTGCCAGGACCCAGCTCCTCCACGCAAGGTGGCAGAGACACCGGGACCGGCCTCCTCCATGCCGCGCAGAACCACAGGACCCCCAGGCCTCACCACACGGAGCAGCCACCAGGCCCCGCCTCCACTGTGCCCAAGGCCATCTTGTGGCAGCCATCTTGTGGCGGCATCACGCAAGGGCGTGACGCTACCTAGGCTTTTACTATATAGGATTTCACATACATTAATCTGGATACCTCAACTAAATTATAAGCACTTTGAAGATCAAGAATTTATTCCTAGGTATTACTAAGCACAGCACTGATTATTCTCAGCACATGCTTGTTGATTTCTGTAACTTAAGCATACAAAAGTGTGCTATATTAGAGAAAGTCCACCATCCACTCAGCCTAGTGTGTATAATCCTTGACTAACCATGCAGTTGCCCATATTTGTACATAGTAGACAATAAATGTTAAGTTGAACAAAGGAAGGACTATATGCATGCATATGTGATAAATGAATAAAGGGCATCTTTTGCAAGGTGGAGGAAAAGGGCAAATTGTAGATGGATGGATGTAAATGATTAACTTAAAGTTACAGGTCTTAAATTCATTCTGCTGCAATCCAATTAAAACTAGTTTATATACAAAATTTTGGCCCAAGGGACTGGGAAGGACACCAGAATAGCTCGCAACATTAAAAGATAAACACTGATAGCTCATAGCTATAGTCCCTAACTGAAATTAGCACTATTTCACCCATCTTCCATTTCTATATGGCTCCACTTTTTCCTACTACAAGAAGTTCTCATACATGTAGGAATGTCACTAGCACCCTCCCAAATTAACAACTTTAGAGAGAAAAGAGCATCTTTCTCCTTGCATTCATATATCAATTTCAAAGGATTCTGATTTGGTCTGCATGAGTAACAGGCAATCACTGTTGCAACAGGAATGAATAGGCTTGGGTTATAAAACTTACAAGACTGGCTGATAGCCCATCAACCACTCACAATAGAAAAGGGATGGTTTCCCAAAATGATGATATACTGAGTTGACAAAACTGTAGACAGACAGACAGATCTTCTCTGACACACAACCTCTGACAACCAAACTTTAATTGGTGACGATTTTACCACATTTTGAAATTTGACTTTGAAAAGCTTTCAGCTTAGGCTATGACCATTTCTTGAAATAAGACCCAGGTAAAACCCACTTAATTTCCTTAAGCTTCAAGTCACGCACCTTCATTCTAATTTTCTAACATTTGTTTCATGCAGTCATACCAATTACAATTTTAATTTTTAGTCACACTTTGCTCCGTTTTTCAAGATGGAATAATCCAAATCATTTTGTTCAGTCATCGTATAGCAGCCTTGTTTACTTCATTATATTTGAAAAAAAATTTTTTTCCCAATGCTCACCAGAGGGATGTGTCATTGTGGGGTTTTTTTTATTTAGTTTTTTATTGATTTGAGAGAAAGCGGAAAGGAGAGAGAGTAACACTGATCGGTCGTGTCCTGTACACTCCCTGACTGGTGATTGATCCTGAAGCCTGGATATGTGCCCTGACCAGAATCGAACTCGCCACTCTTTGGTGCATGCGACAATGCTCCAACGAACTGAGCCACCTGGCCAGGGCTGAAGCTTTCATTCTTCATCATATTACTTTTTCTGAGTAGTTTGGAGCAAACATAGCAAAGAAAATTCTTAGCACTCTGCACTTATTGTTTCTATTCCTGATTAACACAGTACCCATGTGAGTCTCATGTGGTAAGAGGTTAGACAAACATTATGGAGGAAGAAATTATGCAGGTAAATGAACATAAATGATAACCCGGTATCTCAATTCAGCTCTGTTACTCTCTACTCATGGTAGTTGTTAGAATTAGAATTTAATTCATGAAAAAATTCATGCCTTTGTGGAAATGGCTCTGAAAAGAAAGACATTTATGGTAAAGTTTATGGAACTAAAGTAATAACTTAAGTTGGTATTGTCTACTTCAGCTATTTTAGTAATTACGTACATATTCTTAATCCTAAATTAGGGTTGTACTTACGTGTATACTTATTGCATTTGGTGAAGATAATTATGACACTGTGATATCACAAGAACAAACAGCAAGAGACTCATGTTTAAAGACAGTTGTATTTCAGGTTTTTGTTTTGTTGTTGTGGTTTTTTTATAAGGCTACAATATTTTCCACTGAGTTTAAAAAGCTTTCCTTAGAATACCATGGATCTGTCGGCAGATTTTTCCCATTCTTTTTGTCCACACAAAGATATTCAGATGATTGTCTCCAGGAAACCAGTCATAACTCAATAGTGATTTCCAAGTCTCTTTTCTGACTTATAATGTAGATGCCATTAATCATACTAGACAATCTTTCTTCAGATGCATTACTATGCGCTAATTACAGAAACCCACAAACATTCTCCTAGCCATCTACACAGCCTCAAAACATCTTCCTAACATATTTATCATCACTTATTACTCAAAAGCTCTTAATGCCATCATTATACTTAGAAGAAGAATATGGTTAAAATCATCTTTGGATCTCTAATGAAATGTTAAATAATAAACAAAAAGCTACTTTTTCTGCTCATATTAAAATGAAAAACCATGTATAATATTTAAGCCAAAAATAAAACTGTAACTTATGAAAACTCATATACATAACTATTTTATTTTGTCTAAGACTAAAACACATTAACTTACTACTTAATGGACTATATAATACTTCAATCTTTACCATACCTCTTTCTTCAAGGAACAAAAGGCACACAATTTAATGCCTGGACAAAGCCATACTCAGGAACAGTGATCATAAGAGATGATATCTGGAAATAAAGATCAAGACTTTAAAACTTTGACTGCAAAAAACTATTAGTAAAATATTTTATACTGTCAATTCAGTTATGCTTCATATTCAACTTAAGTGTATAAATTTAGAAGAAAAATAAACTTATCTGTACTTAGGCAAATAACCTATCATATCTACCCATTGACAATGTCATGAATTTACAAAAGTCAGAAAACTCAAAGCTTAAAGGGAAGCTTAGAATCAAACTAATTCAACATCCTCATTTATTATAAGATAGGGAAAATGAGTCTTGCACAAAGTCACAAAGCTAGAACTAAAATTTGGATCTAATTCCAACCCAGCTATCCTACCATAATGCTTGCTACCTCTTAATACACACTTCTGATAATTAACATCTCATGAAAATTGCTCACTGTGTGAAGCCAATACACCATACAGAACTAATTTATTCATAGCCTACACACCTGGGGTCAGATAATTAATAAAAATTTCAACTTTATTACAAATTTCTTCTTCTGTGTATAGTGCTCTGCCAAAAAACTTTTAATAGGGTACCTGAAGGAAACTGGGCAAGACTCAAGTATTTTATCATTAAAAAACAAAAAGTTGTATTAATGGATCTAAAGTGCACAAAGCTTCCAATAACAACAGTTCCAAACAGAAAAGTAAACAATGAAAGTACATTAAAGGGCATGTGTGAAATATATTTTAAAGTCAACCTGTCTGTACATTTATACATTTAAAATACATTCTGGTATGTCTCAAAATATAAAAACTTTTGGGATCACAGTTACCAGAGAGGACAGGACAGGACAGGACAGGACAGGGTAGGATAGGACAGGTTTTGAAGTGTAATGATAAAAACCTCAAGCATATAAAGCTCACATGTTATCAATGTGCACAGTAGGTATCCATTGTGGTTACTGCCCTTTAATTCTTCCATAAAACCAGATATAAAGTGCTCTGAATTGATATTTATACTTAGTTTGATGGCAACTATAAGGAAAAATTGGATTTTGCAAAACAGGTTGTTAGATATCTGTATTTTATCCCTTCCTCCCCTTTTGTTAATAATGTTTTAGAGTACTGGTTCATATTATTTATGAGAATTTTAACAAAAATTAACATGGTCTACTATGCTTACCCTTCATTATGAAATGTAACATCCTAAAAATGTTAACACATTGCAACGTCTTTATCAGTTTTGGAAGAATAGTTCTGCTGAAAGACAATGAATCCACTTCTATTGATTAGCAATTAAATTATGAAAAATGTTAGGGTATTTCACTGAATCAATTGTAATGGTTTCTATCTCTTCAACCCGAGGATAATAACATCTAAGTACAGTCGAATCAGATCTCTTGCTGCATAAAAACCAATTCAACAATATCAGTAAGCAGTTGCTCAAGCTCATAAAATTCATAACCTAATGGTGTCTTCATGTTTAATCCTCATACCAAGTTCAACATTCTTAAGACTTCTTAAACACTGACTTTATTTTTCTAGGGATTTTTAAACTTTTGATAAATACCTCACAAACACTAAATGCCTCCAAATTTAAACCTAAATGAAAACTGAACCTTAACTTTTGCATTTTTAACCTCAAAGCTACCATGTCTGTTTTGTTGGTCTATTTAAGAGTTACAACATTTCACCTCATATGCACTAACCCTATATATTTTCAATTGCTATAGCCATCTAGGAAGAGACTCTCTACTTGACAATGAAGACACCATGTTAAGAAGAGACTCAAAATGGACCCTACAAGTGAGAGAGCCGGTTACAAAGAAACCCATCTGCCACTGGGTGTGATTGAGGTTCGCCGGGAAGAGCGCCTTTGGCCAACTCCGAGGAAGACCGCGCTCCCGGGAAGTGAGCATATCCGCAAGGAAAGACCTCCAAAAACATAGACTGGACCACAATGGGGACGCCGTCGAGTTGGGGTGCCGTGGGGCTGCGAACCTACAGCTCGAGAGGTGCGGTCCGAGGGGCGCCCGAGCAGTCTCCACCGGCCGCGGAACGCGCCGAGCGGGTGCTTCGAGCGCCGCGCGCCCCGCTCGGTCCCAAACACCGCGCCCGATCCGCCCCTTCCTCCGGGGTTCCGCTGCCTCTCAGGCGCGCGGAGGCACACAGTGTCGCACGCCCGCTCCAGCTCCTGGGCAGTGGGCAGTTGAAAAAGCTCGGACGGAAAACAAGCACAGGCTAAGGTTAGCTCTAGCAGCCTGCAAGAGAACCAACTGAAAGAACCAACTTCCCTAGAAAAACTTTGCAGCAAGTTAGGCGAAAGCACTGAATGGCCGGGACTATTTAACAGGCGCTTCCTATCTTGAGGCGGCTCCCGAGCCTGTTCGGGGTGCCCTGACGCCCCACAAACTCGCCTTTTGCCCCCTGACTGTCCCTTCAGAAGTCTCGGCATCCTAACAAGTCTGGGCGGCCCCGCTCACAGGGAATACCTGTCGTGGTCCCCATTGCCTGCGAGTCCCTGATGGCGGCCATTACATTTCCATCCGGGTATTGCCGAAAGCTGTTCGCCGCGCTACCAGGAGCGCCTGCTGCGGCGGAGGGATCCGCGCCGCACCTGGAACAAGCGGAAGAGGACGGAGGCCGGCAGGACCCGCGCTGTGCCTGGCGGGACTAGGCCATTGAGTTGGGCCGGCCGCTGACCTCTCAAAGGAGCGCGGTTGCCTGGCGTTCGCCGCGGTAGTGACTGACCCCCCTTTTGTTCACCAGTAGCTGGAGAGATGCTACTCCCAATGGGATGATAGACAAGCATCCACCAGAAACTGTCCTACTGGCAAGCCCTTGCTGACCGGGAATGGCCTCAATCCTGAGGTTTAATCATTTCCGGCTTTGAAAATGGCGTCTCCCCGCCCCTTGTTTCTGAGAGGCAGATTTCTGCGGCCTTTGCAGCCCAAGTCAGTGAAGGAAAATGCTACAAGCAGCTGTGGAAGACATGCTGAACTCCAAACATGTACATTTAATAACTGATCTGAAAACTATCGTTACAACAAGGGCGGTTCTCATCCCATCGAAAGAATCCCTCCGCAGGATGACGGGGCTAGACAAAGAGGTCAATATCGTGACTGGGTTTCCCTCCCAAGGAACAGTATGGCTCCTAGTTTCTCTTTTGGAGCATTTTTGAAACGCAACTTATTCATTCACCTCACTTTTTACACAAATTATTTTACTTTTAACAAAGATACAAAAAGAACTGACTGGGGCAGAGAAATATGCTAAAATATTGAAAGCGAAACCACGATAGAATTGTTTGTCTAATTTTCATGTCCCCCTTTTTTTTGGAAGTACACGTGGAGTTTATAATTGAAAAAACAGTTGTCTATCATAAGCATTTTTCATTGTCTCAGAGTATGCTTTTGAAAAAATGGACCTGTAGCCATACCTAAGATTTTCTCCATGCTTTACTAAAAAGTACACTGAAGTAACCTCATTTTGTCTTCAGGGAGCTTTTCTATCACTGTGTCTGTTAGTCTATGGGGTTCCTCCTGGAAAAGGCAAATGAGAGGTAACTCACATTAGATGTGTTTGTATATCTTGTGCTCTTATGCCTTTACACCAGGAGGAATCTATAGTTAATACCAAAAGGAATGCCATTATGGAATGAGAAACACGTAATGGATTTATTTTGCCTTAAACATCATCCTCCAGCCCCTTGCCCCAGTCTTCATATCCCCATACAAGTCAGAGATACATCACAGAAGAAAGAGGATACGAATTTTTTTCAACAGCAAACAAAAGATATAAAGATTGTTGGGAACATGGACAGAGTTGTTCATTCTGTGTTTAGATGTGGTGTTTGTTTTACAGATTAATTGCGCCCCTCTCTGCAGTATTCGCCTTATAACTTCATTCTCACGTATACATATATAGTCACCTACAAACCTTGAAAATCTGCATATACGGAAGATTATGGAAGAATTGGAATGTTTTTTAAGTAAAGTTATTTGTCCCCAACCCTAGTAAAGTTATTTGTCCCCAACCTTATCTTCCTCCTTTTTTCTTCCATCTGCATCACATAACTGCTCTCTTCTTAGATTTTAAACATTGAGGTTAGCACAAATAAATAGAGTAAGACAGAAAGGAATGAAAGAAGAGGCTTACAAGAGAGAAAGAATACAAAAGAGAGAAAGTTAAATCATAGCTTAAGAAAGGATCCTGGAATATTTTGTATTTGATGAGGATAGGGCATCTAAATTAATGCTTTAAATACTTGATTCCTCTGGAGAAGACCTAAATGTACTATTTCCTGGCTGAGGGCATTTAACTTCTGAGCTTCACAGAATTATACAATGCATAACTAACACAGTTGACAGACTGGAGAAGAGTAATCAACAACATTGCACCACAGTGCAAATGGTGTTAGTCAAAAACATTCCATCTTGATTATAAACCTTTATCTGCTTTTCAATATATAAATGGACATTGTGCCATAAAGCAGATCAAGACAGTGAAATTTTCTCCTAAAAATAATATATAGGTGGGAATTACTTTTCACTCTACAGATTCACACCTCTGAATTATAGAAAACATCATACCATAAGAGTCATAACAAACATATATGCATTTTTAAAATGTAAGCACAGTCCTAGCCGGTTTGGCTCAGTGGATAGAGTGTCAGCCTGCGGACTGCAGGGTCTGGGGTTCGATTCCGGTCAAGGGCACATGCCCGGGTTTCGGGTTCAATCCCCAGTAGGGGTTGTGCAGGAGGCAGCTAATCAATAATTCTCTCTCATTATTGATGCTTCTATCTCTCTCTCCCTTTCCCTTCCTCTTTGAAATCAATAAAAATATATATTTTTAAAATGTAAGCATGTTTTAGTCATAGATAGCTTAGTACCGTGGTCGGCAAACTGCGGCTCGTAAGCCACATGTGGCTCTTTGGCCCCTTGAGTGTGGCTCTTCCACAAAATACCATGGCCTAGGCGAGTCTATTTTGAAGAAGTGGCGTTAGAAGAAGTTTAAGTTTAAAAAATTTGGCTCTCCAAAGAAATTTCAATCGTTGTACTGTTGATATTTGGTTCTGTTGACTAATGAGTTTGCCGACCACTGGCTTAGTATATCATAAACATTATATAAATGGTAACTGTTATAATCATAAAGATTTAAATGACATTAATTTTAACAGCAAGAGTCTCTTAAACATGGCTCTCTCCTTTTTGCTGATCTCTCAACTTAAGTCCAGATTCCCTACCTCCAACAATATAATCAAGTGCCAGAATGGGAAAAAGAGAGATACAAAGAGCCTGGGTGATCTAGCTTCAAGTGGTCACACTGCTTGGTCAAGAATATTATAGGTTACAATAGCTTAGATCTGGAAACAACTCAAGTGCCCATCAGTAGAAGAGTGGATAAAAAAGCTGTGGTACTTTTATACCATGGAATACTATGCATCAGTAACAAAGAAGGTTCTCTTACCCTTTGAGACAGCATAGAGGAACCTGGAGAGTATTATGCTTTACGCTAAGCAAAATAAGCCAGTCAGAGAAAAACAAGGATCACATGATCTCACTCATGTGGAATCTGATGAACAAAATAGATCCAGAGACACAGAAGCATAGAACAGACTGTGGAATCTCAGAGGGAAGGGAGGGAGGATGGTGGGTAGGAAGTGATCAACCAAAGAATTTGTATGCATATATGCATAATCCATGGACATAAATAATAAGGTGGTGAAGGCCTGGGGTGGGGGATAGGGGCAGGGGCGGGCTAGAAGGGGTCAATGTGGGGAAAAGGGGAGATATGTAATACTTGCAACAATAAAGATTTAATTTTTAAAAAAGAATATTATAGCCCTAGCCGGTTTGGCTCAGTGGATAGAGTTGGCCTGTGGACTGAAGGGTCCTGGGTTTGATTCTGGTCAAGGGCACATGCCTGGGTTGCAGGCTCGGTCTCAAGTGGGGAGCATTCAGGAGGCAGCTAACCAGTAATTCTCTCATCATTGATGTTTCTATCTCTTTCTCCCTCTACCTTCCTCTCTGAAATCAATAAAAAAATATTAAACAAAAAAGAATATTATAGATTGATTCTCCAATCTGTCAGTTGAACATAAACTTCAAGTATTATCCTTCCCAATGTCCTTTGCATATTTTTAAATATGCTTTTATTGATTTTAGAGAGAGAGGGAGAGGGAGAGGTAGAAACATCAGTGCATCAACATCAATCAGCTGTCTCCTGCACACTCCCTGCTGGAGATCAAGCCTACAACCTGGGCATGATGTGCCCTGACCTGGAATCGAACCATGTGGTCAATGCTCAACCACTGAGCCACACCAGCTAGGCTGCAATGTGGTGAGGTGTGTTTTTTTTAATTTAATATCTATTCAGCAGACACTTTCTTGAACATCATTCTGTTCCAGAAACTGTGCCATAAAAAAAAAGGCATGATCCCTCAAGGAGTCACCAGTTCAATGGGAGAATTTTAAACCTCTGAAAGATTTAATAATTCAACAAAGCAATTACAAAGCTGGGATTTCAGATGCTACAATAGGTGATGGGAAATATTTTTTTTAGGTAGGCATCTCTTCCAGTTTCCTTGCAGTTCATAATACTTCCTGGATGATCAAGACTCTGGATTTACTGTTATTTTTGTTAAATTTGTATTAAATATAGAGTTACTCTTAGCTCTTTCAGTGGATACTATAGTCAACTGTGAAGAACATTTACACTATATAAACTATATTGGACTTAAATAATTTTGGGTACCTTTCCCTGTCCCCAATTATATTACATTCTTTTCTTTTTTTTTTCTGTATTAGGTAGAGCTACTGTGTCTCCCAGCCATGGTAGAGTGGCCTAATGTACTAGGTGTTCTGTATGGTCAAGTGGGACAGCCTCCCCAATCACCCAAGCAGGGCACTTGAGGTGTACCCCTGTGTGGGCTGTATATAACCTTCCTGTTGTAGTTGAGCTTTGATTACTGTTGTCATATCAATAGGAGGGACTTACCCCCAGGCCTATCAGTTGTAAGAACTGGCTGCAACCACTGACCACCAACCTCTGACCACTGTGGAGGATCAGTTGTGCCCAGGCCCACCGCACGCAGCAGGACTTACTTCAGCAGGGCTCTGTAATAGCTGCATCTTCCCCTTGAGTGTATCACTTGTGGACAGGGTTGGATGATGTGGTCTGAAGCTATCTATTGGGTGCACTAGTTCTGGGACCTCCTTGGAGGTGCAGGCCAAGATCAGCTGCCACCTGTGTTCTGCCCAGGTTCACACAGCATGAGCTACATACAAAGCGATCTGCAGATGGCTTCTATGTGGGCTGAGCTCAGAGGTAACCAGGTGAGGCCAAGCTTCAAACCAAGGTCACCTGCTGCTAGTGCTGTGACTGGAGCCATTTAGCAAGAGATACAGGGCACGCTGAGGCCAATGCTGCTCGTTTGAGAGAATTTAGGAAAATCTGAAGCATGACCCAAGACAGGCCATTTGTGTGAAAAAGCCACTGGAACCAGCTTGGGTGGGCCTGGAAGTTGGATAGGGTGAGGCTTAGGGGAATCACCAGGTCAGAGCAATAATGTGAGCCAGATTTATGGAGTCTCAGATATGGTGTCACCCTGCCAGTTCTGTGGAGAGGGAGGGCTCATCAAAGTGCCAGCACTTCTGTCTGGAAGAAAGCTGCCCCTCAGCTTTCACCCCGATGAGGCCAAGATAACCCTGATACCAAAACCTGGCAAGGATAACACACAAAAAAGAAAACTACAGCTCAATATATCTGATAAATACAGATGCAAAAATCCTGAACAAAATACTAGCAAATCAAATACAACAATACATTAAAAAAAATAACTTATCGCCCCTGACTGGTTTGGCTCAGTGGATAGAGCGGCCTGCGGACTGAGAGGTCCCAGGTTCGATTCCGGTCAAGGGCATGTACCTTAATTGCGGGCATATCCCCAGTAGGAAGTGTGCAGGAGGCAGCTGGTCAATGTTTCTCTCTCATCAATGTTTCTAACTCTCTATCCCTCTCCCTTCCTCTCTGTAAAAAATCAATAAAATATATTTTTAAAAAATAAAATAATATATCACGATCAGGTGGTATTTATTCAAAGGGCACAAGGATGATTCAACATATGCAAATTGGTCAATATAAGACACCACATTAACAAAATAAAGGATAAAAATCATATTATCATATCAATCAATGCAGAAAAAGCATTTGATAAGATACAACATCCATTTATAATTAAAATAATAGAATGGGTATAGAAGGAAAGTATCTCAACATAATAAAGAGCTATAACAAACCTTCAGTTAATATCATACTCAATGGTGAAAAACTCAAAGCTTTTCCTCTAAGATCAGGAACAAGAAAAGATGTCCATTCTCACCACTCTTATTCAACATAATACTGGAAGTTCTAGCCAGAGCAATCAGGCAAGAGAAAGAAAAGACTTCCAAACTGAGAAAGAAAACGTAAAACTGTCACTTTTTGCAGATGACATAGTTATTTATATAGAAAACCTAAGTGCTCCCCCCAAAAAAAAATAACTATTAGAAACAACAAACAAATACAATAAAGTTGCAGAATACAAAATCAATGTACAAAAATCTACTGCATTCCTATGTACTAACAATGAAATTTAGAAAAAGAAATGGAAAAAAACAATTCCTTTTGCAATTGCAACAAAAGCATAAAATACCTAGGAATAAAGTTTAAAAAGGATGTGAAGGATCTATATACTGAAAATTACAACGTATTATTAAAAGAGATTGAAAAAGACACAACAAAAATAGAAGATCTTCCATTTATATTCATGGATTAGAAGAATCAACATAGTTAAAATGTCCATATTACTCAAAGCAATATATAGATTTAATGAAAACCATTTGATCTTTTTAATAGGCTCCAAGTGTCAGCTGAAATTCTCCATATTTTCCTCCATTTTCTTCACTATATTAATTATTTTTATTTTAAATCATCTGATGTAGGGAGCGGCTATAGGGTTAAGCTTCGGACTGACCTGTGGCAGGGCCACAAACAAGTCCCAGCTTGGAAGGCAGAGCCCTCCTAGCATAATTAAGCTTGACCTTATAGTCCTCCTTAGTTCCTTCTTAGGTGGCTAATGGGCTATGGGAGGTGCAACAAGTGCTGCCAAAACAAGATGAAACTCACAAGAACATTGTAAACATGTTGACCACTTCCCTTGTTTTGCTTTGTGTGCTCTGACTATAAAATAAAACTTTGGCTTGCAGGCTGGGTCTCTCTGTGTCCTCATCGAGGCACAAGAGAGCCACCTGGCTCCAGCTGTAGTCTCTTGTCTGTCTTCTTTAATCCTTCACTACCCCTCCTCAGGCTCACGGAATCTGACCATGCTGAGTGTGGTTCAATCTGATAGCTCCAATATATCAATCACCTGTAAGAATATTTTTACCATCTCTTTTTAATCTAGCTTTTGGTTATTTGGGCATTTTTTAGCATGCCTCATAATTTTTTCCTGGGTGCCAGACAGTGTGTATTGAAAAAATGTAAAATTTTTAATGACCTATCTCTTTCCTGAGCCAGTTAAGTTTTCTTCTGGCAAACAGGTATGGTACAAATAGATCATCTTAATGGTAATCTAGGCTTGGTTTTAGGCTTTGTTAAAGTTGATTTATTTTTTTTGCCCTTACTTCTAAGATATGGCTTTTCTGTGCTCTCTTCTAAAAGTTGACAAATTCCCTCAGGAAAAAAGAAATCAAGAGTTTATCAAAACTGATCAGAGAAATTTACCAACTACCAGTCAGAATTTCTAGAAAATAAAAATATAGTAATTGAACACTAAAACTCAAGGATTGCATTAAACTACATATTGGAAACTTATAAAGGAGTGATAAAGTGGAAGACAGATCTGAAGATAGTTACTAAATGCAGCTTTAAAAGTCAAAGAGATAAAAACAATAAAAAAGAACTAAGATACAAGAAAGAGTGATAATTCCAGAATATCTAATCAGAGTTCCAGAAAAAAAGATAGGGAAAATACTGGAGAGTCAATACTTGAAGAAACAACCTCTTAAAAAGTGGCTATAATTGGCCCTGGCAGATGTGACTCAGTTGGTCACATCTGAGTCACATCACCAAAAGGTGGCGGTTTGACTCCTGGTTGGGGTATGTGCAAGGGGCAACTAATTGATGTTTCTCTCTCTCTCTCTCTCTCTCTCTCTCTCTCTCTCTCTCTCAATCTCTCTTTCTCTGCCCCCCCAATCAATTTTTAAAATTGCTATAATTGAAAAAAAGAAACCAAATTTCATATTCAGAAAGTCCAGAAAATCCAAAATAAGATATAGAGAGAGAAGAAGAAGAGAAGGAAGGGAAGAAAAAGGAGGGGGGTGGGGGGGAAGAAACCTTAAGTGCAGCAAAAAAAAAAAAGGCATATTATATATTTTTTAAAAGCAATGATTACATTGAGTAATGATTTTTCAAGGGCACAATAGCACATTGCTGATAAAAGACTGAAAAATATACTGATATACTGATAACCTATAATTGTATACTAAGCAGAACTATCAACATCAAGGACAAAATAAAGACATTTTTAAGACAAAAATCTGAAAAAGTTCACAACTTTCTTTTGATTGCAGATGACATGATTGTCTGTGTAGCAAAACCAAGAGAATTAGAAACCACATCAAAAAGACTCCTAAAACTAATAAGGGATTATAGCAAGGTTTCAGGGTACCACATTAATATACAAAATTAAGTTGCTTTCCTATATTCTAGCAATGAACAACTGAAGTTTGAAATGAACAATGTTATTTACATTGGCACACAAAAATGAAGTATTTAGGAATAAATCTAACAAAACTGGGTTTGACAATGATTTTTAAATACAATACCAAAAGCATTATTCATGAAAGGAAAAACTGATTAAGTTATACTTCATTAAAATTTTAAAATTCTGCTCTGTGAAATGCACTACATGTGGAAAACTGCAAAATCTAATGAAAGAAACCAAAGAGGATCTAAATAAATGGAGAGATGCCCCACTTCATGGGTAAGAAGCAGCAATATTACTAAGATGTTTGGTCTTTCAAATATCTAAACATCTTAAGATTCAATAATCATTATTAAAACATTCCCAACCTGATCTATAGGCTAATACAATTCCAATAAAAATTCCATCAAGTTATTTTGTGGATATCAACAAATTCAAGTTTACATGGAAAGTCAAAAGACCTAAAATAGTTGACAAAATACTGTAGAGGAAAATAATGTGACTATTGACACAACTTGACTTCAAGACTTACTATAAAGGCACATACTTGAAGCAGTGTCGTACTGGTAAAAGAATAGACAAATAGGTCAATGGAACAGAATAGATAACCCCAAAATAGATACACATAGATACATGCAACTGATCGTTGCTAAAGGAGCAAAGGCACTTTAATGGAGAAAGGTTAGTCTTTTAAATAACAGTGCTGGAACAAAAGGATATCCACATGGAAAAAAATGAATGAAAGACTGAAAAAATAATCAAGATGTAGACCTTACACCTTTCACATCAAAATGGATCATATATCTAAGTGCAAAATGCAAAACTATAAATATTCTAGAAGATAACACAGGAGAAAATCTAGGTGACATTGTGTTTCACACTGACTTTTATATACAACACCAAAAGCATGATTCATTAAAGAAAAAACTGGTAAGTTGGACTTCATTAAAATTTAGAACTTCTGCTCTGTGAAATGCACTATTTAAAGAATGAAAAAAGAGGCCATGTTCTGGGAGAAAATATCTCAATAAAGGACTTTTATTCAAATATATAAAGAAGTCTTAAAACTCAACAGTAAGAAAACAACTTACTTAAAAAAGGGAGCTAAAAATATGAACAAATACCTCACCAGAAATGATATACAGATGGCAAATACGTATTTGAGAAGATTCTCAACATCATATGTCATTAGGGAAATGCAAATTAAAACAATGATATACCACTACATGCCTATTAGAATATCTGAAATACAAAAACCAAAGACGGAAGAAGATGTGGAGCAGCAGGAACCCTCACTTTTTGCTGGTGGGAATGAAAATGGTACGGCCCCTTTAGAAGATTGTTTTGCAGTTCTTTACAAAGCTAAACATGGTCTTACCATATGATCCAGGAGTTGCCCTCTTGTGTATTTGCCCAAATGAATTAAAAAGTTATGTCCACACAATTATTCATACATAATTGCCCAAAACTGGAAGCAACCAAGATGTCCCTCAAAGGGTGAATAAACTGATGAACAAACTGTAGTACATCCATGCAATAGAATATTATTAAGCAATAAAAAGAAAGGCACTACCAATCCAGAAAGACCTGGAACAATCTTAAATGCATGTGAAGACAATCTCAACATGGCTGGAGTCTCCAGTAGAATCTTGAGTCAGAGGCGTGATAGAAAATATTCACACTATGTCCTAACTTTGAAGAAAATGCTTCTAAATTTAGTCATTAATATATTCTTATGGGCTTTTCATTGATATCAGTTATGATACTTAAAATTTTCTTATCTTGGTTGCTAAAGGTTTATTTTTTAAATAATGAATACATTTTTAATATCATCAGTTTTGCCTCATCCATTGACCATTGAAATGGTCATACTATTAATTTGATTTGTTAATATTGTGAGTTATATTGATAAAACTTTAGTTCAACCACTGTTAAAGTTCTGATTTAAACTTGATCGTGATACATTGTTTTAGTGTGTTGCTTGATTCAATTTATATGTGTATCTATCTATCTATCTATCTATCTATCTATATATATATATATATATACACACACACACACATATAAATCCTACCTAGTAAAAGAGTAATATGCAAATTGACCCTAACTTTGCTACACCCACCAGCCACGCCCACCAGCCAATCAGAGCGAGTATGCAAATAAACCCAACCAAGATGGCTACAGCCACAGAGAGCAAGGTTTCCCAGGCAACAGAGGAAGCCAAGCTTTCCGCCTGCCCTTACCGACCTAAGCCTCCACTCAAGCTACAAAGTTTCAATTATAGAAGGTAAACAAATCCAAATAGAAATGGCACCAGCCACAGAGCTGGAGAGAGCAGGCCAGGGTTGCCCCCGGGAACGGAGGAAGCCAAGCTTTCCACCTGCCCTGGCCGGCCTAGGCCTCCACTCCAGGCTACAAAGTTTCAATTATAGAAGGTGAATTAACCCCAACAGAAATGGCTGCCGGCCACGGAGCGAGCAGGAGGCTTGGCTCCACTCCAGGCTACAAAGTTTCAACTGTAGAAGGTAAATAAATTCCAGATACCAGGGTCTCCGCTTGGGTCGCCAGGGGGCGTGGCCGGCCTGCAAACCACCACAGGCCCCTCGCTCAGGCTGCCCCATGCCCCAAGGGAACCCCCACCCTGATCCGGGACACCCTTCAGGGCAAACCAGCTGGCCCCCACCCCTGCACCAGGCCTCTATCCTATCTAATAAAAGAGTAATATGCAGATTGACCATCACTCCAACACACAATATGGCTGCCCCCATGTGGTCAAAGATCCTGCCCCCATGTGGACACAAGATGGCCACCACAAGATGGTCAGCAGGGGAGGGCAGTTGGGAAGCATCAGGCCTGCAAGGGAGGGCAGTTGAGAGGGACCAGGCCTGCAAGGGAGGGCAGTTGGAGGCGATCAACCCTGCAGGGGAGGGCAGTTAGGGGTGACCAGGCCGGCAGAGGAGGGAAGTTGGGGGCAAACAGGCTGGCAGGGGAGCAGTTAGGCATCAGTCAGGCTGGCAGCGGAGTGGTTAGGGGGTGATCAGGCAATCAGGAAGGCAGGCAGGCGAGCAGTTGGGAGCCAGCAATCCTGGATTGTGAGAGGGATGTCCCAGATTGGAGAGGGTGCAGGCTGGGCTGAGGAACACCCCCCCTCCGTGCACGAATTTCATGCACCAGGCCTCTAGTGTGTGTGTGTGTGTGTGTGTGTGTGTGTGTGTGTGTGTGTGTGTATATATATATATATATATATATATATATATATATATATATATATATAACTGATTTCAGAGAGGAAGGGAGAGGGAGAGAAACATCAGTGATGGGAGAGAATCATTGACTGGCTGCCTCCTGCATGCCCACCACCAAGGATAGAACCCACAACCCCGGCATGTACCCTGATCAGGAATCAAACCATGACATTCTGGTTCATAGGTTGACGCTCAACAACTGAGCCACACCCGCTGGGTTGGTTCCATTTTTTGATCGTGTGTTTACACCCATGTTCAAAATAATAATATTTATTCTTTTCTTCCACATTCTCGGGGTTTACTCTGTATTAATTTTACCTATAATTTTTTCAATGACTTTGTATGGCTTCATATGAGTATTGGGTCTTATTTCTTTTTCTTTTTAAGGAACCTTTTCAACAGTTTGTATAAGATAGTAATTAGTTGTTCTTTGAAAATTTGTTAGAACTACCTATAAACCTATCTGGGGTGGGGGAATGGGGTAGGAATTTTAATAGTGATTATAATTGTTTTTTTGTTAAACCTCACCTGAGGATATTTTTCCCATTGATTTTTTAGAGAGAGTGGTAGGGAGGGAGGGAAGGAGTGGTATTCTTTCTTTTTCTCTTGTTTTGCTTGTTAAACAATTAAATTTTACTTTCACATGTATTATTTTCTTCCACACTCTCTGGGTTTGCTCTGTATTAATTTTAGTTTTATGAATTAAATGCTTAGCTTATTTCTTTTTCATTTTTCTTGTGTTCTAATATATAAAGACTATCAATTTCCCTCTTAGCCCCATTTTAACTGCATCTCACTAATTATGTATTAGTAATGATTTCATTTCCATTTTTTTCATAATTTTCATTTTGATTTCTTATTTGGACTTTCAGTTATTCAGAGGTGAAGATTTTGTTATCCAGATTAATTTTTCAACTGGCTTCTAATTTTATTTCATGTTTTTCAGAGAATTTTATTTCTATATTGCCATTTTTTAAATGTTTGTTGAAGATTCATGTTTCAATATATTTATCAATTATTGTAAATATTCTGTGCATGCTTCAAAAGAACATATTTCCTATGTTGGATGTAAAGTATTACATATATGTATTTAAATTTACATGTAGGTTTAGATATACATTTTTATAATCTTTTTTTCTGTATGAGTCATCATTTTCTGAAGGAGAGTATCTTAAATCTTCATCTTTGGCTTGAAATTGCCTATTTCTTCCCTTAATTATATCATTTTTCTGTATGCATGTTGAGTTATCAAGTTAGACAAAGCGAAGTTCATGATTTGATGATGTATTTTTACTTTTACCATTATGAAATTGTCTCGTTATTCTTAATAATTGTACTTAAACTATCTTTTGCCTGATATGTTTGCTAGACTATGTCTCCTGGTCTATTTATTTCTCTCTTTACTTTCAACCTTTCATGTAGTATTATTTTCAGATGTTTCTTATAGACAAAATAAAGTTAATTTTTAAAAATTGAATCTGCATCTTTTCACTTAATAATTATTCTTAAATACACTTGCATACACTTTCTTAAATTTTCTTTTTTAATCCTCACCTAAGGATATGTTTTTACTGATTTAAGAGAGAGAGGAAGGAAGAGGGAGAGAGAAACATGGATCAGTTGCCTCCTGTATGCTCCCCGACCAGGAATCAAACACACAGCCCAGGTACGTGCCCTGGCCAGGCATCAAAACCATGACCTTTCTGTGTACAGGACGATGCTCCAACCAACCGAGTCGCACCAGCCACAGCACTTACTCCATTTTCTATAATGTCTAGAGTTAAATCAATATTCATTTCATTCCCCAAACATGACAAAAACTTATCATGCTTTTACTTCCCTTCAATCTTCTGTGTATACTACTTACAATATTGATATCTGTTTCAGGTTCTATGACTGGGGAGAGGGGAACCCTCAGAGCTTAATATTATAAAACAACCTATTGTTACACTTATGGATTTTGTGGGTCAGAAAATCAAACAGGACACAAAGAAGATGACTTCTCTGTTTTATAATGTTTGTCCTCTCAGTTGGAAGACTCAAAGGCTGGGTACTGAAATTATCTGATGATTCATTCACCCAGAAGTCTAGTGGTGGATGCTGGCTGGGAGGTGCACTTCCTTTTCACATGGCTCTCTCTGTTTGGCCTCTCTTTGTAAACTAGTTTGGGCTTCCTCACAGCATGGTGGCTGGTTTTGCCAGAGCAAACTTCCCAATAAGAGACAGTGAGGCTGACACTGTATCCTCAAAAGTCATATCGCAAGCATCACATCTGTGCATTCTATTGGTCAGAGCAGTCAAAACTCTACCTAACGTCAAAGGGAAATAGATTATACCTCTTGATGGAGAGTAACAAGTTTCTGGAAAAGCATATAGGACTGAAAGTATTCCTAGGTTCGTTTTTTGGAAAATACAAACTGACATCAATATCACTTAGAATATATATGCCAGACTGATATTAAGAAGCATTTTGTAAACAATATTTACTTAATAAATTTTACTAATTGCATGTCCACCTTTTTTCTTGTATTTCATTGCTTCTTCTTTCCAGAAGTGCTCCTTTGACAACATGCTCACAGAAGATCTGTGGCTGATCAATTTTTTAGTCTTTGGGATGTCTTAAAATATTCTTTTTTTCATCATTTAATTTGAAAGGTGCTTTGGCTAGCAATTGATTACTGGGTTCAAAGTTCTTTTCTTAACATTTTGAAGATATTGCTGCATTTTTTTTCTTGCATCCAATATTGCTGGTGAGAATTTGACTTCAATGAGTCTCATTCCTTTTGTAGGTTATCTCCGATAACTTTTTAGATTGCCTCTTTTTTTTTTTTCAAGTTTTACTGAAGTATAATTGACAACTGAAAATTGTATATATTTAAGGTGTATGACATATCTATAGATATAAAAGCCTAAGCGACCAGCCGACCGGCTGGTAGCTATGACATGCACTGACCACCAGAGGGCAGACGTTCAACACAGGAGTGGAAACCATAGGCATGGAAACATGGAACAGACTGATGAATCTCAGAGGGACCCATGGGGTCCCTCAGCCTGGCCTGCGCCCTCTTGCAATCCAGGACCTCTCAGGAGATGTCGGACTGCCGGTTTCAGCCTGATCCCCGTAGGCCAGGCCGAGGTACTTCACCGGTGCACGAATCCATGCACCAGGCCTCTAGTTTTGATATATGTATGCATTGTGGAATGTTTACCTCAATGAAACAAATTAACATATTTATCACCTCACAAAGTACTTTGGGGTGGGGTGGATACAATTAAGATCTACTTTCTTAGAATTGTCTCTTCATCCTTGTTGTTCTAAAATTTCACTACAATTTGTCCAAGCTTCACTATAATATGTTTAATATGTCTTATTTATCCTACTAGGAAGGATACTTCTAATTTAAGAATTATTATCTTTTTTTAAAAACATTTTATTGATATGAGAGATTGAGACTTATATTTATTGTTCAATTTACTTTATTTTATGCATTCATTGGTTGCTTCTTGTATGTGCCCTGACCGAAGAACAAACCAACAACCTTGGCGGATCAGAATGATACTCTAACTAGCTAAGCTACCTGGCCAGCAGGAATTCATGCCTTTCATTTGTTATTTCTTCTCCATCTCTGTATTCTCTCCTCCTGGATTGATCCTTTATGTCTCTCAATATTTCATTTAAACATTCTATTATTCCAGTATAGCCTTACTGTTTAAAAGATAGACTCTGGAACCAAACCCTGCATTCAAATCCTGGCTCTCCTATTACTAGATGTGTGACCTTGGGTGAGTTATTAATCCTTTCTGTGCCTTACATTTCTCATCAGTACAATATGAATAACAATAGCACATTCCTGAAAAGCTTGTTATGAGAATTATATGAGTTTTAAATCTGTAAAGAGCTTAGAACAATGCCTTGAACATAGTAAGCACTACGTAAGATTAGCTATTCTTATCTTCTTACTAGGAGCCCGTTGCACGAAGTTTCGTGCAATAGACTTTTCCTTCACCTGGCTGCCGGCACCAGTTATCCACCAGCAGCAATTTTCCTCTGGCCCCCCGCCAATCAGAGCGCCTCCCGCCAGCACAATCGGCCACCCCGAGAGGAACTCCGATCGGGGAGGCGCTCCGATCGGCGGGTGGCCAGAGGAAAACTGCTGATGGCGGAAAACTGGTGCCAGCAGCCACGCAATCGGCCACCCCGAGTTCCGCCACCAGCGTCTTCCGCAGCGCCGGCCTAAGCAGCGCCAGCCTTTTAAGCCGGCGGGAGGAGCGGGGGGCGGGGACTTACGAGTCCCCGCCCCCCGCTCCTACCGCCAGCCAATCGGCCACCCTGAGTCCCGCCCCCTGCGCCTCCAGCCGGCCAAATCGTGGGCGTAGCGGAGTGATGGTAATTTGCATATTACCATTTTATTAGGTATGATGATTCTCTTTCCGCTGCTCAACATACCAACTTAGTTATCAACACACCAATCTTCAGCTATGTCTACTCTGCTCTTTAGCCCATGTACTGAGGTTTTAGTTTCAACAATTATATATTTCATTTCTAAAATTTTAATTATTATTGAAAAATTATTTGTTCTTGCTTTATGTATCAAATACCCTCTTATCTGAAAATATTAGCTTATTAATTGTAAGTTGTTTCATTGTGTGAATTTTCCTATTTTCTTTCTTTCAGAGTTTGCAATCCATAAATGACTAGTGATAAATGACTATGAATTCATCTTTATAGTTGTGATTTCCTGCTAGTCCTCAGTGCAGCCTTCTTGACTGGGAGATGAAAACAAGTTGCTCAGGGTTGTGATCTTTGTTATACAAAGGGCAGTAGGGCAAAGATGGGTTGCCAATCTGGGTACCTGAGTATCTTATCTTCTGGCTGCAACTCATTGCTACCCAGTAACATCAGACATATTCCTCCATCTCAACTGGAGAGTAAACACCTGTACTTTTCACTGTGAGTATTTTATTACTATATATCATTATATATGTTCCCCATTCTGTACCTAGGGGCAAGCACAGTAGTTGGCACATAGTAGGTGCTCAGTAAGTGTTTATTAGATGCACAAAGAACAGAGAAAAAGAAATTGAATTAAATTTTAAAATTTGCCATGGCTTGTTTTGAGACTTTAAGGTAAGTTACTTCAGTACACATTTATTACATCCCTCTACTAGGTACTTTTACATTATCTCATTTAATATTTACTACAATTCAATGAAGTAGGTTGTATTCATTAGGTTATAAGTTCAGCTACTGTTATAGATAGCCACAAATACAGCAGCCTATAGTTGATAGCATTTCTCTCTCATGTAACAATCTAGGTTTAAGCAATGTAGGATTTGTATGGAGACTTACAGTGTCAGGGAACCAAATTCTTTCTGTTTCATTGCTCGGTCATTTCTAGTTTGCTACTTATGGCCAAAGGTGATGCACCACTGTATCTTGATTCCAGTTAGTAAGGAAGGGAGAGGGAGAAGGAAAAGGCACAACTCTTCCTTTTAAGAGTATGACTTTAGATTTGCACACATCTCTTCTGCTCATGTCTCATTAGCTAGAACTAAGTCACATGACCTAACTGCAAAGGGCTGAATCTTATTTTTTGCAGCCCTTTGCCCCACTAAATTTGAGACTTCTATTGTTACAGAAAAAGGCAAAAATGGATAGTTGCCCAGATGCCCCATCGAAAGAAATTCTATATCCACAGTTTTCACTCTATCAAATCTTTGTTTTGTTATCTTCACAGAACTTATCACTAGGTGAAATTACTTAGTTCACGTGTATTTATTTTTCTTGTTTATTTCTTCCCCTCCCCACAAATAAACACTTAAGAAATAACTCTGCCTAGAAAAATGCCTGGCACATAGTATGGGCATAATAATTTTTGCTGAATTAATAAATAAAAGAATTTTATCTTTGTTTTGTAATACCATGAAATTGGGAACATCTTCAAATATCCATCAATAGGAAATTAGTTAAATTGTGCACAACCATATAATAGAATATTATGTACCTACTAAAAATATGAAGTACATTTTATATGTTTTAATATAAAAAGAATTCCACAACACATTGCTTAGTAAAACAGTGAAACGTAAATGGGAGTACATTATAAGGTGATATGATTTCATATGTGTAACATACCTATAAAAAATATGGGAAGATATTAAGCAAATTGTTAAGAGTAGTTAACTCAGTATAATGAGGGGAAAACCTGCCCACTTCTTGCTTAATAATTTTTTCTATATTTTTGTAACAGTCATGTATGCTTGAGTCTTTCCTTTTGTTTCAAGCAAGCAAATTAGTCTGAAAATATTAATTTATTTGAAAAATACTAAGATATGGCAGATTTTTAATGAAAAGGAAATGACTACTGAATGGACAGGAATGATAATGGGTCTCAGAAACAGACATATCAAAATTTTCAGATCTCCTTCCATGAGCCTTTTATCTTAGCTTCTCTTTGCATGTCAGCTTCACTCTACCTCACTGCTATGCTTCACTCTACCTCACTGCTATGCTTCACTCTACCTCACTGCTATGTTTCTGTCTCCTTCAGCCTCATCAAAGCCTTATTAGAACCATTCAAAGAGCCATACACTTACCAATAGTTTGTTCTAAGTGAAGGAGGAAATAGTAAGGGAGATAGTTTGTAAAGAACCACGTATGTGGCAAGCTGGTATTCCAAGTTCTCTTGCCTCAACAGAATACCTTTAGAATAATGTAAATGATGCGAGATTCTAGTAGCAAACATACACGGTGAAAACTTTTACACTGTCATCAGGGAAACTGACTGTGTTCTAGATCATCCATGTCTTTATGTTCACACAATCTGTAGGTAATAGATCATTTTGATCATTGTTGGGAGGCCTTCTACAAACTTGATTTGTAACTAGTATGTATTCTGAATAAAGAATGCTGCCAATAGCTGTAGTATTATATCTTTTCTCAATAAACCTTGGTTAAATCTTTTTTTTAAGTATATATTATTTCAGAGAGGAAAGGAGAGGGAAAAAGAGATAGAAACATCAATGATGAGAGAGAATCATTGATGTTTCCTGCATGCCCCACACAGGGGATCGAGCCTGCAACCCGGGCATGTGCCCTGATCAGGAATTGAACCGTGACCTCCTGGTTCATAGGTCGATGCTCAACCACTGAGCCACACTGGATGGTCCTTGGTTAAATCTTAATCACATTTCTCTCTTTAAATGGTGGATATTTTGGCCCAAATCAGTCTCATCAAAATCCATAAGGCAATGTTTTAACACTGTTCATGTATTAATCAGAGTAGACTGCTGGCTTGTTTGCTTTATTTCAGTGTCTTAAATAAAGGATTATTGTTTTCTCATGTTCCAGTCTAATGTAGGTTAACAAATAGGGTGAGGAAGGGGTTTAGCAATCTCTCAAATGGTTAAACATAGGGTTACCATATGACCTAGCAATTTGACTCCAAGCTACATTCCCCTCCCCAAAAAATGAAAACATATATCCACACAAAAACTTGTAGGCAAATGTTTATAGAAGCATTATTCACAATAGCCAAAAGATGGAAACAACCCAAGTCTCCATCAACTGATGAAGAGACAAACAATATGCTGTATATTCTTACAATGGAATATTATTTGGCCATACCAATATATGCTACAACTAAAATGAGCCTTGAAATCATTATGCCAAGTGAAAGAAGCCACAAAAGACCACATATTGTATGATTCCATTTTATATGAAAAGTCTAAAATAGGCAAATCTATAGAGACAGAATGTAGATTAGTGGTTGCCTAGGTCTTGGATGTGGGGGGACATGGAGGGTTCAAGGACAACAGCTAAGGAGTTTGGGGTTTCTTTTCATGGCAAGGAAAATGTTCTAAACTGATTGTGGTGCATGAGTCTTTGAATATACTAAAAGCCACTGAATTGTATGCTTTAAATGAGTGAATTATATGGCATGTGAATTATATGTCAATAAAGATGTTTTAAAGAAAACATGTAGCCATGACAATAGGTAAAATGGGCAGGGCTGTGTTCAAAAAACTGTTATTTTTTTGGGAAGGGAACGGGGGGAGGGGGTTGATGACAAATATGTGATACCTTAATCAATATAGTAATTAAAATAAATAAATAAATAAATAAAAAATAAAAAAAAACTGTTATTTTTAAAAATAGGTGGCTGGCTCATGGGCCAATTTTCTTACTTCTGTTCTAGAGTAATAAAATCTCAAATATTTTAGCTGGGTACTGGCTTACTAGAAAAAAAACAAAAAAGTATCTTTCCCAACCTGTCTTGCAGAAATTTGTGTACAGCCGTTGGAAATGTCCTTAAATGGAAGAGGTATTCTATTCTTTGAATCCTTTCATCTTTCCTGTTCACTGGAATGCATAGTGCTCTTGTAACCATCCTGGACCATAAAGTGACTTTGGAAAATAGAAGCAACACATAGTGGGGCAATAAGATAGCAGAGGCCTGAGCCATACCAATCCCAAAATGAATTCAGCCAGATTTCTTGAAAGAAAAAATAAATCTATCTCAGTTTAAATAACTGTTTTTTGGAGCCACTCACAGCTGAACCTCATTCCAACTACTAAAGGCCTCATAGAATTAAAAAACCAACTATTCCTTCTTGAGGGATTCGAGTAGATGTGATGGGTATCCAATTCTGTGAACATAGTCATCCAATTCTTTTATTTATTTTAACAGCATTTTATTTTTACATTTGATCTTAGCCAAAAGGCCAAGAAATAATTACACTTCACTCTTAAAGTATTAATCTAGTGTCTTACAACTAACTACTTGGGTTCCTATCTCTGTAAGAATGATGTAAGAAGATATCTTTTCTGCTTAACCAATACTTTGTAACTTTTTAAAATGTCAAAGGTCATAAATATAAGCAGCACCATATAAAATAGGGATAGAATAGAGAATGAAGATGTTATTTTGAATAAAGTGCTTAAAGCTGTAACCCAAAAAAGGTAAAGTAAAAATAGCTCTCTATACTTGTTCTCCTGAATTTCAAGTGCCCCAAATCCTCTTCCCCCCCCCCTTTTTTTTTAGAAGAAAAACTTTTGATTGTCATATATTTGTATACAAAAGTGTATGAAAAACAGCAAGTTTTACTCATTTGCTTCATTTTTCTTATGAGGATTGTTGACCCTAAACTGTATTTCCCAACTTCTCTTGCAGAAATTTGAAACCAACAAAAAAACCCAATGCATTCCAAACAGGATTCCTCTATGTAAGTTGTATCAAGGACTGCCATTTGTCAAAATGTGACACCATGCCTTTCTCTTCACTATAATGGCAGGCAATTAAGAATGTTTTATCGTCTTTAATACTTTTCAATATTAAAAATATATTATAGCAGATATGGAAATAAAAATATTAAATGGTCCCTCTTTAAATATTACCAACGTTAATTTTGATGTATTTGTTAGTGCTTTTTTCTACGCATAACTTGTTTTTACAAAACTATGAGCTTAGCAGCTATTCCCACGTTATTTGAGGGCTGGTTAATGGAGACATAAGATTAAATGATTGGTTCTCAGTCAGATTCTTTAGAGAAGGAAACCAGAAGAAACAACTGATTTGGTATAAAGTCCAAGATAATTGTCAGTCCTTAGTTAAGGCCAAAGTCTATTTTATGATGGTGACAGCCTCGAGTTGTCTGAACAGTCCTGAATTTACAAGTGTCTATCTAACAGGAGTTAGAGCTCAACAGCCAGTGCCAGCCTCCTTGGCTAACCTGCGCCGCAATGAAAGAGCCCTGCACGTGCAGAGTCAAGGGCAGGAGACCAAGTGAGATTTCCGGTCCATATGCTAGGGAAAGTGACTCAGGCACCAAGTTTGGTCTTGTGACCAACGTAAAGAGCACAGTGACTGTGGCCTGGCCCCTCTTCCTGGGCAACGGGATGCTGAGCTGAAGGTGAACAGCCCTTGCAGTAGTGGCACCAGGGGTTTGGATTTTTTCCAAATGGAAGCACCACAGAGGAGGTTGAAAGCACAGGTTCTGCAGCCCGACTGACGGGGTTGGACCAGTTCCAAATATTACATACTCTGAAGAAAAATCACAGGCTCTTTCTTAACCTGTTTCTCCGTTTGGAAAGTGGAAATTTCTCCTTCCTGGGACTGTTGTGGAAAAGGGACTACATGGCAATGGCAGTGCTTCTGTTAAGCACAATGCCTGACATGGAAACACGGATTATAACGAGTTGGTTGTCCTCAAACCCCGACCTTCCCCAGCCACCGCCAGCGACCCTACCGGCCCTGCTTCCGGGAGCGCCTTCACTTCAGTCTCCCTCGGCCAAACTGCAGGTCCCTCCGCGCTCGCGTCACTTCCGGGAGAACCGATCGCGGCTCCTCGAATACCCGGATGCAATTATCATGGCTGCCATCAGTGAGGGGAAGCAACGAAGGCAGAGCCACGAATTGCCCGGAAAGCCCTCAGAATGTGGGGCTTCAAGAAAGCCTCTCCAAAGGGCAAAAGATGAGACTGCTGGGCATCTATGTGCCCTAAATGGTCCTAGGACCGCGTCCCCTCGCTTCCTGTTAACTTGCCGCCAAGTTTTCCTCAAGCAGTGGCTCCTCTTGGCAGGGTGGGGCTCGCTTCCTACCCGGACCTTCCTGGTGCGCCAGGCTTTTGTTCCGGTCACTCCCCTCAGCCCCGGAAGTGGTCGGGCTTACCATAGCTGGCTTAGGAGGAAGGGGCGGGCAGCTCGGACCGAGAGGTGGGGCCGAGTATCCCGGGAAGGGAAGCCCCACTAAGTGCAGCTGGAGCTGCCGCGCAATGCAGCCCTGGTCCCTGGTCTTTTCGCCTGAGAGGCTCCTCATAGGGCCCCTCCCAGCCAACCAAACTTGACTCAACCAGTAGATTTTGATCCTGGAAAACACCTAGGATTTGTCTAGTGCAGAATGTAGTTGGTTTTTTTTAAAAATCCCAAAGCAAACTGATAATGTTAGTTTTAATTTTCGGAATTAATAGAGAAAGCTCCCATTTTAATTCATGTGGTGGGTTTTCTTTTAAGGTTTAAATTTGGATAATGGTGAGATTTTACCAGACGCATTCTTTTTAAATTAACTGGTATGAGGAAATAGGCTAATATTTAAAATATTCAACTAGTTGTTGAGCTTAGCTACTGTACAGTCGTTATAATGAAACTTGAAGACGCCAGAATTGTACCTCATAAGGCTTTAACTGCCAGACGTGTCTGAAAATCCAATAATTTTAGATATAGATATATTAATTTTAGTTCGTTTTCCTCACTGCAGGGTATCCTGTAAGTTTTGTCATTGGGTGAAAGGAAAAAATGTGAGTTGATGCATTAACATATCCTGGTAGTTAAAAATTACTTTTTAAGTGTGACAATATGTAATACAGATTTAGAACATTACTTTTTATAGAAACAAAAATATGGGAACTAATATTTAAAGCAGGTTGACTCTACATAACATGGTGTGTTATAATTTGGATTTTTACCTAAACTCAGAATTAGAAGAGCTCACCTAGAAAGGCTAAAAAAAGAAAATAAGAAATCTAGACATTTATCCCTTCTGAGAATATTCCATTGTTTGAACAAAAAGCACCTGGGATTTGCATATACAACTATATACTATATATAAAGCACTGAGTTGGTAATGGCTGAAGAAGTGCTTTATGATATATAAAGTAATATGTCAATCACTACTCTTCTGGCCAAATCATGTCTCCCTGTGGTACATTTTAACCTCCAAAACTTGTGGTTCTTGTACTAGCATTGAGATATACCAGTTATAATAATATTTTAAAGAAAGCAAAAAAAAATGACCTGTTCATATATTTTAAATCGTTTTTCTTGTTGATGTGTTATTTAAGATTGTGTTTATAAATGCATTTGTACACATAAGAGTTCTTAATAACTTGGTGGTCATGGATAGCCTTGATTCTTTTTGTATGTTTTCTTGCAGGTAGGTCTTGGCACAATACCATATGGACCTGGACAAAACTTGTTAAGATGGAAATTTTTATTAATCAGTTCAAATATTTGACCAGTCTATTTAGTTTTCCAGTATTTTAGTCAAATAACTGGATGTGGGCTTCATATATGTGGAATAATTAATGATCACTTTAAATTATTTCCCACCAAATATAAAGTTGGATCTCAAATAGTTAATTTTTATGGAGCATTTACCATAGGCCAGTTTCTGTGTTAGTCTGATACACACATTACCTCACTTAATATTTACTGTAATATCAGTTAGGTCTATTAAACTCACTGTTTTACAGATGGAAAACTGAGTCAAAGAGGGATTAAGTTCCTTTCCCATCATCCCCAAACTAGAGCCATGTTCTAGAACCCTTCCTTTCATATAACTGAAAACGTTGGTAGAAGAAGCATGAGATGTAAATGATTCAAGATAAAATATAAGCTTCTTGGCAGTGGAAAAGTATAAATCATGCCTTTCTTTTTTTTTTTCTTCAATTTTTTTAAGGTATTATATGTGTACCCTTTCTTTTTCAACTCTGAATCCCAATACCCAGAACAATGCCTAGTATGTAGTATATGCTCAGTAAATATTTGCTGAATAAATTAAATCTTCA